>NC_140472.1:913920-1408920 GCF_051167445.1 Perissodus microlepis | reverse complement strand
TATGTGAAAAACTATCAAAGCTAAAGGCTTCAGATATTCACGGGTCCTTCTCACCAACAAAAGAAATCAGGACATGTAATTTAGAACAGGTACATCTGAAATGTTGCAGTAACGACTTACTGAAATTTAAGAAAAAATCAAGCAGTCCTGTTAGGTCCCATATTTGAGCACATACTAGTACAAAATACTTTACACTGCAAAAGACAGCAAGTAACTTTGTCTTAGTTATTTCAGCTTTAAATATTATATTTATCAATAATGCAAAAATAAAACACGAACATGAAATTTTGCCACACTTTTAAAGAAAATGCTATTTACATTTAACTGTTTGTCTTTTTGTGTCGAATTGTAACACACCAAAAAAATGTGAAGATGCTTCTCTAATTATATCTCAGCTAGTTTACAGGTTCACTCACTTACTCACACTGTGCTACTGAACTGCAGAAAGAAGATCCCCTGGCCAGCCGTACTATCCTCTACCAGATGGTGGCCCTTTATGATTATGATGCTCAGGGGCCAGAAGACCTGGAGTTCAGTGAAGGTGACACTATTGACATCCTCGGTGAAGGTGAGGCTCCACGGCTCAAAGTGAAACTTCTAATTATTGTTTTTGTCTGCAATTTTGTATTAATTTCCTCTTTGTTTTTCTCTGTTACACTCGTTTGTAGTTAACCAGGAGTGGCTGGAGGGACACTGTGCAGGAAGTATTGGGATTTTCCCCAGCTGCTTCGCCTACAGGGAGAATAGCAATATCACTCTGAGCTCAGAGATTTTGTAATCAAAAGTTCATTGTTGCATTAATTTTTTAAAGCACCTATTATTCTATGAATTGTAACAGTGTACAGGCTTGGAACAAGCAAGCAGCTTACGAGGCTGTTAAGTGCACCAAGTGCTATCTTCACTATGCTTTGATATTTTTTTAATAAAAACTTTTGTTTAAGAACATTATACATGAAAACAATCATATTGGTGTATCCATCATTACCATATAATCTTTATTGCATGTTTGATAAATAATCCTTTGCATAATATTATTAATGTATATACTCTCAAGTGTGATATCAGACACTTCCTGGTTCATGAGCTTCTGTTCCCTCTGTTCCCGAGTCAGTCACGTCTCAGTGTGAAGCCTGTGTCTCCGAGTCTGTCTTTGCATATGTGTTGTGTTTCCTGTCCTATGTCCGTGTGTCCTGCTTTGCTTCCTTTGTCTCGTTATGTCGGACTAGCCCCCGCTGTGCTTCCTTCCTGTTTTCCATTACCTTCGCCCTTTGTGTTTGTCTCTGTTAGTTGTCGTGTCGTACCCTCGCAATGCTGTGGTTCGTCCTCTATGTTCCAAGTAACTTTAATTCTCAGGTCCTGGTTTTTTTTCTACTGTTTTAGTAAGTTTTCTGTTTCTAGTTTTGTTTTATACTGATAATAGTGAATCCAGCAATAAAGCTGCTGCTTTCAGTTAAATTTCCTGTGTTGGGGTCCTGCATCCTGCCCGCCATACAGCAAAGCATCACATGATTATTCACATATATACAGTATATATATGCATGCATACACATGTTCACAGACATATATGTAGATTTATATAAACAAGCCTGTGATGACATCATATTACCCCCTCTCCCCCCCCCCCCATTTTTTTTTCTACCAAACTTGGCAAAACCCAAAAGCTCTGTTATCTGTCTCTACAACAAACAGTTTATTAAAAAGAACTTCCCCTCCTGCATCTAACACTGATTTTAGAGGAAGATACACATTTACGATATTTGCAAACAATAACATGATACAAAAGCTGTGGATCACCCAGATGACCCCAAACTTACGATTTTTAACCCCAACTCTACATGGCACCGAGCATCAGTCCCTTTCAGATAGTGAATCTCAATGTTGACATTTTCCAGCGGTATAGACCAGCCCACAACATGCTGACTGTCGGTTTACAGCAGAGGCAGGAACACAAGGTGTAGTCAGTGTCTGCAACAGCTGGGGTGGAGCTGAAACCAACACACGCCTCAAAATGTTGCTGTGACAAACGTAACACAGGGTTTATTGTGGTTCATGTGGTGTTTTTTGGATTTCTGTGAAAAATAGCACACGGCCTTATCAAAGACACCTGCAAAACTACTGTGCTTGTACCATGAGCTTTGCTATCAGTCTCAAGCAAAATCAGGGGCGATCAGAGCCTCGGCTGATCTGAGTGAGTCCTGACACTCAGAAATACGCTCAAAAGATTAACATGATCTGACAAATCAGTCAGAGGAGTAATCACATTTCAAGAGTTCTTGTAGAACTCAACGTAATAACCATATATACCAAAAGCAGGCCTTGATCCAAATGTACACATACTGTATTTTGCCCTTATGCAGCTTTAGAAGATGCAGCATATATTTTCATTGCTATGTATATCAGTGAAGCCAGAGGAGATAAACCAGTTAAAGTTAAAGTACAGGAAAGTCTTAAAAATGCAAAAGCCTGAATAATCTCTAATTCCCTGTTTCTAAATTCAGATAAAACTTTGGTTATTGTATTCACCCCTATAAATATTAGAAACACGCTGTCTAACCATGTCTTTGTGTTAAAAGAGTGTTTTTCCTTCCCACTGTCACCAAGTGCTTGCTCATAGGAGGTCATCTGATTGTTCGGGTTGTCTCTATATTAGTGTAGGATCTTTACCTTACAGTGTAAATCACCTCGAGGCCACTGATGCTGTGATTTGGTGCAAATAAAATTTCATTGAATTGAAAATCTTCAGCTCTGCCAACTGCAGGTCGGTGTCTTTTTGTCAGTGCCATGTCTCAATCATACATCATAGCACGTCTCACACACACATACACACACACACACACACACACACACACACACACACACACACACACTCTCTCTCTCTCTCTCTTCATTGTGAATATGGTGAATGTGCTGGTTCTAATATGGGGCTTATCTGCTCTACGTGAACACTCACAGTGATTTATCCAACATGCCTCATTCACCCATTCACACCCATCCATACAGGTACTATGTTCTTTTCCCCACACCATGACAACACCCACTTATTCTTTAACTCACTTTTATACTTATTTAAGATAGTAAAAGCTACAAAAGCACATAAGCATTTCATTAGACTAAAATATATATGTCATGTTCTGCTTTGTTAATAAAAATGCACTGAGGTGCCTTTCATTTTTTCCCAGTTGTGTCTTAATGATAGATTAACGATAGTGATATTAGCTGGGTGGGAGACGTAGACTCAGAACCATGAAAAGTTCACTACTTTGTGCATTAATTGCGAGGAAAGGAAATGTCAGGTGCTTTTAGCCGTCATCACAAATGGTAGATGTAAAATACTGTCTGTGATGTGTGAGCAGACAGCTGTTGATGCAGCCATTCAGATGGCTTATCAAACAGAGACCTCTAATTACTGCAGTACTCTCTGAATGCACAGAATCAGCGCCCACATTCCCGTCACAGCAGAAAGGATGGGAATCGTATCAGCTTTACATAAGAGAGTGAAAGCAGTCAACAAATGACTGTTCTGTGTGTAGTGAGGAAACAGCCAGACTACCTTCTTAAGCAGGATAATGTAATAATTTTAGATTTCATTACACCCTAACCATCTGTATTAGTTAATTAGGAAGGGAACGAGTTACAACTCAGAGTACATCTTCAACAGTAATTGCAAACAACACAACTTATTGTAGGCAACACAGATGAAGGAGATAAACAACAATCTAGTGACCAGAGCTGGAGAACACAGCTTTGAGGATAATGCAACAACGAACAAGGGAAGACTGAGGGAGGAAATAAAGGGAGACATAACTTGTGGACACACACCTGGAGAGAAATAGTTTAATGAGACTGGAAGCAAGTTAAAGTGAACACAAGACACAACTACTAAAAATAAAACAGGAAGTACGACACAACTAAACAGAAGAGCTGATACAGGGGAAGACAGACGGACAACACTGGGGAGCACAGCAAAACAAAGACACAGAAGGAGGAACAGAATGGAAACACAATGGGAATAAACAGAAGGAAAACCCGACAGTAACACAACTAAGAACAGAAGACAAGATAAAACATAAAGGACCTAAATCATGAGGTAAAGCAGAAGATAAACGACATTTATAAACACATGACAATAACAGCAGAAATTCAATCATTTTATTGAAGAGTATATGTACCGTGGTATGAAAAAGTGTTTGCCCCTTTCCTATTTCCTTTTTTTTTGTATGTTTGTCACACTTTTGACACTTTAGACACTTTCAAAATTCAATTGAAAACCCACTTTTATTCCTTGGCTTCCAAACCTACATGGCCCTGTATGAACAAGTGACCCCGAATGATAACAAAATTAATTGTGGTGTGTCACATCTCTGAAAAACATAATTCAATTTCTCTTGCCACACCCAGGCCTGATTTCTGCCACAATCAAAAAAAACAAAACACTTAAATAGGACCTTTCGGTCTACACAAAGTGGAGCAGTAGAATTTCAGGAACAAATGAGAAACTAAGTAATTGAGATCTGTCTGTCTGGAAAAGGTTATTAAGCTGCTTCTAAAGCTGTGGGACTCCAGTGAACCACAGTCAGAGCCGTTATCCACAAATGGTGAAAATAGGAAACAGCGGTGAACCTCCCCCGGCTGGCTGACCACAATGACTCCAAGAGTGCAGGGACGATTTCTCACAAAAGACCCCAGAACAACATCTGAAGAACCGCAGGTGAGGGTCAGTGTTCATGACTCCACCATAAGTGCATGACAAGGATCCAAGACAAAGGCTTGTCTCAGTTTTGCCAGAAAACATATTGATGATCCCCCAAGACATTTGGGAAAATATTCTGACGAGACTGATGAGACAAAAGTTGAACTTTTTGGTAGGTGTGTGCCCTATGACATCTGGCGTAAAAGTACCACAACATTTCCGAAGAGCGACATCATTTGCTGCCTCAGGACCTGAAGTCTTGCCGTAGTAAAAGGAACCATGAATTATTCCATCTACCAAAGCTTGTGAAGGAGAATCTGTTTGTGGCCTCGGGCTTAAGCTCACTTGGGTTCTGCAGCAGGACAATGATCCAAACACAGCAGCAAGTCCACCTCTGAATGGCTTAAGAAACACAAAATGAAGACTTGGTTTTAATAAACCAAATTGGTTTATTCCCTCAGAATTCCCAATCCATAATTTTCCTCCCTTTTCTAGCATTATGATAATTGGGATGATACCTATGCCCTGTTCACTGTTCTTCCTTTTTGTCTCTCCTTCTCACCCTCTGTCGTCTCTCGGGTTCTCCCCTGGGAGGAGGCGGGTCTGGCTGGAGGCTCAGCGGGGTGGATATTTTTGGGGTCAGATGAGGTCGCCGCCCCTTTGTACTCAGCCATACTATGGCTCACAGACCTTGCTATCATCATGCTGTTGTCACTTCCCACCACCTTTTTCTACATGAGCTCCTTTCACCCTTTGGATTTGAGTCCATTCCCCGACCTCCCCCAGGGGGCGCCCCTGCAGTCATCCAGAGCTCTGACTACAGGAGGAGGACTCTGGTTGGTGTTCTTGGACCCCGTCACTGCAGGTTGATATTTTGGTGGTTTCCTAAAAAAGCCGACACATTAGAGTGAATGCCTTTAATTTGATTTAATGAATGCCTTTTGGTCCCGGTTCATTGCTTCTTTTGTGTATTATTGGACAAAATCCATATGGGAGGTTAGAGGCATAGCTTTCACCCTCCCAAGTCTCTCCCCCTCCCCCTGTCTTTGCTCTGGCGCAGGAAGGGAGGTTGAAGGGGGAAGAAGAGAAGTGAGAGGATGGGATGACGGTAAAGAAGGACTTAGAAGGACTTATGTGTAGCAGTTGTGGAGCCGGAGGGATCCGGAAGGAGTCCAGGTCTCCTGTAGCTGTCTGTTTACTATTTACAGGAACAATAGGAGAAATCGTACGGAGAGGGGGAATATCTCTCACCTCACTGAATTGCAGTGTCGGTAAGGGATGGTCTTCCAGAGGAGTGGATTGTGAGTTCCGGCTGGGGGGAAGAAGAGAGGTGGAAGGAGGTCCGCCTACTCCCAAACCCAGTTCCCTCCCTTCACTCAGGTCCATGCCTCTGGCTTCACTTTTCCTGGTACTTTGTATTTCGGGATACAATGTTGCACAGTTTGTTCTATTTGGTTTTACTAAAGATGGAAATTCCTCCCCCCTTTCTAGATTTCTCCTCCGTCGTCCCTTCCCCAAGAGACTCTGCAGAAGACAGCGGCGAGGGATCAGAAATACGTGAGGATTCGACATTTTCTGTAATCAAAGATCTGGCTGCTTCCAGCGTAGATTGAGCTAATCTAGCTTTATAGCGCTTTGTCATCCAACTTTCTGCCACTCAAAAAGCTGCATCATCCAACATCAGCTTTTAGTTACTGCCTCTGTAAGTTCCTCCATGGGGGATAATATGATGTAATGTATACTTTATTAATCCCCATAGGGAAACTAGTCCTCCGCATTTAACCCATTCACTCAGTGAAGCAGTGGGCAGCCACCAATCCAGCACCCGGGGAGCAGTGTGTTGGGACGGTGCCTTGCTCTGGGGTACCTTAGGGTAGCCATTCAGTGGATTCAAACACCCGACCTTCCGATCATGAGGCAACCACTCTACCTACTGAGCAATCCCTTCCGAGTCCTCTGTGGGGGAAGAGGGTTTAATGAACGCCGTGAGTTTTATTATTTGTTTCACCATCCCCCTGGCAGGATTCAGAGTCAAAACAGCTTTGTCCATGATGTTCTTGTGGTGTATTGCCTGCATCATTTTGAAATATCCCTTCGCTATGTGTCTGATGTTATCATTCAGTGGTTGATGTAATTAACTTGTGGGCCTGTCTGTCTCCCCCCTCCTCCTCCCCTCTCTCTAAAAGTATTCCTATTATACTTTCTGGCAGATGGATTTGCTCCACGTCCCACCAGGAGATTGAATTGTGCTGCCTTGGACCTGTAAGAAAAAGCTACGGTCAGTATTCTTGCCTACCTTTATTCAGACCTTGAGTCCGCCTCACCATGTTCATACATGTTAATAAAATGGGTTCAGTGACAATTACTGTTTGTTTCAATCAATTTATTGAGAACATAAGACTTTTAACTTACAACACAAATATCACAATGGAACAAAAAGATTCTAATAAAAGCATCTGCCATTTAGGCAGACTTCTCTCCCCGGCCTCCCTTTGATGCCACATATCCTCTTTGATGAGGTCGAGCAGCTCATCATCCCGATCCCTTCTCCACTTCCTCCCTGTTGTGATTGGCTGACTCCCTTCCTCCTCAGTGTCCGATTCCCTTTCATTTTGGTCACCCACTGCTGCACTCGGCCCTGGAGTGTCCTCGGGGAGAGAAGAAATTAAGACAGGAGGCCTAATGGAAGGCATCTGTCCTATCACCTCATCCATGAGGGCTTCCCACTGACTCCCTCTCCTGACGCTGGATACTTGGATCCTAAAGGCAGAGGAAATCAAAAATGACAGTAGACAAATAAAAACAACACAACAACTCTTAGTAAAAGTACATTTAATAACTTGTGTTTATAAGAAGTATCTTCTTCATAACAGCATACTTTGTATTTTGTCTTTACGTTATCCCATTTTTTCTGGCCTGCAAGGGGGCGACTTTCCCCTGCAGCCCATCTTCTCCAGAGTTGTCCTGATCACACCAGAAAAATAAGAGAAGACAGAAACCATGGCAACTATGTTAATCCCTAAATCCAAATGTTTTCAGAGCAGAACACCAGAGGAACACCGTCTGGACTTCACAGGTTCTGTACAGCATGAGGGTTACTAAACCATACTCATTTGAATATGATGTGTAAATTGATTTTGTCACGTCTGCAGTGGCAGACGAGTGAAGGTTGAAAGTAGGACACAAGATGCAAGCAGCGTCAGATGCAGGTAAACTTTAGTAAACCAGTAAGTGAAAGAAACAAAAATGTAGCAGGCGAGAAACAGAAGCTAAGGAACCTAAACTGGGAGAAACTAACAAAACACAGAACAGTGAAACTTCCCTTTCTCTCAATGTTAAATATTTAACTGTTACTCTACATCAGGAGTCTCCAACTCCAGGCCTCGAGGTCCTGCAGGTTTCAGATATAACCCTGGGTCAACACACCTGAGTCACATGATTAGTTTGTTACCAGGCCTCTGGAGAACTTCAGGACATGTTGAGGAGGTCATTTAGCCATTTGAATCAGCTGTGTTGGACCAAGGACACATCCAAAACCTGCAGGACACCAGCCCTCGAGGCCTGGAGTTGGAGACCCCTGCTACATGATAAAGAAAAAGCTGCTGTGACAAAGAAAGAAATCTGTTAGCACGACTCTTTGAACTTAAATTGCAAGAAATAAATGTGTAAAGTTACAGAAAAACTTCTGGTAGCTCATTGCCCAGACTGTCCACTTTTGTTGTTGTTTGTTTGCTTTTTACTGCAGCTGTAAAAAACCAGAAATGTCTATAGTAGAAACTGAAAAACAGAAATCTTATTATGTAAACCTTAATATTCACTTTAGTGGCTGTCCTGTTGTCACAAATCAAACCTGAGACATGTCTATACTGTCTCCGCTCCTTCTTTGCATGAAGCCATGCTGCTGCTCACACGTCACACTTTCACATTCTCCACAAACTCTTCACATGTCAGTACATTTACATCTCCGTCTTCCATCACACTAACCTGTCAATCATCCTTTCCAACTCAGTCTGTCTTTCTAGGCAACTGAGTGTAGGCTAGAATTGCATGTAGTGTCCATAGTGTCCTTTCATGGAAAATAACTGGATGCTAGGCAAGGTTAAGTCACCCCATAATAGGGCCCACATCCCGAAAAGTACAGAAAGTACAGTACAGTGAAATATTGGTTGTTTCTCCTGAAATTGCCATGAGATTATCCAGTACTTAAAATTGCTTACAACGTACTTAAAATGAGTAATTACTAAATCTTTTAGTACTATATACTTAGTATAATGTGCGTCTCCTTTCCTGTAAGATACCTGTTATTTTAAATAAAACACCTTGAAATGGCATTTAATTACAAGCTAATTACACTATTGTTGGCAGGTTGCATTATAAAGTGCTATAAATTGTTTCCTATCACTTGCACATGTATCACTTGTGATGCCTTTGTTGTCACTGGCTGTTAGGTACATGTTGTTGAGATGTTTTTTCATAGACTACATACAGATATACATGGATGCTCATGAGTTTAGAATGAATCCATTGACAAATAAAACGCAGACGCTGGTGTGTGGATGCCACCTTGTTGTCCTGCAATTTTAAATACAGTGGCCTCTGTTCCAGCTAATTGTGCTTTTAGGTATGTGGCTGGATAGTACAGAGCAGTATGGTCACAGTTAGTTATTATCAGCAGATTAGACCCTGCAGCCTCCATCACGTTGGTCAGCTAAGAAATGAGTCAGCTAAAGAAGTGCAAGGAATTTAGGAATCATTATTTTTACTGGTCAATTAAATATTTCACTGTAGTTTATTTCAGGAGGGAGGTGTTGATGTTTGTTAGAAATACAGAGAGAAACAGACACCAAGGAAGTTTCAGATTCAAGAGAGACATGGGACACTTTGTCACTGAGAGAACACCTCGCCTATTCATCTTGTTGACATAAAATGAAAAGAGTGTAATGGCCTAGTATTTACTTAAAAAATATTTCTGCTGACTTTGTCATTCTTCTCTCATACAAAAGTAAATGTAGTATGTAAATATGTTTTAACCAAGCACTGAGCCATTAACCTACGACCTCAGGTCGGAAAGAAAAGTATCAAATACTGTTGCAAGGATTATTAAAATGCAGAAGATTTATATACACAACTGCACTGGCCACTTCATTAGATATGAAAACAATACAATCTAATCACTGTATAGGAATTTCTTTTACTTATGTATTAATCACATTTTATTGTATGATGCTTTGGTGCCACTGGATTTTAACATGTGTGACACTCATGCAGTAGGACAAATGGTGGGGGTGTAGTAGGGAGGTTGGGGGAGGCAGACCACTCCGGACTCTGGGAGGTAGCAAGGGAGTGTGAACCTTAAGGTGTGAAACAGCTGTGTACTGCCTTTTGTTCCTGGAGAAGGTTTTTAACAGAGAGCCATGCTCGACTCAGGGAGACTCTGCTGACCGTCTGCCCCGCGGTCATGCAGGCTCTCCACAAGCTTGGTTTTCTGTTCTTTGTGTGTTTGGATTAAAGAATGTTAGCTACCGCTCACCGCTCGTCTGCAGGCTTTAAATGGAAAACTTCCACAACATCATGGCAACAACTCAGTGTGTTTGCATGCATGTAGACAAGGTCAAAACAGCCTATTGATATTCAAACCAAGAGTAAGAATGGGAAAGAAAAGTCACTTCAAGGACTCTGAGTATTGCATGATTGTTCAGATATACTGGCATTTCCCCCATAACCACCCTGAGGATGTGTGAAAATATTCTCTGTGTGAAAATATCTTGTTGGTGTGGATGTTTCTAGCAGGAGATGGTGATCACAAATCTTAAATGATCTCAAACTTGTTCTTTGAACATTTAGTATTCAAATGGCATCTCATGTCTTGTCTGAGGAATGTTTCCAGCTCCTTGTTGAATCTGACCTTCAAAGAATTAAGACAGCTCTGAAGAAAAAAGGGGTCCAGGCCCGTTTTCTTACTTGCTTGGTCACAGAAGGATCCTGTGCCAAACTCTAATTTCATGTTGTTATCTGTTGTCAGTTGTCCTTTGAGAAGGAGAAAGCTTCAGTGTGCTATCCTCGCTCACAAAGTTCAGTTTTTCAGTTTGATGTTTTTGTTTTTAATTAAAAAGGTTAATGAAACTCACCTTGTCTGTATTATTATATGCTCAGGTGAGTCCTGCAAAGGTTGATTGCATGTATCAATGTATAAAATCAAATAAGAGGGGGAGAAAAGTTCATCACAGTGTTATTTTGTATTTCATATAAAAAGACAGTTGATTAGTAGAATATTCATTATACACAAACGACTTCAGCAGTGTAAAATATCTGGATAACAAGATGAAGTTACTCCATAATATGGCCTGTGTCCTGAAAAGTGCAGCTTACTTACACTGTAAGATTTGAAAATATTGTTTGGTTTTCCTTAAGGCTGCAGACCCTGAATTGGGATACAGCCAAGGAGTGCAAACAAGGCAGAAGCACAGTGACAAAACTAAACTATAACTAAACTGGGAAAGTGATACCAGGATAAACTATGAAGACACAGGAAACCATAACTATGAATACAAAGGACTGGCTGTGACAACATGGAGGGTGGGAACACAGACGACATGAAACACAGAGACTAAATACACATGAGGGATGATCAGGGGAAGTGGCCACACATGGGAGCACAGCTGACACACATGAACCTAACGACAGGACAGGAGAGGTGAAACTAAATACACTGACATTGAATACAGACTTTCAAAGTAAAACAGGAAACATGGAGATCAGACATGACATGAACTAAACACAACCACGCAGACGTGACGCATGAACCAGGGAGACTTAGTACAGGGGGAGATGACATAAACAACTAAGGAACAAGACTAAACAGCAATCTAGAAATTAACTAGGTGAACTACGCTAGGCACAAATGAATACAAAAGATACATAAAACTCAAACACTGGGTCGCTCGACCCAGGACCATGACACCATCCTGCTACACATGAAACACATCAGAGTCATAATTGTTATTTTAGTCACGTGTTTGTTTATTATCCTTATTGTTTTATCTGGGACTGTTTGCAGACATCTCAGAGAGAGGAGACACCAGCATCTGAACAGAGACTCAAACCAGCAACCTGCAGCTCCCTGCTTGGCTGCTCCAGTTTTCTCCTCACTCATGTTGCCCACCAGTGATTTCTAGCTGCCCACCCACACAGCAGGCTAGAATATGCACTGAGCCTCAGCACCCAATACTTGGACATGTTTTCTTTATTAAACAATGAACCAGACCCCAAAAAGTAAACAGCTGTTATTGCTAGGCAACGGGAGCAGCATTTGGCGATGCAGCACCTGACATTCCTGACCATGTGGGCGGAGCATGCATGAAATGAAATGTTTAGTAGAACTGTGCAACACAAGCACTTAGTTACAGCATGTTTCATTGTATCCAGACACAGCTAGAGACACATCTACAGCAGCATCTCTGTGCAGGACAAACGACAGTTGACGAAGAAACATCGAAAACTTCACTTCACTCCTCTACAAAACGTTGGTTCCTTTGTTTAAAAGGCCAAAGTGAATCAAGGGAGAACGAGAAGAGGATCGGCGAGTGCTTCACCTCACAATTCAGTACAGCTGATTCATTTTAAATTTCAAATGATACAGGCTGAAAATGTCAAATTAAAAGAAGAGGCAGAAAAATCAACAGGAGAAGCTAAAAGTTTGAAACTGAAGTAGTATTGCAGGAATTACTGGATGTGGGTCTCAAACTTAAAGGAGAGAAGATGAGAAAACAACAGGCAGAAAACGAGAATGAAAACATGAAGAAAGAACTGTTGGAAGCTCAAAAAGCATTGGAGGAAGAGAAAAGCACAGCACAAGAAGCCAAAAATAAATATCAAACTGCAAAGAAGGAGGCAGGAAATGTGATGCAGGAATTACAGGAGGTGCAGGAAGCTCTTGAAGAGGAAAGAAGGAAAATGCAGTTGGCAACACAAGAAGCTGCAAATGTAACGGCTGAAGCTGAAACACTAAGGAAGGAATTACTGCACGTGAAGCAACAACTTGAAGAGGAGAAAAAACGTAAACACGAGGCAGAAAATGAGATTGAGAATATGAAGAAAGAATTGTTGGAAGCTCAAAAAGTGTTGGAGGAAGAGAAAATTAAAAAACAGGAAGCAAAGAAAGAAATGGAAGATACAAAGAGTTACACTCAAAACATGAAGAAGGAACTGATGAAAGTGCAAGAGGAACTTGCAGAAGAGAAAATTGAGGTGAAGGTATTCAGTGTGTGTGTGTGTGTGTGTGTGTGTGTGTGTGTGTGTGTGTGTGTGGGTGTGTGTGTGTGTGTGTGTGTGTGTGTGGGTGTGTGTGTGTGTGTGTGTGTACCTCCCCCACGCACGGCTGTGTATTCCCCCTGCTCTCGTACGCACCCCAGCAGACCCCTCAGTCTCAGTGGGAAATGGGGAGATCAGGTCCATAGTGAGCAGACAGAAGAGTACAGGAACAGTGAGACAGCAGGGGGTAGGGTCTCAGTAAACAACCAAGCATTCAAAGGGTAATGCGTTTTAAAATGAAAGCAGCAGATATCGTAGGAAACCCAGGTGCTGTCTGTGTATTTCCCTGTGGCTGTGTGGCTTCACTGACAGTAAATCTCTTTGCAAAAGACAAGTCTGCAAACACTTCACGAATTGAGTCCTTTCTTTCAGTAGAACCCTGTATTTTCACTCTGTGCTGACTTTCTAAGTACCTCCGTCCTTTGATTTGTGCCTGTTCTTTTTTCCATCATTTTCTAAGCTGTAATCACAGGGACACATCTGGCACATATGAGGTTACATCAAAGAGGAAGCACAGGGAGGGAGCTGAGAAAAGTTTGAGGTTGAAAGTTGAAGGAGGCTGCATGTATATTATGTCTGGAGGGTTCGACTGACTGAGCCCAGATCTGAATGGTTTCCAGCCTGACTCGCTCTAATGCCACAGGACTGCCAGGAATAGCAGCATTCCCTGTTTAACTGCTGATATACAAAGAGCAGGACGAGTGGCCTCTCATTATCCGCGTCCACAGCGTTTCATGGCCACTACGCTTTTCCACTATTTGAGGAGTTGTGTGTGTTTGGGGGGGGGTCACCTGCCCCAGGTGCAGTACTCTCTCACGCAAGGCGTGTTTCAACTCGCAGCCATAAAAACTGTGTGGTGTGCCCCATGCAGCGCTGCACTGCGTAAACACTTTGCTGTATTCCTGACTGCTGCTCCTTTTTCTTGCTCGTAGCAGCGGCACGCTGCCACGCAGCTCCATCCGTAAATCAGGAATCATTTATCCCAGTTTGAGCGATGCAGCAGATCCACTCTGTACTTGAGTTTTCGCTCTTGTCAGAGCAGATAGCAGCAGATTGGAGACACTGAACAGCTGAGAAGCACGGTCTCGTGCATTCCTGGCATTCCTCCAGACCCCCTTCCCCTCCAGATCAGCAGTGAGAGAGGGTCTTTGTGCTCAGTGGGCTGGCCTGGCTCAGGACTCTTCATATGATGGAGCCAACAGCTACTGGAAGTGCTTCCTCCTCCTTAGTATCTCTGTCTGCCGCTCCGCCAGGCTGTCTGCCTGCGGCTTGACCTCGGCTCCAGCTGCTCGTCTTAAAGGAGGGACTAGAGTTCATAACCAGGATTTATGACCTGACTTGACGTGTTTTGTCACAAGGAAGTCTTTGCTGAGGTGTCACAGTTACTGATCGATTCGTTTTGATCTGCCTCTGTCGCACTTCAGACTTTCAGGGTTTTCAGACACGAGTTATGATAGAATAACTGCATGACTAACCTCCCCTTCTGTTTTTGCCTCCTTCTGCAGGAACCCAGCAACAAGCGCGTCCGTTCTCTCAGGAGGGTGACGTCGCTAGCCAACCCCATTTCTCCGGTAAAGAATGGGGTCGTCCGGCGCTTCTTCCAAACCATCAAGGTAAGCGCTCACGGCATCCAATGGAAACACAGCGCATTGGGGGGACAGGGACATCCCTTTCAACATGTCTGACATGTGCTGTTCTTTCTTTCTGAAGGCCTCTTTCCGGGGCGATGGCAAGTTGCCGGGCGTGCCCCAGAAGCCTTGCAGCAAGGCAGCGGCCTCCACACCACCTAAAAGGAGGAACAGCACCTTATGGTCCGAGACGTTAGACATCCACCAGAAAGGAACTTTCTCCACCAAAGAGATCAAGCGGCAAGAGGTGAGTCCAGGAGTCCAGACAGGGATGAATTCTACATGCTTGCTAGACTAGTTCACATGTCTTTGTGTCAAATGGTTTAAATTGGACTAGAAGCCATTCAGCCATCTTGGCTAAGCTCACTATGGTTTAGGCTACGATGTAATGACAACCTGATTTACATGTTTACTAAAAAAGCATCTGTCTGTGCCTCCTCCCATTCCTCAGGCCATATTTGAGCTGTTTCGTGGAGAAC
Source organism: Perissodus microlepis (assembly GCF_051167445.1). Lineage (NCBI taxonomy): Eukaryota > Metazoa > Chordata > Actinopteri > Cichliformes > Cichlidae > Perissodus > Perissodus microlepis. Next base: position 1,393,813 of record NC_140472.1, on the reverse strand, counting down.
AGCATCTGATTGAGGACCTGCAGCTTGCGCGCAAGGTTTGTACTTTTAAAAGCTCCGAGGCAGCGGGAGTACATATAAAGCAAACAGATTAAATCAGTCTGGCAGGCTTTGAATGCAGCGCAGCCAGGAGCTATAAAAAGACAGGGATTGTTCCTCTGTCTTTTTTTTTTGTACCCCTAAAGCTGTTGACCAAGATATTTTTAGTAGCCGCTCCCAAAGCTCTGCCCAGATATTACTGATCACTTTGCTCCATCCACAGGCGTACCACGACCCGATGCTGAAGCTGTCCATCATGTCGGAGGAGGAGCTTACTCGCATTTTCGGCAACTTGGATGCCTACATCCCACTGCACGAGGGCCTTCTGGCGCAGCTCTCCAAAGCCACGGGGCCAGACGGGACCGTGGGCCAGATTGGGCAAATTCTTATTAGCTGGGTAAGTGTCTTTGACTTTTTGAGCCATCAAAAGCTTTTACGCTAGTAAAACCGTATTTTGAATTAGCAGTTAGATAAAGAGTCCCTCCTTCCTTTGCAGCTGCCCAGGCTCAATGCCTACAAAGACTACTGCAGTAACCAGCTGGCAGCCAAGGCGCTGCTGGACTATAAGAAGAAGCAAGACCCACGTGTGCAGGACTTCCTGCAGCGGTGCCTCGAGTCACCTTTTAGTCGGAAACTGGACCTGTGGAGCTTCCTGGACATTCCCATATCCCGCCTGGTCAAGTACCCTCTACTGCTCAAGGAAATCCTGAGACACACTCCAGCAGAACACCCCGATGCTGCCAGCCTGCAGGAAGCTGTAAGTCCAGGAGACAAACTGGTTCAACACACTGATTCATCATAGTGCCTCTCCCATGTAATAATTAGGCTGCTTGTGTGTTCAGATCACTGTCATCCAGGGAGTTTTGTCTGACATCAACAAGAAGAAGGGGGAGTCCGAGTGCCAGTACTACATCGACAAGCTGGAGTATCTGGACGACAGGCAGAGGGACGCTCGCATCGAACGGTGCAAGAGTCTTCTGTGTCACGGGGAGCTGCGCAACAAGAGCGGCACGGTGAGCACAGCGCACACTTCCAAGTCGTCCTTCGGTGCTTCTCTTTGCATGTTAACACGAGGCTGCCGTCCCACATGAGGCGGGCTATGTGCTCAGACGATGCTCTGGTTTGAAAGTTTCTGTTTTTCCTGGAAATTCTTTCAGAAGCTGCACGTGTTCCTGTTCACCGACCTGCTGATCCTGACCCGCCCCGTCACCAGGAATGAGCGCCAGTGCTTCCAGGTGTACCGGCAGCCAATCGCAGTGCAGGATCTGGTGCTGGAGGATCTGCAAGATGGCGATGTCAGAATGGGCGGCTCTTTCAGACGAGCCTTCAGCAATGCAGACAAAGGTAAGGCTCGTCCCAGAAAGTGTCCGCTAGTAGCCTGAGCAGCACTTTGCCCCCGTTCCTAATGACGCTCTCAGCTTTCTCTGCAGCCAAGAACATTTTCCGGGTACGTTCCCAAGACCCGAGCCAGGCACAGTCACACACTCTGCAGGTCAACGACGTCTTCCACAAGCAGCAGTGGCTCAACTGCCTCCGTAGTGCCATTGCCGTCCACCGGCCTCTGAGCGAGCCCTCCAGCCCCAGCCCGCCTACAGGCAGCGTCCGTTCCAAGCGCCGCCCTTCCTCTGTTTCTGCCATCATCCACATGGAGGAAGCAGACGAGAACTACCCGCAGCCAGGCTCTCAGTCGGCCCCCGCCTCACTGAGCAACAGCCCCACCACGGCGTCTCCTTCGCCTCGCTCCCCGTCGTCGTCCACGACGTCCGTGTCATCGACGTCTTCCTCACCCACGACACATAAAACCAAAAAGGACAAGAAGGCTCTGTGTTCTTTAGGGAAGAGAAAAGAGACGATGGTGTGAGGTGGAGCGTTGGTAGAGAACGTGGATGGACCTCTTTGTTTTTCCTGTACATAAAACAGCACAGCACATTTATGAGTGTCTGCGTGTTATTACAGCAGTGTTCTGTTACTGTCCTCCTTGGCAGCTATTTACCTTACTCCTCCATCCAAGTGCATCCCATAGAGACACAGTATTCTGGAGGGGGGGTGCACGTGGTTCAGCTCTAAAAGGGAAGCATGACAAGAAGTAAACCCACGGTTCACACTCGGTGTGGCCAGTTTGCTGAGTTCTTGAAGAAAGAGTTGGTGCATCAGATCCTGTTTACTATAAAGTTCATATTTAAACATTCTTTTAGACCTTTCTTTGGGGGATAATACACTTTATATTTTCAAATCTATCCTAGTATTGTTTTAGGTACTGTAAAGCAGCAGAGTTTTAGCTGTTAGGGCAGGTTTTTGAACATTTGCCGATGTCAAGGTGAAAGACAAAAAGCCAACCCCCAAAAAGGTGAGGTGTACCACACAAACAGATTTCTGTCATAGTTGGGTTTTTAGACTGAGCAGAAGATGTCTTATTTTTATACATTCCTTAAATAACAGATGCTAGAAGCCAGACATTATTTTATTTTATTTACTACAGAGGCATTAATTTAATTCCAGAACAGATGAGATGTCAGCAAAAAACCGTGATGAAATCATATCGCAGACGAGATGATGAGTTTTGTTTAAGACAAAATTTTGAACTGAGCCACGTTGGTTTCTTAAAAAGCTGATGCCTGAGAATGAGGCGGATCACTTTTCAGTGTAGGATCTTGCATGGAGCTTTAGTTGTGGACGCCGCTTGCACCTGAAGAGGCGGCATGATGTATGCGTCTGTCCCGAGGGACGGGACTGAGCGACGATGAAAGTTGATGAAGGCAGAAGAGAACGAAGACGAGAACGTTTAGGAAGTGAAACGGTCAGTGTGACATGTGTAACTCCCATCAACAGTATTTCCTGCTTCCCATTTGAAACCTTCCTGAGTAAACTGAAAAAGATTGTGCGGAGGCCTCATAAACCTGTGGAACAAATTGTCAAGCGCGTCTATGAGACGCAAAGTATTCAGAAGAAAAGAAAAGAGAGGATGTCTGTTCCCTCTCCTCTTAAACAGCCTCATAACTCTGGACCAATAACAAGTGATCTTGGAACTTTTAAGCAGTACAGAAAATACACTGATGGACAGACATGTGTTTCTTGCTCCATGGGAGATAACTGTTTCAATGTAGGGGGAAAAATTCTTATTGTGGCAAACATTTTACAGGATTGCCAAGTTGTCAAAGCACTGTGTCAGGTCTTTGAAAACTGTAATGCCTTTTTCAGCTATCCATTGGACTCAACATGCCTTGGAATTTACTTTGTTTCAAATCTGTCTAAACAAATGAATCTTGTATTACTTGATGAATTAAAACAGAAAATGGTGCGTTTGCCACTGAAGTCTGGATATGTGGCATTGCCACTGCTGTACTAGTTGGCTTCTTTTTGCTTTCTCACCAGCATGCTACCATTTGCAGTTGTTGATTTTCTGGATGGTGGAAAATTTCCCTGTAATTTCACTAACAACATTTTGTTGATGTATGTCAAAAATTTACAGAAAACTATGAAAATGCCAGGGTGAAACTGTGGAGGTCTGAAGCAACCTCTGATCTGCAGACTGAGTCAGATTCTGGAAGCAGATTGGGAAAAGGGAAGCGGAAAAGGAGGTAATTATGTTTCTTAAAAACGCCTTAAAAGCAACAATTTACTGTGGTGATTATAAGAAAAACAAAAACAAGCTGACAGTATCTTTAGCAGACCATTGCTGCTCACCAGATTTAGATATGATCTTAAAATAGCACTTTGTAACTTTTTGACTTTTAAAAATCAGTTTTAGACTCCTTTTGATGCCGGACTATACATTAATGTTTTTAGTTTGTAGGACTAACCAGTAACTAAATTGTTTGTGGGGTTTTTTAATATTTTTTAAAATTCATTTTAAGGCCAGTGATCCAGTTAAGCTCGGATGAGGATTGGGACAACGCTGCGGAACAGCCAGAGACCTCATCACCATCAGCGATGGAGAATAGACATTCAAGTGAAACTCCCCACCAGAATGTCACTCATCCATTTGTTCAGCTACCACCACCCTCAACTCCTTCACCTGTGGTTTCACAACCAGTTCCAAGACAACTTGTACAAGCCACCAATACCAGCATGTTTGTACGTGTTCTAACCCTCCTGGAAGACATTAAGGAGACTCAGAGGATCCACAGTCGAATGCTACAGTCTCTCCTCAGTGCAATGAAGTAGTGGAAGGTGAGCTCCACAAAAGTTGCTGTTTTTGAAAATAAAATAGATAAAATAAAAGAAGTGACGTCATTTTTGCGGAAATGTCGTTTTTTTTTTTTTTTACCATCAGGGCCTCATGAGCCTATACTGGTGTTTTTAAAAGTTATCTTTGACTTTATGACTTTCTGTGTCGTTTCTGGGATGCTTAGGACTCATATTGCACTGCTGGAAATAGTTTATTTTGATGCATATGCTGCTTTTTTGCAAATTTGCAGTATAATATTTATTTTCGTTTTTCCTGCAGTATATAAAAATTGGTGTATTTCAAAAATAAAACTATGAAGACACTCAAAATAAATTTCCTGTGGTGGGAAACTATTTTGTGCAACTTTTTTGTATTTACAGTTTTGAGGGATAAGCCTCTTAAATTTCTCTAACTAAAAATATATGTTAAAAAAGCAAAAACGATTTTCAATTTTTTGGGAGTTTATTGCACTTTTTTGCAATTTATGTAATTACTATGCACTTAATGCAGACATATTATTAAAATCTGGGCTATAATGGTTGCATTGATGTATAGCAACTTGAAATGCTCCCAAAAATGGCTCTACAGCATGTAAAAATATAATATAAGCTCTGGCGGACTTGGTTCTATGGTAGGTCTTAAATACCTTCTCCAGGAACAAAAGGCAGTACACAGCTGTTTCACACCTTAACACTAGAATTACTGAGCCTTTTTTTTCCCTGGCGCGAGTCCCTACTACTAGATTTACTAGCCCTGCGCAAATTTGCGTAAATTCCACTGGCACTGCGTTGTCTTTACAGTCCCTGGCACAGCAGCTGCAGCAGCTTCAGCAGCCTGCGTCTGTGCTAATATTTCCTTGTGCTACATGAATCGGCATCCTCTCTGGTTACTCTGGTATGAATAACTCTGCATCACTTTATGGTAAATAACACACTATCTGCAAAAAACTGCAAAAAACTGTTTGTAGTTCAACATACAAGTGACGACCTTTGACCTTCATCAGGTTTTATTTAATTGTGTTAGAGAAACTCAAGCGTGCTCTTCATGCAGCTGAGTACATCAAGTGTTTAAAACGGAAGCTGTGCAGGTCTGAGATACAAACTGAGGTCCTGTTAATGCTGATATATAGTGACACAGTTACAGGGGTGATTAATCCTTTTGTTTTTTTGTCTTTAACTTTATCAATAAAACAGCTGCAGCTTTCACTACAGCACATGTGGTACTTTAACCTTTGTACTGCTTTCATCAGTTCATTTTGCAGTTAACATGTGAACATGTTGGATGATCTGTCTGCTGTCACTGGGTGGTGCTGAGGTCTGAATCTGAGGGCAGCTCCTGTAATCACAAAGACAACAGAACCATCAAACTCAAATATAAATTTTATCCCTCAAAATTGAAATAAAGCTGATTTTTCTGTCCTCACACACTCAGGATCTGAAGTTGTTCTCTTACATTTTTTTCAGTATTACAGTACACTACAGTACTTTAATCCATAGTTCCTGAGTAATGAGGAGCTACAAGGTACAAGCTTTTTTTTAAAAAGTTACTGTCTTTACAGATGTGGCAAGAGACTGAAAACATGCTGTTGTTTGCACATATTTAATATTCAGCTCTGCACAGGAGCTGAAGCAGGATGCAGCCTGTTGCTTTTACAGTATAATACTTGTAATAAAAGTACAGTAACAGTAACTAGAAAGTGCATTTTCTGAAGAAACTGCAGTGTGAATGCTTGAATCTGAATGTATGCACTGAAATGAATTAATTGCTGAATTTAAGTTAAAAATTTTGAATGAGATGAAAAAAACAGAATTTTTAATTTGAAAACAAAAGTGCTGAACTGCTAAAACCTGACGTTTACACAGAAGAAGTTGGAAAATAGCTGAAAATGTTTTAATTGTAAATTAGAAAAACCTAAGAAATGAGAAAAGAAAATTTAGAGTCAGAAAACATCTGAATGAATATTAAAAGTTGATATTCTTTGAATCACTGAATGACTAAAATGTGATCCCTCCACTTGGATCCACACAGTTTACCATGAAATTACTACTTAACATTATTTACACTATAGAATGACTTACACTGCAATTTGTGTCTCCTTCTCTGTAAAATGCCTGAATATTATACAAGGCTAACTGAACCCCCTCCTTTCCTATTAGTGGACGACCTTCTACTCCCTGAGCTACAGCCATCCTGCTGTTGTCCTTCTAGTCTCTCTGTTGTTCATTTCATTAACACAGAAGCAGCTGAAACCGATTTAACAACCCTTGCTGCTACTTAACGGACCAGATCAATATCCCAGAAGTTTAACTGACTTTTTCTTCTTTTTAAGTGTCAGCCAATGGAAGTTTCTATTCATGTCTTAAACGTTTATTGCTGTCTATTTTAATAAACAACTGTTCAACAAATAAATAAATTTACCGTGATCAGCCACTATGTGGAAAACAGTAGGCGGTACACATTTATTCTGTAGGATCACACAAGGAACCCGGGGCTGATTTCATGCCAAAGTGGCTTTTATGATCTGTTGTTTACCTGAACGGAGTCATGCTGTGCTGTCAGTGTCCCCTCAGCAGCACAATAGTGCAACACAAATGTTTTGTGAGACAGTCTTCCTCTCATGAGGAGGCTCCTATAAACTGCTGCTTAGAAAAAGCTTTAGTTATGCCTCTGAGAGATATTTGCTTTATCAGCTTAAAGACTGATAAGTCGACACCTACTATCATATGCATGTGGATGATCCAACCTACACGTTGTTTTTAAGTTGTCTAGATCAGTCTCGATTGGACAGAACAGGGATCTGTTTTTGTTCGTCAGATCGGCTCATCTACACTGTGGCCTAAAATATTAGGTAATGAATTGCCCAACATAATAATTTAAATAAGGGTGAATAGTGTTGTCAGTTTCTTAGCAACACACACACGCGCGCACCTGCGTCATTTCCTATATAAAGGGTCAGCGCGTTGAGTTCAGCGCTCCACTCTGCGCGCTGAGTTTGCTGGGAGGACTGATCGAGCTGCAGGGGAAATGAATCAAATGTTGGAATGAGGTGCAGTTAGGTTGTGTATATTGATAAGGAGAGCTTTCCGTGGACGGCGGTGGAGCTGGCGTTGTGCATGGAATAAAACACGCGGGGACATATTGCTTTGTTCAGAGCCAGATGAATACGGGCATCGGCTGTGGAAATGTTTTGTTTCGAGGTGACACATCGTGTGCGGGGCACTTGCTGAAACTGTCTGATGCGCGTTTCAAGTTTTACTTTTAAGGAGGAGTGCCGACTTGAGGTGAATTTGATCATATTCACGGTCAAACCTCGTATCTGTATGACGCTCTGTTATGTTGTAGGATGAGCGCTGACCTCGAGAGCGTTTCGCTCAACACGTCGTTGAACTCGATCGTCTTGGGCGGTCGTGCGCTCTCGACAAACGTCCGAAGGCTGCACAAAGCTCTCAATATTCTGCTCAATGACCGGGAGAGAGAGCAGTTCATCCACTGTCTCAATGTTTACCACGCCAAGCGCAACGTCTTCGACTTGGTTCAAACTCTTAAAGTGATTCTCAACACGCCAGACAAACGGCACCTCTTGCCCATGTTGCGCCTGGTCATCCCGAGGTCCGACCAGCTGCTGTTCGATCAGTACACGTCCGAGGGACTCTATCTGAAGTCGGACCTCATCCCCAGCAACGGCATCGCAGAGGACTTTGTGGGTGAGGTAGATTCAGCTGCCAGTTCCATCCCTGAGCAGGTCCTGTCGTCGTCGGGCTGCCCGGACGGTTTAAGCGCAGCTGCTGAACTCTCTGCGTGCGTGGTCCCACCGTTCTGCGTGGGCCCCTTCGGAGATACGCGCAAAGTGACCCTCACGCGCTCCAGGAGCCACGAGGGTCTGGGCTTCAGCGTTCGAGGTGGTTCAGAGCACGGCGTAGGCATCTATGTGTCCCTAGTGGAGCCAGGCTCATCGGCTGAGAGAGAAGGACTGAGAGTCGGGGACCAGATAGTGGCCGCTAATGACATCCTGTTTGACAATGTCACTCACATAGAGGCGGTGAAGGTAGGACTTCACGCAAACGCTGGCGTTTATGAGTGCGACTGTTTTGGTGTGTGCACTGCAGGTTTTGTGCAGATTCAAACCGTGTATGCTGTAGGCAGAGAAAGCACACATTACTAAGGAGGCACTGGGCCATGCACGGCTGTCCTAAAAACACACTCGTTGTTTCACTGCTGCTTTCTGTGCGAGCCCTCGGGTCCAATGCTAAACTACCTCTAGTTTAACTTTTTATTTTTATTTATTTTTTAATCTTCTACACCACTTGACATCTGGCTGCAGGCAGGGAACCAACATGAACTAAAATGTAAAGTAGACAGGCTGAAGTCCTTATTTCATGATCCATACAGCAGGAATCCTTGACGATGATTATTCTAAGGGAACAACATGGGAATACTACACTGCATGTGGAGATAATGTGCTTCACCACACAATTATCTAAAATTAGATACAGTACAAACAACACTTTGTGTGATCATTCACTGAAGCCTGATCAGGCAGGCTGACAAATTTAACCCCATTACCAAAGAATACAGCAAAAGATATTAGCTATAGATTTTGATTTCAATTTGCATAGATTTTTTTTATTAAACTAGTATGCAGTTTAGTGAAGCTTTTTAGTTTAGATTTTTTTTAAAATTCAAAACATTAAAAATATTTCTCACATCTAGTTTAGTTCAGTTTTAGGTCATTTTAACTTCAGATGGATATACCTCAGGCTTAGACCTACAAAACTGTTTGGGGTAAAAACCTTTTGGGTATGGTTGCTATTGTTCCCACGTAATGCAGTCAATAGTAAAAAAAAAATAAATAAATAAATAAATAAATATATATATATATATATATATGTGTGTGTGTGTGTGTGTGTGTGTATATATATATATATGTTATGAGCTTTTTTTTATCAATTTAAAAACACTTTAGCAGCCATTAGATTTTTTGCAATCAGCTGGTTTATAATAAACAAATCTCCATGGCAGTTTTGCATAAGCAAAGTGTTTCTATAATAAATGCAGACAAACAAGCACTGACCTTATTAGTTTTTTCTGTCTATGGCATTAGAACAAGTCAGGATGAAATAAGAGCAAAATGTAGCCAGCATAGAATGCGCTGGCTCATCTCTGACATCTCGAGTTGTTTCCATCTGTTTGACATTGGACTCTTTTAATTACGCCATCTCAGTTGCAGTCACTTATTCTGTAATGGGTTAACTGCTGGTCCAACTGACCCCAGTTTAACCAGCTCCTACTCCTATGGATGTGGATAGGGCTGCCACAAACGATTATTTTGATAGTCGACTAGTCACCGATTATTTTTGTGATTAGTCGACTAATCAGATCATCATCCATTGGACGTAACACGTACAGCTTATTGCACCAACTCTTATATAACTATCATTAGCTTACAGCTTTAAGTGTTTAAGGTATGTGCTAACTAAAAATAAAGACAAGATGATAGTTTATTAAATTTTAATGAAATTTGCAGATTGTTTCGGTGAAGTTTAATAAACTCCTTGCTATCTAAAATATAACAGGACACCGGAGTAAATTCTCGAGCATCTCATGCTTCTGATAATCAGCTGTCTGCTTGACGTTTATTCAGCTGTGTAAAAACTATAACTTTAATCTCAGCCAAACCGATTTACTCAGGAACAAATAAAATACTAAAAAAAGCCAAACAATAACATTTTTAAGTTATCTAAGTGACTCATATATCATGTTTAACCTGAGTAGCGAAAGACGGCAGTGGGTTTGAAAACGATTTGCCGGAAGTCCGGTGTTCTCACGGCTCTAGTGAGCCTTGCCCCCGGCTCGCTATCGAGCTAGTGGGTAACAGACGTCTCCGAAAACGTCGGAGCACTTTTGAAAGTATGTGGTGTCTTGATAAACTGAGCAGATATTTGAGGTTTACACAGCTACATTCTCGCCTGAAAATATGTTAAACGTTTATTTTGTGACCCAGAAAGAATAATAAGAGTAATATTAAAACTAACCAGCTGCCGCCATTGTTGGAAACTGAGCTGGGCCGCGCTATGAATTCTGGGACACAGCTTCTTCTTCTTCTTCTTCGGGGTTTAACGGCAGCTGGCATCCTTGTACATGCAGTGCTGCCATCTTCTGTTTCAGTCCGTTATTACACTCTTAAATCCTACTACTTATTCCTGCGTCTTTTGTGATCTTACAAAGCTTCAAATGACGCGTCGACTATTAAATCAGTCGTCGACGATTTTGATAGTCGACGTAATCGTGACTAGTCGACTAATCGTGGCAGCCCTAGATGTGGATGAAAATAATTTGTATATTATTGAAAACTAACTTAGTGGAAAGATGGACACAAATTACACCCAGACCCAAGTGCAAACTTTACAGCAAAAACATATTAAATAAATCTTTGCATCACTTAAAATACCATTGTACCTTTTAAAACTCTGTAGGTTGTAGTTGCCAGATTCTAAGATTTTGGTTCTTGCTTCACGCAGCAGAAACACATTGTGGAAGATGAAAAGATGTAGGAGGAAAGTTACTTAAGCTGAATGAACAAATATGGACTGTTAATGGACTGTTTAATTATTCTAGAAATACATGTTTTATGCGCTGATGATGATGAATGATTTTATGACCTTGCAAGTTTGAATTGCACTCTACTTTCAGATATCTCTTTTGTGTGGAGGTAAAATGGCTCAGGCCTTGGGTAACATGTTGTTTAACAGAAAAAAGGACACTTTTACCTGCCTGTGCAAGGATTAGTGAATCATTTCAGCAAGGCTGAACAGCTCAGACTTCCCAGAAGCAACGTGACAGTATACTGGTCCATTTAAAAACATGCCTCTTGCAAACTATTTGAAATATGAAGCTAAAATTTCACAAATCTGCATGTATGGCCAAATTAAGGACATATAATAATTTTATCTTGGAGTTTTCTGAATTGTTAACTAAGGCTACGTTCACACTGCAGGCGAAAGCTCATCAAATCCGACTTTTCTGACCCTCTGTGACCCATCTATCCGATCATGGTGGGACAGTGTGAACGGCACAAATCCGATATTTTCAAATCCGACCTGGGTCACTTTGGTATGTGGTCCTGAATCCGATACAAATCTGATGTTTTAGAAAGCGACTGCTGTTTGATGGTCATGTCGCATTAAATCCGTCTGTTACGTCACTGACACGAGACAGACGCCGATTATCAGCGCCGGAGAAGACATCGCGAACGCTTCCTGTCCATCCAGTGAAACTGTTGGGAAGACAGCGTTGGAGAACCGTGAACATTTTCTTTGTTCTGTATAATCTGCAGATTCTGACAGAAATCTGTAACTATCCTCTGAAGCACCGCTGCTCTAAAACAGCAATAAGGATCATTATTAGGCCAAATGTAGATAACACAATAACTTTATAACTTAAAGCAAAATTGGGAAACGTAAAGTCCGAAACAGTCAAACAACACTGTTGGTCTGGGTGTAAACAGAGCACGTTGTGTGTGACGTCTTCTTTTGCGCATGCGGCCGCTTTGAGCGTTCAAACTAGAGCGCGTTTGCTGTCACATTTTATTTGTAGTGTGAACAAGCAGACAGAAAAATCGGATTTGATCAAAAAATCTGAATTGAGCATTAAGACCTGCAGAGTGAACGTAGCCTAAAACTGCGACTAAATGTGACAGTATTTAATTCTTGATTATGTTAATATCACGGTTGCTGGATCCAATCACGAGCTGGGTCTTATGCTTGATCTAATCTTGTTGCTGTAGTGTTGAGGATGTGACTTCCTCTGACCAATGCCTGTCGTTTTTGAAGTTGATGTCACAGCCAGCACCCATGATCCATGCTCCAATCACATGTACAACTGCAGATCTGTTTGCTATAGCCAAGACTCTACACTGAACTGTCAAGATCCATTGTTTAATGGTACTTACACTGCAGTCCTGGACTCTGTTGTTCCATCGAGGTCATATTCCACTAAATTAAAACCACAAAGACAGGTTCAACTCTAGCGAAGGTTAAACCAGCCCAGAAGCACAGGAACAATTTGAAAACATTGTTGGTGCATTTGCTCCACTTTATTTTACCGACAGGTATTGTTGTCCTGGCAAAGACTCATGCAAGAAGCATGATTCATCACTGCAGACAACACATATCCACTGCTGTAGAGTCCAGTGGCTGCATGTTTTCCTTTGTGCTTGGTGATGTAAGGCTTTGATGCAGCCACTAGGCCATGGAAGCCCATTCCACGAAACTATTTATGCACTGTTCTTGAGCCAAGTTTGATATTTATATGAAGTTCGGAAGTCTGCAGCAATTGATTCTGCAGAAATGATAGTGTCTATTCCCTCGGCTCTATCGGTTAACGGCAGCTGTCCTCTAGATGCACTCGGTAACTAACTGGATTAAATTTAGTAGCTTGGTAGATGAGGCCCATCCTCTGACCGCCTGATGTACGATATCAAGACATGCAAAACAGTCTCTTGGAGCCACATGCTAAACCCAACAGGAAGTCAGACATTTTGATTTTAATGATAAATTGCGAAGGTTTTAAGGTTTTAAGGTTTTGTGAAACGGCATGTTCATGGCGGCACGTCAGCAGTTTTCATCATTCGCCAAGAAACTGCTGTAACTCAAAGACACAAAGGCCCAAACTTCAGTCCTAATGACAGTCCAGCACTGAACAGCTTGATATGCAGTTTGTCAGCAACAGTTTAGAATGACAGCTAGTGAGAACAGGTAGTTTATGAAAACTAACTCAATATTAAATAAAGTATGAAAATGAATGCTATGCCTTTCAAGTGTACTATATAGAAGTGTATATATACATGCTTCTCAAGGTATATTCTAAGCAAAATTGGTCCCAGCATCGAACCCTGTGCAATTCCTTATAATTAACCGTAGTGTATGAAGAGGACTCTCCATTTACATTAACAACTTTCAGTCTGTTAGATAGATATAATTCAAATCACTGCAGACCAGGGCCTTTAATACCTACTGCATCCTCTGATCTCTGTAATAAAATATTATGGTCAACAGTATTGAACGCTGCACTGAGGACAAGCACAGAGCGGAGTCCACTGTCAGAGGTCATAATAATATTATTTGAGTTCTGAAACCTGATGGAGAGTCAGTCATCAGTTAGCTGTTTACAACGACTCTTTCAAAAGTTTTTGAGTTTGTCCTACAAGTAGCTAAGACAGCTGGGCCAGCTGATGGTTGCTTACTGCCAGCTTGAAGGTCTGTGCTTTGTAGGCCATTAATAGAAACAGACTGATTATATTTAAGACTGAAACATTAATTAATGGTCGGTGTAGGTTTTTTTTATGAGAGAGAGAAGACAAATACACTCCAATTATAAGTTTTCTCAATTTATTATCAAAACAGAATTTGAAATTAATTTTACATAGCACCATGGACCTGCTGCTGCACCCAGGCAGTAAACACTTTTATTGCATGTCACAAACACATAATGTTAACATGATTGGTCGAGATAGTTTGTTCAGACGGCTGGACAGCAACGGGGCTCCAGGTAGATGATTGATCGCGCACAAAACAAAGGCCTGGAGTGTCTTTCTGACTAGCTTCTCAAGCGAGGACAGATGTTGGGTTTTTCTCTGTATGGATTATTGTAGGTCTACGTTACAATATAAAGCACCGTGAGGTTTGATTTGGCGCTATATAAATAAAATTGAATAGAATTGAAAGTTGAATTGTTTATGGCTACACAAACACCAGTGTTTCTGAACAGCATGCCTACTGCTGTTGTGGTAGCTTACAATTACTTTGCAGCCATGAAATTAATGAAGTTTTTTGTTGCCGAAAGTTTGGCAATTTATACATTTATGTTAATATTTGTCCAGGACATGCAGACAACGTAAGACATGTGGAGCATGTTCTGTGCTGCCTGTGTGTCCAAAGCAATTCAGGCAGAAAACCTAACACGCATGTAAACACAGTGTGCTTTTACAGGTGCACGAGAAGATTCTGGCTCACCCTCTCTGTCTTACACCACTACACATGCTTTCCTCCTCCCTGCCTCCCTTCCTTTACATAACTGCATCCTAGCCTGGAATTTCATCCTCATTAAATGACGTATGGAGGTCAGACTCTCCTGGATGCTGAGACATAAATGGCCTGTATTTGGTATGGCCTGTAAAGTGCTTTACCCAAAGCACTGTACTCACAAAACAGAAGTTGTCATATTTGGCACCTTCGTTAATAATCACATTGACAGCGCTCTTGGCCCTTTATCTTCCTATTGTAAGTCAAATGTTAAATCCTTGATGGTTCCTTTAAACTGTGTAAGCAGGTGAGCACAGTAGTTCAGTCAAGCTTTTTTCATTTAAAACAGCGAGCCAAGGTAAAGCCATAGCTTCCAGCTAACGTGTTTGAACATGTTATTCATGGTAAATGAATAGATTCTTATATAGCGCTTTTCTTCTCTCCCAGAGCACTCAAAGCGCTCTATACAACATGCCACATTCACACAAGCACTGCCTTCTATACTTTCTTTAAGTGCTTACTATCTATCATTCACACTCTGATGGCTGCATCAGAGTGTGAATGATAGTTAGTAAGTAACAACTTGGGGTTAATATCTTGCCCAAGGATATTTGGCATGCAGACTGGGGGGAGCCAGGGATCAAACCACCAACCATCTTAACATTAGATGACCTGCTCTATCTCCTGAGCTACACCCACCTACAGTATTCATCTGTTCATTAACTGCAGACTGGACTACTGCAATTCTCTGTGCTTTGGTTTGGACCAGGCCTCTATTTATCGTCTTTATCTGCTAACTGGCACTAAACAGAAGGAGCATATTACCCAGTTTTGGCTTCTCTACATTGGCTTCCTGTTCTGTACAGGGTCCAATTCAAAATGTTACTTTTTTTTAATCACTTAACGGCCGAGCCCTTTCTTACCTGTCTCAGCTCCTATTTATTTATGCTCCGGGTCAAAACTAACCTTAACTTTTCCACGGTCTAAACTGAAAGCTCGTGGTGACAGAGCCTTCTCTGTGGCAGGCCCTGGACTGTGGAATAGTCTTCCCCTTATTATTAGATCTGCACAACCACCTGACCATTTTAAATTGTTACGGAAGACACATTTTATGTTCTGGCTTTGGTAATAAAACATCTTGGTTTTAAAAGCCTTATTTGTTGTTGTTGTTTCAGTTGTTTATATTTATTTATTTTATTTATTTATCTATATTTTACTGCATCATTGTTGTGCATTTTATTTATTTTAGTGGCATTTTACATTGTTAAGCACTTTATGCAGCATAGACTGCTGGTAATGTGCTATATAAATAAACTCGACCTTGACCTATTAAGTGAGATTAATTTCAGAAAAGTATGTGACTAAGGCTTTGTTTTGTTTTTTATTATATAATTCAACATTTGCTTAGTGGTTTTAATGTGTGCAAACCCTTTATTTTATTTGACATTTATTACTGTTCTTCGCTGGTTTAAACATGCTGTGGTGATTTTGTATATCTCATAGTAAACATCAGAAGGAATCCATTTTTGTGGACTTTTAAGTTGAAAGTCTTCAAAACTATTATACGTTAACAGCAGATCAGATTTTGTGAAATCTGTGAAAAGCACTTTGAGTCTTTATTGCAGTATTTTCTGTGTGTTCAGCTTGTAGTGATCTTTGAGAGCAGCAGCATGTCTAACTTTGGCAAGTGTTTGAATTTATTTTTAAACAATGACTCTTTCATTCTACTTATATGTGGAGAAATAACATTACATAATCACAATCAGATGACTTCACAGGCACCGGCCTTCGATGAGCTCCCAAAATAGCAGCTTTTCAAATGGAGGAGGAGGAGGAGTAAGTTATCCTTCGCTGTCAGCTTGATAAGCCCAAAGTTATGTTACTGTCAAGGGCCCTTGAATGCAGCTCTCTATGCAAAGCACATATTCTAAGTAACAGACATCAGTGTGTGGGAGAAACCGAATTGATTCAGTTCCCTGAAGAGAGAGGCAGCAGTCTGACATCATGTTCTGCTGCTACAGGAGATCGGAGAGCAGGACTGTGGTCACAGTATTGCACGATTGTGTGATCAGCACAGGCGGAATGATCTCCAGGATCCAGTTGTTTTCTACAGAACATTTTTTGTAGGACTTATTCCAAATATTAGACATGGAAAAACTAAATATGTTTTTGTAGGTTTGAATTTTTATGGTCAAACTCATTACTTAAAAAACCAATCTATTGCAGATTTCTCTGTCACAGACCCACCATCTGACAACTTTATTGTAATATATATATATAGAAAAAATACTCCTCTCACTCCTGTAGTCTTTATCCCTCATGCTCGGATCCACTATCAGAGGCCTGGGAGCTTGAGGGTCCCGTGCAGTATCTTAGCTGTTCCAAGGACTGCGCTCTTCTGGACAGAGATCTCCGATGTTGTTCCCGGGGTCTGCTGGAGCCACTCGCCTACAGGGTGCTGAACTTGGGATGAAACCCTCCATGCATAGTCAGGAGTTTTCTGGTCTTGATGTCAGTAGCTTTGATCTCGTCCTCTGGCCTCCTTATTATCCCAGCAGGGTGCCTGATCACGGGCAGGGTGTAGGTGTTGATGGCCCGGATGTTGTTCTTATCATTCAGCGAACTCCTCAGGACTTGCCTGACCCTCTGCAGGTACTTGGTGGTTGCAGCTTTCCTAGCGGCCTCTTCATGGTTCCCATTTGCCTGTGGGATCTCCAGGTACTTGTAGCTGTCCTCTATGTCTGCAATGTTGCCTTCTGGTAGTTTGATCCCCTCAGTTCTGACTACCTTCCCTCTCTTTGTTACCATCCAACTACTCTTCTCCTAGTGCTGTTCGATATAACGATATATATCGTGTGACGATATAAAAACGTCTATCGTTTCATTTTACGCTGTCGTTTGTTTCGTGGTGTCGCAAAATAAACTGTTTACGGCGATATTTTTTCATGGTTCTGATGGTCACTGTAGTGGCTATATTAACTTCCTAAAGTTCTCTCTTTCTCTTATATTTAATATAACCACACTACAGACGGACAAGCGCCTGTTTTTATGCGTTGTCGTTAGCAACAACGACGGTAACAGCATCGTGTGTCCGCTTGTTTATGTTCCACATAAACCTTTCACAATAAAGCTCAAGATCCTGTTGAGACTTTTCAAAATAAACTGAATCACGTGACAGAGCAGATTATTTACGGATGAGAAGTAAAAAAGACGCCAGGTGCTAAAAAATAAACCTCAAACGTTAGAACAGGCTTTTCCCCGCAGCACGCCGTGTAATAAATACTCACAAAGAAAACGGCGGCCGTTACAACTTATGTCTAAAATGTATCGTTTCATGCATCGTTAAAACACTCGACTCCAGCTACATGACGCGCAGCTGGAAACACTTCACGCAAGTCGAGCTGCCCGAGATTCACAGAATTTACAGAAAATGTTACATTTTTGTGATTTATATCGTTATCGGACGATAGAATTCTGATATCGGGATATGAGATTTTGGTCATATCGCACAGCCCTATGTTCTCCAATCCAAACGACATTCCGATGTCATTGCTGTATATCCTGGTGGTGTGAATCAGTGAATCGATGCCTCGTTCACTCTTGGCATACAGCTTGATGTCATCCATGTACAGGAAGTGGCTGACAACTGCTCCATTACATAGTCAGTATCTGTAGCCAGGCTTGTCAAAGAGCTCACTTAGGGGATTCAAGCCTATGCAGAACAGCAGCAGGGACAAAGCATCTCCTTGGTAAATCCTGCACATAATTTCCTTAGGGATTAATACAGTATTCTGATTCTGATTGATGGTGATTTGTGCTATGGGCTTAAAGTTGGCCTCTAGTGTTGTATGCCACATCCCCCTTGGGTTCCTGATGAAGGGTCCGGTTGATCTTGTATAGTTCTACGCATTCCAGGAACCAGGTGTGGGGCATTGAGTCATAGGCCTTCTTGTAGTCAATCTAATCTGCATTCAACTAGGGCTGCCACAAACGATTATTTTGATAGTCGACTAGTCACCGATTATTTTTGCGATTAGTCGACTAATCAGATCATGCATCCTTACAGCTTATTGCACCAGCATGCATTTGCTCTTATATAACTATCATTAGCTTACAGCTTTAAGTGTTTAAGGTGCTAACTAAAAATAAAGACAAGATGATAGTTTATTAAATTTTAATGACATTTGCAGATTGTTTCGGTGAAGTTTAATAAACTCCTTGCTATCTAAAATATAACAGGACACCGGAGTAAATTCTCGAGCATCTCATGCGTCAGCTGTCTGCTTGACGTTTATTCAGCTGTGTAAAAACTATAACTTTAATCTCAACCAAACCGATTTACTCAGGAACAAATAAAATACTAAAAAAAGCCAAACAATAACATTTTCAAGTTATCTAAGTGACTTATATATCATATTTAACCTGAGTAGCGAAAGACGGTGGTGGTTTGAAAACGATTTGCCGGGAGTCCGGTGTTCTCACGGCTCTAGTGAGCCTTGCCCCCGGCTCGCTATCGAGCTAGTGGGTAACAGACGTCTCCGAAAACGTCGGAGCGCTTTTAAAAATATGTGGTGTCTTGATAAACTGAGCAGATATTTGAGGTTTACACAGCTACATTCTCGCCTGAAAATATGTTAAACGTTTATTTTGTGACCCAGAAAGAATAATAAGAGTAATATTAAAACTAACCAGCTGCCGCCATTGTTGGAAACTGAGCTGGGCTGCGCTATGAATTCTGGGACAGAGCTACTTCTTCTTCTTCGGGGTTTAACGGCAGCTGGCATCCTTGTACATGCAGTGCTGCCATCTTCTGTTTCAGTCCATTATTACACTCTTAAATCCTACTACTTATTCCTGCGTCTTTTGGGATCTTACAAAGCTTCAAACGACGCGTCGACTATTAAATTAGTCGTCGACGATTTTGATAGTCGACGTAATCGTGACTAGTCGACTAATCGTGGCAGCCCTACACTCAACCCACCTGGAGTGCAGAATAAACAAATTTTGGACAAACTGCTCAAAATGCGTTGAAAGAGACATTTCAGGGATTTTGACTCAGTCTGTGCTCTAGATGCGTTAATTGTAATTGCGTTAGTTGCGATGACGGTGCATTAACACTGACAGCACTAAAAGAAGTTGCCAATTTGGGATGAAAGACGTAAACCTAAGGATGTAACCAAAGCGGTGTGCCGCTTGTGCAGACATATAGTGCGAACAAAGTACTCAAACACGACTAACTTGATTGAGCATGTACATGTCCACCATCCGGCTGAGTATGCTAGGCTATCACCAGCTTCTGCAGCTCTATCAACAAGCATTTGGCGCACTTTCAGGAGGGTGCATTTGCTCGCAGATGAAAGAGGGTGCTGTTAAAACAGCGCTATTATTTTTTTTTCTGTTGACTGTTTCTATTAGCTCCATCATTATTAGCAAACTTACTCATGGGCAAATAAATAAATAAATCTCCCTTGTAAAAATGATTCTTTGGCATGCGAATGATGGTGGTGGCCTTGAGGCACATTGGGACGACAGCAGTGCTCAGGGAGAGGTTGAAGATGTTGGTGAGGGCGTCTGTCAGCTGGTCTGCACATTCTCTGAGCACTCTTCCAGGAATGTTATCTAGACCAGCAGCTTCCTGTGGGTTAACTTTACGAAGAGCTTTCCTCACATCAGGAGAGGTCAGACAGAACCTGGTCGTTGTGAGGGTGGGGTGGACGTCCTCACCAACAAGTCATTCTGAGCGTCAAATTGTGCATAGAAGTTGGTCAGTGCATCTGGTAGGGAGGCATAACCATCGCAGGCAGGCGTCATCTTCCTGTAGTTGGTGATGGCCTATATGCCCTGCCACATGCGCTCTCCTGGAAGTGGCTGTTAATTCTGCTGCCATGCACGCACTTCACTGTTCTGATGGCTCGAGACAGTTTGGGCCTCACTGTTCCCAGGGCCGCTTTGTCGCCTGCTCTGAAGACAAATTCTTGAGTCTTTAGCAGCACATGCACTTCTGCTGTCATCCACAGTTTCTGGTTGGAGCATATTATGATAGTCTTGGAGACAGTAACATCATCGATGCCGTGGTCTAGATCAGCTGATTAGTCTTGGTAATGGTCACAGTAGGTATTGTCCGTAGTGCTGCATTCACATCATCTAGTAGATCTTCAGAGGATACTTCTTGGTAACCGGTTATAGAGGGTCCATGTTTCAAGCTTTGCCATGATCCTACTCCTATACCTTGGAGTACACATTGACAATAAACTGGACTGGGCGAAAAACACCACAGCACTTTACAGGAAAGGCCAGAGTCGTCTCTATTTTTTGAGGCGACTGAGGTCCTTCCACATCTGCCGGACAATGCTCAGGATTTTCTACGAGTCTGTTGTGGCCAGTGCGATCCTCTATGCTGTTGCATGCTGGGGGAGCAGGTTGAGGGTCACTGATGCTAACAGACTCAATAAACTGATCCATAAGGCCAGTAATGTTGTGGGGATGGAGCTGGACTCCCTTAAGGTGGTGTCGGAGAGGCGGATGTTGTCCAAAATAAAGACAAAGTTGGATAACACCTCCCACCCACTCCATGACATGCTGGTCAGTCACAGGAGCTCGTTCAGTGACAGACTGAGATTATCGAAAAGCACCACTGAATGCCACAGGAAATCATTCCTGATGTGGCCTCTCCCTGTACAACTCATCCACTTAACACACTGTTTACTGCAATAGTTACAGCCTTTGCACACGCTCTCCTCTTATTCAGCTATTTATCAATAAGTGACTTATATGTATATAAGTCATGTATATATTGTATATATTGTGTCTATTTCTTACTTAGTGTATTGTCTGTCTTTGTTACTGTTTATACTGGAGCACTGTAACCAAAATAATTTCCCCTAATGATCAATAAATGTGGCGAATAAAGCTGATTGATAAGTATTCTGATTCTGATTCTGATTCAGGTCAGTTCCTCTCGCACTCAGCACTCCTTCTTCCGTTGCACTTGGGGCTTGGTACCCAAAGTCGGGTGGGGGTTATGATGATATCTCCCCCCTGACCTGTCGTCCTGGCCCCCCCTTGCCGTAACATTTGTGTTGTACCTCGTGAATCTCTCGCTGTGAAAGCAGTATTTTCTTCCAAATGTTGGAACACTGAGCTACTAGTTGTTTCGCCATCAATCTGGATGCCTCTTCTGCTGGGGTTACTTGCGAAGTAGCATTCCAACAGTGCCCTGTTCTCATCTCTTGCCCCCCTTGTACCTTTTTCTTCCATTAAGCCCACTTCTCATTAGTATGTCCTGGTTCCTCAATATCTGATGCAGCCAGTATGCCTTCACTTTTCTGTCTCTCACTCATATCTGAGGCAGGCTTGGTCAGCATGGGGGGTCTAGCCTAGGGACTCTTTCTGGATACAGATGTGCTGGATGGGAATTGAACCTCCGGCTCCCGTGCTCTCTAAGCTGCGCACTGCACAGAAAATCTGCGTTGCGCACAAAAAAAAATCTAACCTGAATTGAAATTAACATTAAAACTTTAACAATTCTGTTTTGCAGTGTTAGTGAGTGACCGGCTGCTCCCGTATGGGATCAGAACGATGTCACCTTATCCCACAGTCCAGCCAATGATGCGATTCACATTCGTATATACGCAGCTAATCAACGTGGTTGACAGTCTATGACAGCGTCCTTATGTGCCGACACCGGTGTTTTAGCAAAGCGGCTGATGTGGAGTGAAGCCACGTTAATGACGACGTGTACAACCATTGGAGGTGTGAGCAGGACAGACGGAACAACTGACAGGAAAAGTGTGGACTTTATACCAGTTTTTAAATTTTGTTGATCGGCCATGTAAAACCAGAGTGATGATAAAATATCTGCAATGTTTGGTTTTCTTCCTGAATACTGTCGTTGTTTATATTTACTGCGGGAAGAAACGGTAAAAACGGCGTTTATAAGGAAAACGCTCGAAAGCCTGTGAGCAAAACCAAACGCCCCAGCCTTTCCTATTGGTGGAAAAATGTACCATGTGGACCAATCAAAAAATGATATGGCAACATGGCATTTAGTTGTTAAGAAACGGGGGGAAGTTTTAGGAGTGACGGCGTGTTTGAGATGTGAGAGATTTGAGACGTTTAGTGCAAATCTTGTGTAGTTAGTGTGTAGTTAGTGTGTAGTTAGTGTGTAGTGTAGTCAATAGTTTTGTTGTGTGTGTCAGAACAATGAGGCGACTGCTGAATGTTACAGGTGTTACAGCAGTGATGCATCTGCTGCTGTCAGGCCTGCAGGTATCAGGCTGTTGTTCTCCTTCATCTCATAGTGGACAGAAATTATTTTTTGGAGCGGCACAAATAATTTGTGTGGCATCAGATTTGATGCAGAACAGCTGATTGTTCTGTAAATAGTTTGAAATGTTTGTTTAAAAAAAAAAAACGCCTTGGCTGCATTTTTAGGTAAACAGCTGCAAAAAACTTTGTTGTTTGCAAAACTCAGTAACTTTTTTGAAGAAGTAACTATATAATTAATTGCCCAACATTGGTCATTATATCCTGTATTTTGCAGACAGAGTTACAGACTCTCTCCCAGACCACAGACTCATAATACAAGTCAGAGCTTTATTAAAAAAAAAAGAGTAGTGTTTTCAAAATTGGAGTTCAAGTTATTTTTACTTCCAATAGTGTTAACATGCTACAGGTCAGGAACTAGATTTTTTACATTTTCATTGTAAGTGGGCTAAAGCAGTCAGCAATCCAGGAGACAGTAGAAGTGGTGACACCCATCCTGAGCACCTTGTGGTTGGATGGTATTAATGTCACTTTAATACTATATTTGGTATCAGTGCATCTTTACACTGGCTGCCTGTCCATTTTAGAATTCATTTTAAAATTGTAACATTTTATTGTTTGCTTTTAAAGTTTTAAATGGCTCCTTCTTACCTGTCAGACCTACACCGATACACTCCACAAGGTCTCTCAGATCAACTGACCAGTCACTCCTTGCTGTCCCCATGTTGAGACTGAAACACCGGGGGGACCAAGCTTTTGCTTTTGTGGCCCCCAAATTATGGAATAAACTGCCCCCCCATATTAGGCTGGCCCCAACACTTGAAATCACTTTTAAAAACACACCTTTTTTCAAAGGCTTTTTAGGAGTAGCACCAGAGTCAGCTTGTAGTCAGTTTTAGTCAGCTGTTGGTCCCCCCACCCCCCATGAAAAAAGCCTGTGAGCACCATAAAAGCACAGAAAAATTGACTTAGGTCCATAGTTTGTAAAAACCAACATTTAAAAAAAAAGTATCTACAACTATAAGAAACTATGTAGAAAAACACAAGAAACTGCAGGAGCTGCAGCAGCAAGCCGGCACTCTCACAGCAGACTAGGTGTGAATGCATATTTATTAGTTTATATATTATTTGTTATAGAAAACGTACCAAAGAAATATTTGTTTGGGAATGTCTGCATCTGCAGTCCAGGTAAACATACATGTCTGTGGGCTTCAGAGAGACTGAGGCAGCAAGAGAAAGAGAATTCAGATGCAGCAACTATGATAGATGAAGTGCAGGAAAACAGCTGGCATGGCAGATTTGAGATGACAGTCAACTACACACACACAGACACACAAACAGATAGTGCCACATAGCAGAAGAGAAAACCAAATCAAAGCAGCCGACTACAAATTTAGACTATTGAGAAAGATTTACATATGTGCGTGTATTGCTGTTGGTACACACAAACACACTACACAGGTTTTACTAATGTTCATTAAATTAAGCTTTAAATTTAACATGCAAGTAACAACTTGAGCTGAGCCAAAGAATAGATATAATTATGAATGAAATAATACTGGTATAGATTTTTTTTAAAATAATTAAATCCTGCAAGAATCAAGTTGTTTATTTGTTGTGTTTTGTTTTCTCCAGGCTAGCATGAAAAAACCATCAACCATGAAACCTGATGAAACTTGAAAGGATTTAAATGATTTGGACTTTTCTTGGACCGTTTCACATTTCTTATTCTGCAGAAAGAGTAGAAAACAAACCGACACTTAAGCATGAGCAATGCTTAGAGGCAGAAGTAGTGATTCAGTCACAATTAAGGGCCCTCACTGTGGCCCTTATAATCTGAGTGACCAGTGCTGACCTCTGCACTGTCATTTTGTCCTGTGAATCACCTCTCCTCCAGCATAAAAATAAATCCATTTTATCATAGCAACATTTCCCTTCTTTTTCTCTCTTTAACCACCTACCCATCCAGCCCCATGCAAGGGCTGCTAAGAGCTCCTCTTCCACCCACTCCCTCACAGTTGAAGCATTGTGGGGAAGCATATATAGCTCAAATTGCACTTGAGTGCCACTTGTCTCTGCTTGTTACAGCACCCATCTTTGATTCTTTCCTGCTCTGGATGGCTCTGAGCTTGCAGAAACACTGAGCTCAGAATAGAACAGCTACTTCTGCCTCAACACTGTTATGATGCAAGGCTGAACAAAGAAAAGTGACTTGCCCGCGGTGACATACTTTGTTATCCAGCATTTGCTGTCTGCCATTTGTTAGTGAAGCTCTAGTTGCAGACCACTATCAATCTCTGTAGCTTAACTGGGTCAGTTATTTTATTGTCTGTGGAGAAGTCTAATTGTCAGGGCTGGCTGTGTTGCTGGGAGAGTTGGACCCAGAAAGCAGGACTCGAGGAGTAACAAGAGGAGTAAAGTAAAAAGAGGTTTTATTATCGATGGGACATTGAGGCTCCTAAGCCTGTTTCACGCTTTTTAAGCTTTTTAAGCATCAAATTGTGATCATGTGACTGATAACGTTTGAGGCCTAATATGTCACAATGAAAAACTGGAAGTGAGGTGACTGATTCAAATCTTTACCACTGCTTCACTCATTACAAGGAGATGTGAGATGCTTCAAGCAGACTAATATAAATAGTAACAGGATAACACATTTAACACTAGCACTGCCAGAAGGTTTCATTCTGACCCGGACCTGTAACAAGTGCAGCAATGGCAAAGACACCATTTTTTGAAGAGGTTAAGTTTGTAATGATAAAACTAGTTTCACAGCTGGCTACAAAAACATAAGAAACACATTTTAAAGCCCTTTACTTCCTCCGCACTGCTTTTCAGGCCTTCACTTTTTATTTAATGTTTAGATGCGTTTTGAACCATCTGCCCAGTTCAGCTGCACAGTACAGCCAGTGATAACACACTCACCACTCCGATCTGCAATTTTGCCAAAAAGTTAATGTGTGCCAAAAATAATTTCAGATATTTCTATGTTTTTTTAATCTCTAATGTCTTTGCTTATGTTTCCTGTGCCTGTACTCAAACAGACGAAGGGCTTAGCTTATATAAAGGTTATGAAGAAAATGAAGCTATGAAGGGGTTCGCTTATAAAAAAATTACCTGTTTTGCAAATATTTTTATAACCCGTTAGTGCACCTACTTTTCTGTTCTGCATTATAGTCAATCCAGTAATTTTCGTCCATTTCAGATATTTGTATAGAACGGTTATCTTCTTCCCTCTTGCCCAGATCGCTCATGAAAAAGACATTTTTAATTTTTAAAAAGAACTCAACAGGGAAAACATACTGGGAGTGAGGACACAACCACACAGGAGAATGTGACAAAAAGCAAGGGAAGGCTGAGGCAATAGAGACACAAGATACAGGGAAGAACAGATACCAAAATAAAACGGGAAACTACTGACACTGAGATACAGACTAAGATACGACAGCAGAGAGTAATCACAGGAACAAGCTTTAAGCACAAGATTAATAGAGGCTGCACTACTACACCAGGCAAGACGCCAAGTTCAGGTTGTGCAGGTATGCCCCTGAGACAATCCAGCACATAAAAACAAGGTGCAAGATGCTAGCAGGGAGTTACATGGAACTAAGTGACTAGCATAGTACAGGAACATCTCTGCCAAATATGACCCGGAAGTCCCAAGGACCTCTAGGGTGTTTGAGAATGACCGAGCCAAAATCCTGAGGGACTTCCAGATACAGACAGAAAAACTGCTAATGGTTAAACAACAGGATGTAGTATTGGTGGACAAGCGGAGGACGAAGGCCGTAGCGACAGTTCTAGGTGATAGCAACATAAGGAAAAATGAACATAAGAAGAAACTGCAGGGGCTTAGAGAATACCCAGAGAAGATGTGGAATTTGAAGGCAACAGTGGTCCCTGTGGTACAAAGCCAACCTGAAGGGCATATTTACTGTCAACATTTAATATTATCCCTTCAATTTCCAGCTTCAAACTCATGAGCCTTTTGGACACTCTCGTCACCTCCACAATCCTGTTTATATACTCTTTCTTCTACCAACACCATGGTAGAACAGCTTGAATCTGCCTCCAGTGCTCCTGGCCTTACCTCCCGTTTATCTGGTTTTACACAGTATATTTAGTTTTCTTCTCTCCATCATGTAAGCCAACCCTTTCCCTTTATCATAGTCATAGTTCCTATCATCAGGGACTTTAAATGTCCTTTCCCACTTAACAAACCTTCCTCTTCCTTTGTCTTCAGCCAGTGGTGGCACAGTTTCCGCTGGCTGTTTTCCACTGGATCCTAATGGGAATATTAGCATGCCTGAAATAGTGTCCTTTCTCCTTTGGGCATTGATGTACTGTCCTGTTGACCTGGTCTCCTGTATGTCTATGAAAGTTTATAAAGAGAGAGGGTAAAAGGTCTTAGCGTTTGATCTTTTTAAGGGTCCACTGTGTTGCACAGCACACACTATATGGTTTAGGTTGTGCTTTGTCCTGGAGAGGAACGGGTTTCATCTGAGGGCTTTGCTGGTTCTGAACTTCACTGGGACGCTTGGAGAAAATTCTCGAGTTTATCTTATAAAGCTATCACATAAGGGAAAACAATGTTGTTCCTTTTGCCTCCCTGGTTAATTACTTTTTCTATCAGAAACTAAAGTTTCTGAAAACATATTCTTTTTTTGCTTTAAGAATACTTAATTACTCATCTAGTCAAGTTGAAAAACTGTTAAAGAAGTAGGCATATACTGTCAGTCTACAAGCAAGAGAACAGCTCCATGAACAGTTGATTGAAGGTAGTAGCATTTTTAGGACTAGCAGGACATTGCAAGGCATGAAACACCATATAACAGACAGACTGAAGCACCCATGGCTTACCTGTTATCGCACCTGAAAGAGACTAAAAGATCTTAACATCCAAGCTTGTTGTTGAAAGTGGTACAGAGTGCTAAAACAGAGTGCAGCATGTGCAAACACCAAGAAGCCACTAATCTAAAAGAATGTCTGACTTTAAAGTTATGATTTAATAAAATAAATTGCACTGAGTATATTCTGATCAGCAGACACGGAGTTCTGAAGAGAAAGGGTCAAAGAAAGCATTTCTGTGTAACTGGATTAAAACCGAATTATGTGGACATGGATGCTCATGTAAGAATGAAGTGAGGACAAATCTGAAGATAAACTGCATGAGCTGAATGAAACATTAAGTGTATTCATATGTGATAGATTCTGTTCATCTGGACGTCTGGAGTTTCATCACTTATCGAAGTGACTTCTTCTTCTTCTTGGTGCTCGCTCTGTGTTGTAGCGTCCTGATGACGCCCAGTTTGTGCTCCAGTGGATGATGAGAGTCAAACCTTAAATACTGATGCGTATGCGTAGGTTTACGGTACACATCAGCTTTGTGTCATGGGGGGCAGGGCTATGGTTCCCCCCACTGTTATTACCTTTTTTTGCTATGGTCTGCCCCGTTAGTATAACAGTTAGTATAACCTGTGTTGTGTTATTCAGTCATTTCTGTTAGTGTGTACATACTAATGCACAAGGAAAAAAGAAAAATAATTCTCTGTAACTTATTCAAAAAGGAAAGCTTTTATATAGCCCAGTCAGAGCAGATCAACAGTATAAATACCACATATCTCTCGCCTAGTTCAGTAAACACATCTGCAGTCACGGGGAAGTCTGCTAACTTGATAGCTATGCAGGTGACAAACATCAGCACCCTCCATCACCCACAGATGGTCACTGAATAGGCTGGCTGTTCACAGAGTGCTGTATCAAAACACATTAGTGGAAACTTGAATGAAGAGAAAAGGTGTGGTAAGAAAAGTTTCTGAGACAAAAAATTCACACGTTGGTTTGTTAAGAAGTCGCTGATTCAGGAGCAGGTGACAGGTGGTCCAGTTTGGTGGTATTATGGTGTTGGAAGCTGAGCTGTAGTCCACGAAGAGCATCCTCATGTAGATCTCCCTGTTCTCCAGATAGGTCAGCTCTCACTGAAGGATGATGGTCATGGCTAGGGCTGTTCGATATAACGATATATATCGGATGACGATATAAAAACGTCTATCGTTTCATTTTATGCTATCGTTTGTTTCGTGGTGTCACAAAATAAACTGTTTACGGCGATATTTTTTCATCGTTCTGATGGTCACTGTAGTGGCTGTATTAATTTCTTAAAGTTCTCTCTTTCTCTTATATTTAATATAGTCACACTACGTTGTCGTTGGCAACAACGATGGTAACAGC
Organism: Perissodus microlepis; assembly: GCF_051167445.1. Classification (NCBI taxonomy): domain Eukaryota; kingdom Metazoa; phylum Chordata; class Actinopteri; order Cichliformes; family Cichlidae; genus Perissodus; species Perissodus microlepis. Next base: position 1,365,094 of record NC_140472.1, on the reverse strand, counting down.
ATTGCGTGTCCGCTTGTTTATGTTCCACATAAACCTTTCACAATAAAGCTCAAGATCCTGTTGAGACTTTTCAAAATAAACTGAATCACGTGAAAGATGCAGAGTGTTTACGGATGAGAATTAAAAAAGAGCCGCCAGGTGCTAAAAAATAAACCTTAGACTCAAACGTTAGAACAGGCTTTTCCCCGCAGCACGCCGTGTAATAAATACTCACAAAGACAACGCCGGCCGTTACAACTTATGTCTAAAAATGTATCGTTTCATGCATCGGTTAAAACACTCGACTCCAGCTACATGACGCCCAGCAGGAAACACTTCACGCAAGTCGAGCTGCCCGAGATTCACAGAATTTACAGAAAATGTTACATTTTTGTGATTTATATCATTGTCAGGACGATAGAATTCTTATATCGTTGTCGGGACGATAGAATTCTTATATCGGGATATGAGATTTTGGTCATATCGCACAGACCTAGTCATGGCATCCCCATTTGCTCTGTAAGCAAACTGATGTAAGCAAACAGTCTCTGATATGCTGAGACACTATCTGCTCAAAACAATTCCTGACTACAGACGTGAGGGCTATAGGTCTGTAGTTGAGGATGTCTATACCAGTCTGTATCAGCCTCAAACTGAGCAAAGAAGGTGTTGCACTCCTCTGTGAGTTTTAGGCTGCTGTCGGGGGTTGGGGGGCTCGGATGCCTCTCCACACCTGGTGGGGGTTGTTGTCTCTGAGGAAGCCCTCCTCAGGTTGGCTGTAGAGAGAACTGTCCCTCAGCCTGAAGGCTGAGTTCTGTGTTCTGATCAGAGCCAGGACTTTACTCGTCATCCAAGGTTTTCGTTTAAGAAAAACCTGGATGGTTTTAGTCACTGTCACATTCTCTACACAGCACTTAACGTAGAAGAGCACAGACTGAGTGAAAGTCTCCAGGTCAAGATGTTCAAAGATGGACCAGTCTGTCAGCTCAAACCAGTCCTGTAGCTGGAGCATCATCTGGTCATGTTTTAATTTGCTTGTAGGGGTTTGTTTCTTGAGGGGGTGGAGGCAGGGACGAGGAGTGGAGAGAGGTTGTAAGATTGTCCACGGTGGCAGAGGGATGTTGCACTGTAGGCATGGTTGATGCTACTGTACACACAGTCCAGTGTCCTGTCCCCACTGGTAGGACACTTAAACATGCTGGTGGAATTTGGTACAGATTTCAAACATGGCTTATTAAAGTTCCCAGCAACAACATGGACGCCCACAGGTCCCTCTCTGCTGTTCACTTATAATAAGTTGGAAGTGGTTGGGTGCTAACGTTAGCATTCGGACGAATGTAAACAATGGTAACTATGGTTAGTGTTAGCTCATGAGGTAGATAAAATCGCCTGCGCTGAATGGACATGGCCTGGTTTGGTTTCGCCGCTGGATTGGATAGACAGCTCTTCATCCTTGCTCTTGTTTCCTGTCCCTGCGCCGTTTGCATCACTTGCTGAAATAACAAATGGAGCGCCCGGTCGGTCCAATCTGAAGTAAAGTCTGGGTTCAGGCAAAGGACGATGCCTGTTAGTTCCTGATGACTGGAAGTGATCAGTGCGTTGCAGGAGGATGCAACGAAAAGGCAGAAGAAACATAAAAAGTGCACAGTAGTTTGGAGCTGCAGGGGACTTTGAATTCAGCTCAGTTTTATTTATATAAAGTTATATTGTTTATGTTTGTTTTGTAATGTTTATGTTTCCAAATCACAACAACAGTTGCTTCCCAGTGTTTCTCCTTCACTCACCCCTTCATGTTTATATATCACTTTGAATGGAATCATTGGCTATTATAAATCTCTGCTGTCTACGTCTCCTCACCTCCATCAGTCAGAGCAGATGGCTGCCTGGTTCTGCTAGAGCTTTCTTCCTGTTAAGAGAGTTCATTGGTAACATTAAGTTCATGTAGACATGTAGTCTCATGTATAGTTTTTAGTTGTGTAGGGGCCCCAGTAGCAAAAAGTAGCAAAAATATATTGAATAAAATAGTAATAATGCAAACTTTTGTCTGTATTTGTGTTGTTGGTGCTCAGCCACTGAAAATATATGACTCAGAAAATACAAAAGATTTCATTGTAGTGAAGATAAACAGAGTGTTAAAACAAGGAAAACTGGCCATAAAAGCCATTTTTTGTCATTCATGTACACGCATGTTTTGTTCTTTAATGTTTTTGCTTCCATATTTGGTCTTGTCCCGTTTCCTGTTCAAACATATACATAGTTTAACTGCCATCAGACCAAGCGCTGTTGAAATTTTGGACACAAAATATTCAAACAGCATCATGTTATTGTTTCTTTCACCTGCACACTGTGTATGAGAAGCTTGCCCTGTTCGCAAATGTGTTGTTCAGTTATACAAACTGTGTTCTTCCCCATGGAGTTTGAACTTCTTGTAGGTCTTATAAAAATGAACATTTAAATCCATTTTTTGGATCCATTTTTCTCCATCTCTGGTCTCAGCTCCTGTCAGTTGTCGGTGTTTTATAATGTCACCAAACAAAAGCTCATCTTGAACAGTCTGAACTTCTTCAACTGATGCTTCAAGGTCTCATTTGTCCTCTATCTGTCACTTTTTGCATAATCTACAGTAAAACAAACAAACAACAAAAAGCTAACAGTATGTCATTGTTTACATGCAAATCAAATAGCTGATTAGTCAATTATCAATTTTCTTTTGTCTTACTTGACTCCAAATGTTTTCAGAGATGTCAAATTCCTTAAAATGTATTTTTCCGGTGACTAGTGGAATTGGACGGGTGAAATAAGAGCATACGGAGCCCTGATTAATCGGAGGCCAAAATTCTCTGCAATAAAATATTACATTTAGGGTCGCTGTTTATTGAGCGTCAAAATAACATGAAATAACACATATGTGAGGGTATAAAGTCTGCTGTTGCACGTTAATGGAATCTGCAACGTCACTGTCCTTGGAATACAGGTGCTAAAAGGATGCAAGACGCTGAACATATCTGTGTGCTCCATGGGACCGACTCCTGGCGGCTACATCACCAACAATCTGTACAGCTGGGTGGACCCACAGGGCCGGAGTGTCTCCCCGCCACCTGATAGCCAGGAAGACAGCCAAAGGCACGGGCACAGGATGGAAGAGCGAATGGTAAGAACAAAGTGGAATTGTGTATTGGCGGTGAAATATGGAGGACCAGCAGATAGAAGTATACAAACACTTGAGACTGTTGTCACTGGAAACAAAGATGTTGCGAGAGTTCTTTTAAAGCAGCATCTGTCAGATTCAGAACTATTTATTATCAAGGATTTATTACCAGGTTTTTGCAATTGTCCTCCTCCCGCGTCTGACAGCAGTCAGCTTGGGACTGCAGTATATTCCTCTAAGGTCCTCATGACCTTTGCTACCGACATTTTGAAAGACAGACTCATCCTAAAATAAAATCACCCAGCACAGGCCTTTTATCCAGTGACTGCTGGCAAAGAAAAGGTTTGCTCAAAATGACTCACCAAAAAATCAATCCTGTTACTTTGCATTGTAACTCTACATTGTCATTTGCTGTTCCCATAGTAGACCAAATTTGAGAGGATGTCACTTTTATATGAGTGTAATTATGTGCACAGTCTGGAACACTTTATAAAACAGAAAGAAAACCAGTGAAATTACTGAAAGATGTTAAATGTTTGTCAAAGCTCTCACTTATAGAGAACACCATTGTTGAAGATGCTTTCTCGGGGAAAACACAGACATTCATGTTTGAAAGTCTTTAAACTGAATCTTTCAGAACTCTTGTCTGTGCCGTCACGCAGTGTCTTCAGGTCTACACACATGCAGGCAGCATGTGGGTGATGACAGGCATGTTTGCAGAAGTAGCACTGAAAATCAACTACATATAGACAAATTATAGTAAATGGCCTGTATTTGTATAGCACTTTACTTAGTCCCTTAGGACCCCAAAGCACGTTACACGTTCAGTCATCCACACATTCACACACACATTCACACACTGGTATACTTTATCCAAAAGTTCATCAATCAGTATAAATATAAGAAAATGTAATAAATGAAAGGAGAAATAAATTACCGTATTTCCCGGACTACAAAGCGCACCTGAATATTAGCCGCACAAGCTAAAATCAGGGGGAAATCCTGTTTTGTACATACATTAGCTGCACCTGACTAAAAGCCGCAAGTGTTTCAATGTTGACTTATCATATGTAAGAGAATATGCACAAAGGGAATTGTCAGGAAAGAGATGGCTGTTTGGAGACACGCCTCTTTTATTAATATTTTGAAAACAAGTTATGGGTACATATTTGCATAACTTTTTAGGTATATGTACAAGTAGCAGTAATTACAAGTACGAAACATGTACTGTGCTGTACTGACCGTTGGTGATCGTGGATGTTTTCACACTTTTCCACGCTGTCAGATTCCACCGGTGGAGTTGAGCATAACTTGCTTTTCGCAAGTTTATCGCCGCTCGTCATCCACGCCTCCCGCTGAACGCGTAGCGCTACTTTGAAGTTTGTTTTTTGCGCTACTTCGTACGGCACTACGTTGCCTGGCGGACGGACATGTGACCAACATACCACTCTTGAACCCCGATACCGTGTGTCTGATCACATGCCCTTCCGCCAGGCAACGTAGTGCCGTACAGCAGCGGAACAAACAAAACAAATCCTCTTACGATATGACAAAAATCATGGACAATCCATAGAAAAGCCGCACCTGACTAAAAGCCGCAGGGTTCAAAGCTTGTGCAAAAAGTAGCGGCTTATAGCCCGACAATTATGGTACTTTATGTTGTTTAAAGATGAGTAAAGATGTACATACTTGGACTAACCTTGGATTACATGATATTCAAAGTCTTACATTGGAGCCACAGAGTCACAAAGTTCAAATTTTGCTATTTTAAAGCATCCAGCCTGCAGCAGAGAGTGAAAGACGATCTCGTGTCTGAATTCAAAACAAATCTAAAGATGTATTGAGAGCACAAAGTAAACTCATCAGGTGAGTGTTTTCACAGTCAAGTTACTCATCCTAGGTATGAGTAAGTGTATATGTGTAAGAACAACCTGTACTGTCACCAGCTGTATTTATCCTGCAATATTACATTTATTACATTTAGAGGAGCAGGACTTGTGGGTGATGGGAGTCCTCTCAGGGCTGACGTGCCTGAAACGCTTCAGCAGAAGAACTGAAGTTGTGAGGATCAGTAGATATCCAAGGCTGGATTTTTCTCAGCTATAAGGTCTAGCTCTAAGACAGCTGGGATAGGCTCCAGTGCCCCCAGTGCCACCCTGAAAAGGATAACTGGAAGTGGATGGATGGATGGATAACGCCTGGCAAGAAAATTTGTCAAGAAAGTTGCTTTGACAGCAGGCTGTCTACAGTCCTACTGATCATCAGAGACCAGCTCAAAATGGACAGGTTTCAGATTATGGTCTGTTTCCTTTTGATGAAGACCCTAGAAAAGGCCTTCGGTTGGAGTCTGGAAGGATCCTGGACTATTACATTCTCCACAATGGGAATTATTCGTGAATACAAGAAATGCAGAGACCACAGAAAATTAAAATGCTGGATGGAGCTTTTAACACCATTATGGTGAAAGACAGTAGAAGAGCTGCTTGTGATAATTTTGCTCCGTCCTCATGAGTGAGTGCACGCAGTGTCCTCTGTGAAACTTTGTGAAAAGTGCAAGAGTGCACCTCCTACAGAAGCGAATCACGGCCCAAACACCAACTCATACCAGTGTGATGAAAAAACTGCACTGCATTGGACAAACACCGGAAATGGACTCTCAGTGATGTAAGAGGCATCTGTAGTATTCAAACCTTTCAGAGAGTATCTGTCATTCAGTTTTCTTTTGTTTAAATCAGTGAGGATGAATAGATATCACCTTCACATAGAGCTGTTCGATATAACGATATATATCGGATGACGATATAAAAACGTCTATCGTTTCATTTTACGCTGTCGTTTGTTTCGTGGTGTCGCAAAATAAACTGTTTACGGCGATATTTTTTCATGGTTCTGATGGTCACTGTAGTGGCTATATTAACTTCCTAAAGTTCTCTCTTTCTCTTATATTTAATATAACCACACTACGGACGGACAAGCGCCTGTTTTTATGCGTTGTGGTTAGCAACAGCGACGGTAACAGCATCGCGTGTCCGCTTGTTTATGTTCCACATAAACCTTTCACAATAAAGCTCAAGATCCTGTTGAGACTTTTCAAAATAGTCACTTGGATGAGTGACGAAACGTTTCTCCCACAAAACGCTACGTCCAGATGAACAGAATCAACTTTTGGAGATTTACTTTTCTGGGTGATTGCACATGCATCAAGACTTTTCAAAATAAACTGAATCACGTGAAAGATTATTTACGGATGAGAAGTAAAAAAGAGTAAAAAAGAGCCGCCAGGTGCTAATAAATCAACCTTAGACTCAAACGTTAGAACAGGCTTTTCCCCGCAGCACGCCGTGTAATAAATACTCACAAAGAAAACGGCGGCCGTTACAACTTATGTCTAAAAATGTATCGTTTCATGCATCGGTTAAAACACTCGACTCCAGCTACATGACGCCCAGCAGGAAACACTTCACGCAAGTCGAGCTGCCCGAGATTCACAGAATTTACAGAAAATGTTACATTTTTGTGATTTATATCGTTATCGGGACGATAGATGTCTTATATCGGGATATGAGATTTTGGTCATATCGCACAGCCCTACCTTCACAATTACTATGTAAGTAATTAAAATCAACACGTTGATATTCTTAAATAAAGTTGCTGGGGCAAAATATGAATCACAAATCTCAAAATGTATAGTTTCTCTTCCCATCTTCATTTTTCCTCCATGGATAGATGACTCAAATAGTTTTGGGTCAACACGGGTGCAAAAAAGAAAAAGCAACTCTTTTTGTCCTGTAGTACTACAGACTGTCCAGTATTGGCGTCTTTATGGAGTAATCTTTTGCCCTCCAGCAGTAGTATTAGTAGTAGCAGGAAGCACAGCGGTGCAGTGTGGCTGTGAGCTTTTTGTCACAAGTTTTGATGTTCAATTTGACCTGTTCAGCCTTTATACTCGAGATGGCACCATACCACTTTTTTATGGTAAATGGCCTGTATTTGTATAGCGCTTTACTAGTCCCCAAGGACCCCAAAGCGCTTTACACATTCAGTCATTCACCCAGTCACACACTGGTGATGGCAGCTACATTGTAGCCACAGCCACCCTGGGGCGCACTGACAGAGGCGAGGCTGCCGGACACTGGCACCACCGAGCCCCGGGCACCATACCACTTTTTTATGTTTGATACCGATACTGTATATCAGATTGGTCCACCTTTACTATAACCCCACTTTTTATCTTGTGTCAGCTTGCATGGTCTCCCTTCCTTAGTGGCAGACTGTTGAATTGGGTGGTCTTTATGGTCTCTAAAATTATATTGGTTTGCAGAATAAACTGATCACTTACTATATGCCCAACCATTGTAAACTGAACACCTAATGAAAACAAAATCTAATACATACACAAGACAGTTCACTCAGTGAATAGTTTGCTATTAGAGTAGACACAGATTAGTATGCAGACCAGGGGCTGGCTGCCAGCCAGTCTGTTTGTCCACCTCTAGTCACTGAGTTTCAGAGCTACTATTTCTGCTTCTCTGATGGATGGATATTCAGATCGGTGTCTTTCCAGAAATAATGTTTAAATTCACTTTGGTTAACTGACTGAAATGAGATCAAGACTAGTTAAAAAAAATATTCAAATAGAGACCCATTGCTGCATCATGTTGCACATATATGAATTTCAAATCTATAAATGATGTTTTGATTTAATGATTACTTGTTTAAACATTGTAACAAGTGTGAAAGATAAATGGACTGGCATTTAAATAAAGCTTTTCTACCTGAGCACTCAAACTATCCACTGCCAGTAAAACAGGTGTCTCACCAGCAGGGGGCAAAATGGAGGAAAGATAATGTCATCTGAATTATTTAATATAGTTTTAGCTTGTATTGAAGTGATGGGTGGGAAAGTTGTTGTTTCTAATATTGCAGAGTCTGTACAACATTAAGTTCTTGGAGGTGACTGCTATGAATTGGTGCTATATATATTTTGCTAAAATAAAAGAACACTTTTTAATCAAAGTAAAGCATAAAGTGAATTAAACTTCCAGGATAGTGACCCAGTCAGATAAGTAGCAGAGGGAACTGTTCACCAGTTTCAGCTGCTTTGGAGTTAATGAAATTAGCAACAGGTGCACTACAGAGGCAACAGTGATACAACCTCAAAACCTGAAATAGTTTTGCAGGTTGCAGCCACTGACATTTTACCCACCTTTCTATTTTCTGACTCTTTTTTTCATGCTTGGTTAGGGTCAGTGTCCCTACTCGTAGTATGAGGTGATACCTGAACCCTACAGAACCTAAACCGTCCTTGTGCAAGGAACAACAGGATGAGCATTGCCACAGCCCTGCAGAATGACCTCTCGCAGGCCACTGGTGTGAATAACTCAGAAACAGAATCCATGGTAAATGGACTGATTCTTATAGAGCGCTTTTCTACTCTCCCGGAGTACTCAAAGCGCTCTATACAACAGGTTCCCATCAGTCCAGTGAACAAATCCTTACTTTTTAGCCAAATAAAGATCTTAACACTGCGATTACTGTTTGGGTTTTGTCTGCCTTTGAGTCCTCCATCCAGCTTTGATGGCCACGGCTCATAAAGGCTGACCACAAACCAGCTGTTCATGTGTTGATTCCAAGGAAAGAACGTTTCTTTAAACTCAGTTTATTATTCTGACTATTCTTCCTCCAAACTTTTGTTCTGTAAATCTTTGTTTACTAACAAAACAGATTGATCTGAATATCCTGTCTTTCCTAAAGGTGAACCTGAACATGGAAGGAGGTCGATCTCTGGGTCTAATGATCAGGGGTGGTGCTGAGTATGGACTGGGCATATACATTACTGGAGTGGACCCTGGATCTGCTGCAGACATTGGTGGACTAAAGGTAGCCTGTCTCATCTGTCCTTCATAGCATTGCTGTATTACACAATACACAATACAAACCCACACTGCACTCCCACTACTGCAGGTATACAGGGAGTGCAGAATTATTAGGCAAGTTGTATTTTTGAGGAATAATTTTATTATTGAACAACAACCATGTTCTCAATGAACCCAAAAAACTCATTAATATCAAAGCTGAATGTTTCTGGAAGTAGTTTTCAGTTTGTTTTTAGTTTGAGCTATTTTAGGGGGATATCTGTGTGTGCAGGTGACTATTACTGTGCAGAATTATTAGGCAACTTAACAAAAAACAAATATATACCCATTTCAATTATTTATTTTTACCAGTGAAACCAATATAACATCTCCACATTCACAAATATACATTTCTGACATTCAAAAACAAAACAAAAACAAATCAGCGACCAATATAGCCACCTTTCTTTGCAAGGACACTCAAAAGCCTGCCATCCATGGATTCTGTCAGTGTTTTGATCTGTTCACCATCAACATTGCGTGCAGCAGCAACCACAGCCTCCCAGACACTGTTCAGAGAGGTGTACTGTTTTCCCTCCTTGTAAATCTCACATTTGATGATGGACCACAGGTTCTCAATGGGGTCCAGATCAGGTGAACAAGGAGGCCATGTCATTAGTTTTTCTTCTTTTATACCCTTTCTTGCCAGCCACGCTGTGGAGTACTTGGACGCGTGTGATGGAGCATTGTCCTGCATGAAAATCATGTTTTTCTTGAAGGATGCAGACTTCTTCCTGTACCACTGCTTGAAGAAGGTGTCTTCCAGAAACTGGCAGTAGGACTGGGAGTTGAGCTTGACTCCATCCTCAACCCGAAAAGGCCCCACAAGCTCATCTTTGATGATACCAGCCCAAACCAGTACTCCACCTCCACCTTGCTGGCGTCTGAGTCGGACTGGAGCTCTCTGCCCTTTACCAATCCAGCCACGGGCCCATCCATCTGGCCCATCAAGACTCACTCTCATTTCATCAGTCCATAAAACCTTAGAAAAATCAGTCTTGAGATATTTCTTGGCCCAGTCTTGACGTTTCAGCTTGTGTGTCTTGTTCAGTGGTGGTCGTCTTTCAGCCTTTCTTACCTTGGCCATGTCTCTGAGTATTGCACACCTTGTGCTTTTGGGCACTCCAGTGATGTTGCAGCTCTGAAATATGGCCAAACTGGTGGCAAGTGGCATCTTGGCAGCTGCACGCTTGACTTTTCTCAGTTCATGGGCAGTTATTTTGCGCCTTGGTTGTTCCACACGCTTCTTGCGACCCTGTTGACTATTTTGAATGAAACGCTTGATTGTTCGATGATCACGCTTCAGAAGCTTTGCAATTTTGAGACTGCTGCATCCCTCTGCAAGATATCTCACTATTTTTGACTTTTCTGAGCCTGTCAAGTCCTTCTTTTGACCCATTTTGCCAAAGGAAAGGACGTTGCCTAATAATTATGCACACCTGATATAGGGTGTTGATGTCATTAGACCACACCCCTTCTCATTACAGAGATGCACATCACCTAATATGCTTAATTGGTAGTAGGCTTTCGAGCCTATACAGCTTGGAGTAAGACAACATGCATGAAGAGGATGATGTGGACAAAATACTCATTTGCCTAATAATTCTGCACTCCCTGTATAAAAATCAAGCACCGAGCCTTTCAGTCTGCTTTACAAACATCTGTGAAAGAGTTTAGTGAATGTGATGCAGTAAGATGGTGTCTGTAAACTCCCTCTGTAAGCAGTGGGATCAGTATCATCTCTGGATGTTATGTTAGTGGTAACTGTTCATTCACTGCTGCCGCGTCCTCATTTGAGGAGCTTGTAGAACTGGGGGAACATGTATAGATGAGAACCAAAAGGAGCATGTTTGGAGGCGTGGTCCCGCTCCTGAGATTCAGGTACTTTATCTTCGAATATGTGCGCTACAGAAATGTGCCGTAATTTGTTGGTAGTTAAAGCAGAAAGCCGTCTGCCCCTTTCCTTACTTACTCTTTCTACTCCACTTTCTACTCCTTAGAAATTATACACTAAATATCATACACACACACACACACATACATATATGTATATATGGTTAGACTACACGCCTTTGGAGCAGAGGATCGTGTTCAATTCCCGCCTGGGGCGTCTGTATCCAGTAAGGGTCCTAAGGCTAGACCCCCTATGCTAAGCAAGCGAGACAGATAAATATGAAGGCATGCCGGCTTGGACGTCGCCCGGATCAACAAGGTCCGCGTCAGGTGTTGAGGAACCAGGGCACCCTGACGAGAAGTGGGCTACTGGAACAAGAAGGCATCGGTGGGCAAGAGACGAAAACAGGGCGTTGTTGCTACTACGCAAGTAACGCTGGCGGAAGGGGTTACATGAATAGGATGAGGGACCTATGGATTCTTCGATACCCAACATCCACAATGACGGCGAAACAACTAGTAGCTCAGTGTTCCAACATCCGAAAGAAGGGACTGCTCTCACAGCTAGAGATTGACGAGGTACAACATAAATGCTACGGTATGGGGGAGCCAAGAATACCAGAGGCGCAAAACACCAGCTACTGGCAGACCAAGCAGTCAGCCGAGACTGCAGGACCAGACTGGCAAAATGGGAGACGCCCCCAAGGGTGATGGAGAATGACCGAGCTAAGATCCTGTGGGACTTCCCGATACAGACGGACAAACTGGTGGTGGCTAACCAACCGGACATAGTGGTGGTAGACAAACATGAGAAGACGGCCGTAGTGATCGATGTAGCGGTTCCGAATGACAGCAACATCAGGAAGAAGGAACACGAGAAGCTGGAGAAATACCAAGGGCTCAGAGAAGAGCTCGAGAGGATGTGGAGGGTGAAGGTGACGGTGGTCCCCGTGGTAATCGGAGCACTAGGTGCGGTGACCCCCAAGCTAGGCGAGTGGCTCCAGCAGATCCCGGGAACAACAGCGGAGATCTCTGTCCAGAAGAGCGCAGTCCTGGGAACAGCTAAGATACTGCAGGACCCTCAAGCTCCCAGGCCTCTGGTAGAGGACCCGAGCTTGAAGCATAGACGCCCACAGGGGCGAGTGGGGAATTTTGCTTTATTTTTATATATATGTTCCAGGTCGCTGTGTGCTTTCAGGTCAGTCTTCTGACTCAGGCCTTTTCAACCTGCCTGAGGGGAGGAGAACAGAAACTGCTTCCTGCCTGTGAACAACATGGCTTTCTTGATGTTGTCACGCCACGTCTGACTTGGAGATAAAAATAAAGCAGCATTCTAGATTATGTGTTGAAATAATTGGGACAGCTAAAAACAAGAGAAAAAGCCAAATTTAAAACTAAGCTTTTCAAAGAAGCATGGTGGGAGATATTGCTGCACTACTTTAACAGAGAGAGACAAAGAGCTATTTTTGGGACTGGCATACTTTACACACTATGAAAAAAAAGTGTTAAAGCCACAACAACAGAGAAGATGTCGATAAAGGTATGAAGAAGCTCCGTCCTCACTGTCGAGATAAGGCTCATTCATTGATACTCTGCAGTGATTCATTGATTGTGTAATAAGCTGCTAGTGTGTGTGGATCTGTGTGTGTCTGCTGTGCTGGTCACGCAGCAGCCGACCGAGTGATCCTGCAGTTATAGTGGGATCAGCAGCTGGACCAAGAGGCTGGATTATGGCGCTGGCACAGCTGGCAGCCTTAACCCAATTTCCCTCAGGATGAATAAAGTATGATCAATCAATCAATCAATCGATAACCTTTCCTTCCTCCTCTTTGTGCATCCATCCTTCATCCCTGTCAGAAATTGTTTTTGCAGTTAATAAGATGGAGGCTTGGCTAGTGAACTGGATCACATGGCATATACAGCTAATCGCCAACAGAGGCAGCGTAGCCTCGGATACTGTTTAAACTTGTGGTTTTCAGACTAGCAGAGTCATCATCACAGCTCCATATGAAAGGACCTGGCTCACTTATATGTGTGGTGACCGACTGCGTCGCCTGTTCGTTATTTTACATATGCATTAGAAAGTGATAGAAATCTACTTAACCCTTGTATGGTGTTCGGGTCTGTGAGACCCATGCCATGTAGAGGCCGCTGCCCCTTTAGGCAGTATATACCATCAAAACCTGCAAAATATGGTATAAAGATATTTACACTTGATTATAACTGATTTTATTTTATTTTTTATAACATTTTATTTTAAAAAATGAGAAGCACATTAATTCATAAATGTGATCGAACAAAGGTGAAGGGAAAAAATTAACCATGTTTGCTGTTCACATGGCTCGTAATTGGGATGAAGTAAACATCTGTTGAGTAATTTAACATAAAATTGTTTGATAGTGTTAATTGGAAAGCCAAAACTTTAGCGCAGGGGTAGGCAACTCCAGGCCTCGAGTGCCGGTGTCCTGCAGGTTTTAGATGTGTCCTTGGTCCAACACAGCTGATTCAAATGGCCAAATGACCTCCTCAACATGTCTTGAAGTTCTCCAGAGGCCTGGTAATGAACTAATCATTTGATTCAGGTGTGTTGACCCAGGGTGAGATCTAAAACCTGCGGGACACCGGCACTCGAGGCCTGGCGTTGCCTACCCCTGCTCTGGCGGGTCCGCCAGACCCATGAACACTGGCTGAGTAACAAAAACACCACACAAGGGTTAAATTCATTCAGTTAGAGTCACTTTTCTAACCCTGGAAAAGAAATATTAAAAGACAATTCAAAATGTAAGTATTTGTATTGTTAAATAAATGAACAGCTTTTATAATTTCAAATTTGCATCAGAATAATGAAACATAACGTTTTCTAGTCTCTTTGCTCAAACATCTAATGCCATGACTTCATCTTCACCCTTTGTCTTGCAGGAGGTCTGATTGTGTTTGTGGACAGAATAACTGACTGTTGTACTCAAAACTACTAGCAGTGTATGGACAGAAGTACATGTTGCAAAGCTGTTGTTGGTATTTGTTTTGTTTCGCCTCCAGTACAGATACAGTGTAGATGTCACTGTGGGTGCCTAACATCACTCAGTGAATATTATGTGTAAATTCAAACCATTAGCAACTGTTGGACAGTCACAAAGTGCTTCTCTGTAACGTTTTGCCAACTCATTCAACAGTGATGGAAACTATTAGTGATTTGAATTCTGGCTCTTTTAATAAGAGAGCTGCTTCTTATGGCTCACCACAGTGAGTCGGCTCTGTTGGCTCCCAAGCAGCTCTTTAGATCAATTTATTACAAAAGATTTAAGTAAATGTTCGTATAAAATAAATGACTAATGTACAAACCACATATTATAACGAATGTTATTATTTATATGAGTTATGACACTAAACATGGAACAGAGTGCTGGGAAAAAGAAATAGTACAAAACAAATACCCATCTCAAAGTGACAAAAAGATTCAGTCTCTGATTGTATCTTTAATATTTATACGCTTTTAACTATTTACAGTAAAACAGAATCACATTAGAAAATATGCATTTAAATCTGTAAAACAAATAAAACAGCAGGTAACAGATTTAGCTTTTAGTGACGATTGGCATTAAGAAAAGCCGTGCGCCTCAGCTTTGAGGGGTTAATCGTGGTTCTTCTCTGTGTTTTAAAGAAGATAAAACAGAGGGGACTGATACCACGCACAGTCTTCATGTCAGTGTGGATAGATTGTAGCCTTGGGCTCAGCGGGTCAGTGGAATAGAAGCTCCTCACGTGTTGCATCAGCTGAGGGATTCCTTCTCTTAGTGTCTCCAGTTGAACCTCCAAACATTAGAAGCTTGTGACTCCTCTTGCTCCTCTGTTGCCTCCTCTCCTCCTCGGCCCTGGCAGTGGAGTTGGCTGGTTGTATTTGACTGTTGCTGCAGTTCTTCTCAGAAAACTTTCATCAGCTGCTCTGTTTTCATTAAAGGTCACATTTTTTCCCCTTTCTTGGGTCAAGCATGGTGGTTGTTGTTATATTCTCTTAAAAACTTATTTCCACTCATGTCTGCTCTGCCTTTCATACCAATGATGCAACAAAAACAAATAGAAGTTGTCTAATAATAACAATAATAAAACATTTGTACACCTGTCTGCACTGCTGTGTTCAAATGGCTCCAAACAGGGCATGGCTGCAGTGTCTCCCAAAGATCATCAGGTGCATTCATAACAGCCAGCGCAGAGATGAGTGGATCCATGTTTGAGAATATGAAACGTTGAGTTCCTGCTTGTAATACACTCCTGTTTGAGTGACTGAGGCATGCCCATGTGTTCCCCTGTGACTGTTGTGCTCCCACAGTGGGCTTCATCACCGTCAGAATGTCTCTTACAAAAAGATGAAGGATGTACAAGTAATGCATGGTGGGTCCATTTCAGGATGTTTGTTGCTTAAGGTATCCCACTCTGCCTCAGCCCACTCTGCCATTTGAGCAGCAGCTCTGCTAAGTTCTCAGAAATGTGTCTCTCACTGGACTCAAAACAGTCCACAGGACACGACACCATTTTGTAATTTTCAACAAAGTGGGATGTAACTGACATGAGTGTTGGTTCATGTCCAACACTCAGCTGCAGGGAAACTGATGTGGCTTTTCTAACTCTGTCATGCAGTGAAGTATGTTCCCAGTTATACAGGCTCGGGATCATTTTACTGTTCCATCCT
The DNA here is from genome assembly GCF_051167445.1 of Perissodus microlepis. Classification (NCBI taxonomy): domain Eukaryota; kingdom Metazoa; phylum Chordata; class Actinopteri; order Cichliformes; family Cichlidae; genus Perissodus; species Perissodus microlepis. Next base: position 1,349,472 of record NC_140472.1, on the reverse strand, counting down.
GTGAGGCTGTGGGAGTGTGTGGGTGCTGCTCTCTCTCAGTCTCCTGGACCTGCTCAGCCCTCATGTGTTATGTAGGTTAGGGGAGAACTGTGTGGTGTGGGTTGTCTGTCTCTTTGTCCTTGCACTGCTGTCCAGGGAGGGGAGGTCCTGTGGTGTGACTCTGTGTGCTGCAGTTTGGAGTTCTGGGATCGGGGGGTTGTTGTTGCCTTAGTGTGGGCTTGTGGGCCTCATCAGCAGTGAGGGTGGCAGTAGTAGGCCGCAGGACTGTATTTGTTCTTGTTGTTTGTTCTTTCGTCTGCCTCACTGCAAAAACTCAAGTATATTTGTCTAATTTCTAGTCAAACGTATCTCATCACACTTAAAATACACAGTCAGCTACATAGTAACGTTTCAGTATATGAGCTTGTTTTTGGACGGTGCATCTTGGATCTGGAGAATTTTCACTTGTTCCATTGGCAGATTTTTTTCACTTAATACAAGATATTTTTGCTTGAAATGAGTAAAAAAAAATCTGCCATTACTTCTGTAATAGACTGTAATTCATTATTATCAGGATCTTGCTGACCTTATAGTAACATATCAGCCCATTAGAGCACTTCACTCTCACACTCCAGGCTGACTTGTTGTTCCTAAGATCAGGCTTCAAACTTCCCTTTTTGCTAAAGCATATAGTCAGTGCTGGACCAGGTGACCCTGAATCCTCCCTTAGTTATGCTGCAATAGGTGTAGGCTGCCGGGGGATTCCCATGATGCACTGGGTGTTTCTTCTTCACTCACTATGTGTTAATATTAATAATGATAATAATGGATTGGATTTATATAGCGCTTTTCAAGGCACCCAAAGCGCTTTACAATGCCACTATTCATTCACTCTCACAGTCACACACTGGTGGAGGCAGCTACAGTTGTAGCCACAGCTGCCCTGGGGCAGACTGACAGAGGCGAGGCTGCCATATCGCGCCATCGGCCCCTCTGGCCATCACCAGTAGGCGGTAGGGTAAAGTGTCTTGCCCAAGGACACAACGACCAGGACAGAGAGCCCGGGGATCGAACCGGCGACCTTCCGGTTACAGATGCGCTTCCCACCCCCCTGAAATTCGCCCATAGATAGAGTCCTCTCTGCGCTGAATCATTACTTATTATTAATCAGCACTGTGGCTCTCTTCCACAGCATGTCTTTGATCCTGTCTTCTTCCCCTCAGAGGGGGTCATATGATTGTTGGGTTTTCTCTGTATGTATTATTGTAGGGTCGACCTTACAATATAAAGCGCCGTGAGGCGACTGTTGTTGTGATTTGGTGCTGTATAAATAAAACTGAATTGAATTGAAAAAATAGAATCACACAGCGACGTCCACATGGTGGTACATACATGTGTTTTGTTTTTGCTGCTGTTACAACCAAATTTCCCCTTGTTTATTCTATTCTATAAAATATATTCATTGTGTCAGTTTGTACTAGCAAAGTACCCACTAGGCCTTTTCTATCGTGGGTCCTAAATGATGGAATAATTTGCCCGTGCACGTTAGAGAGCCCTCTCCACTTTTAAATCGCGTCTTAAAACCCATTTTTATTTGTGGGCTTTTAACCTCAGTGAGACTTAGTTTCTCTTGTAATGAAATTAGTTATTTAATTAATTATTTTACTTTTTCTTTTCTTTTGCTTTTATTTATATCTTATGTACTTTTATTATATAGTTCCTATGTACGGCACTTTGTGTCAGCTGTGGTTGTTTTAAAGTGCTTTATAAATAAAGGTGATGATGATGAAGAACAGAGAACCTTGTCTCAGATGCCTTTTTCCAAACCTTTTACTGACAGGTGGCCACCTCTATGAAGATTCCTGAGGGTCCCAACTTTGTTCCATTTATGGACGTCTGTGAATACTTTTCTACATGTTTTTTGTTTTTTGAAGAAATTTGCAAGAATTTCAGGCAAATTTCTTCACTTTGTAATTATGGCAAAAATGTTACACACATTATGTTGTGTGTAGAAAATTTGAGGTGAAAAATGAATTACATTTATTTTGGGTTGTAAAATGACAAAATGTGGAACAGGTGAAGCGCTGTGAATACTTCCCAGATGCAGGCGTGTAGGAACTATGTACAGAAGGTGTTATAAGACATAGATAAGCATGTAGTGCATAACCAAAGTTCTGTGTTGCAGGTGGGTGATCAGATATTGGAAGTCAACGGTCAGAGCTTTGTGACCATCTCCCACGATGAGGCGGTTCATATCCTAAAAACAGGGTACAACTTGCTGATGAATGTGAGGGATGTTGCCCGTCTACCTCACGCATGCACAGTGGTGGATGAGCCCAAATGTATCAGCAGTCGGGGAATAATCGAGTCCAGGGCGCCTGCTAACCCCAGTTCTGTCCCCAACACCACTATCAGCAGTGGCATCCATGGTAGTGGCAGTTCCAGTAACTGTTGTACAAGGTAAGTGTATGAGAGCGATTGAGAATGATTATTATAAATGTGAATACTTGTCCCTGTGTGGAATTAGAATCTTTTTAATTGATAACCAGTTTGTTCTTATTTCATCATCTGAATAGTTCCTCTTAATTGTACTGAGCGCTGGTTTGTGTTAGCGTGTTTGTTTATCCACCTCGAGGAACCAGCAGCCAAAACACTTCTTCTGTTGATACATTTATTTACAAGGCCTTGACTGATTATAAAGCATCATGTACAGAAAACCACATGCTGTAAAACAGCTGCAGTCAAGCGAGTACCCTGCTCAGCAGAATACAAAGTTTTATATGAGAATGTGCGTCTGTCTGATTTGTTCAAACTGATGAGGAGAGAGCGTAGTTTACACTTCGCTGGTCCCAACCCAGCCTAATGTTGTTGTCTTAGTGACCATGGAGGCAACAATGGCTGAGATACTGCATATTATTTTTGTCTCACATGGTCCTCATTACCCACCTTATCATAGGACTTAATGCCCCTCCACCTTGAAGCTTCTACACTATCGCCATTTCTAATTAAACTGACAACTAACTTCTTAAGCTGTTATTCACTGTAATGCCTAATATTAGTAACATCACAACCTGCTCCCAGCAGGTAACTACTGTAAAATCTATACAATGTTAAAAATCATGAATGAGCCTTGAGAAATGGAAAGGTTGATTTACCCTTGAAAGTATATATTCCAGCTATGGCGGTGCCACAAGCCATACTCCTAATGCCAGGCCCAGGTTTACACGACTGTGGCAAAGTCCTGTAACATACAACATTTGTATGTATCCAGTATAAAATCTTTGCCAAATCAGACATGCGATCATAGGTGAGATTTCCTAACAGATCAGTCAGATGGAAACTGTGCTGCTGATGGCTGAAGACACAGGAACAGGGTGCACGTGGAGGCAGCTAGAAAGAAGAAAAGGCAGAAGTGTGGAGGTGATTGTGGGGACTTTTTACCCAATTAACTTGATTAATTGGGCTTTTTTATACTAATGGCTAATACTTTTCATGCAATAGTAATACGTCACAGTTTGAACATTATGTGTAAAAACATTTAAAAACTTGTTTTACATGTTCTGATGGGGTTAGATTTGCACATCATTGCATATTTACATTTTCCACAGTGTTCCAATTTTTATGAATTTGGGGTGGTAATAGATGTGACGAGACATTTTTAGTTAATATGTGGTTAACATTATGGAAGTGCATGTAACCCAAACCACAAACCAACCTGAGCTCTCACTATAGTTCTTCATGGCAAACACATGAGGAAGTGCACAGTCACGACAGAGAAGAAGATTACGGAGACTCTCAGCTCGTCAGTTCATGATGATGTTGTGATGTTGTTGATGTTGTGGTTTTTAACAAGTTGACTGTGTTGGTCTCAGTCCAATTATAAGCATAACTAATCATTTGTGTGTTTACTTTTTAAATATGCTAAGCATTGTTTTTGTTTTCTTTCTTGCAGACCGTCTTCAGCCAGAGCTACACCTGTATTAGGAAAGGTAAGAATGGCAGCTATGCATTACTGCCTATTGTAAACACGGTCTACCTGAAATTGTACACTGCTTCATTGAAGCATTGCGTACGCATACATCCTATTTCTCCATCCAAACAAGAAAAATGGCACACTGGAAATGCTACCAACATTTCAAGATGTCCCAGCCAGAAGTAGAAAGATCACAACAATGTTTTTCATATTCTCTAAGGTCTTTTGTTTCACTCATTTATGAATTTTCTGTAAAATTATTTTACTGCAAAAGTGGTTAAATGAACATGTACTGTAGAAAAGCTGTCTTAAATTAAAAACAAACAAACTGCAGAATAAAGCCAAGCCAAATAGAACAAATACAACTGAGCTTGTATAATTTCATAACTGAAGCTCTGATTCATCCCGAGTTGAGTGTGACAGTCGAAGATTTTGCTGGAATTTCCTGGACACACCAACCAGGGTTTGTTGGAACAGTCTTACTGCTCTGTTCACTGGCCTCATCAGGAAGTTTGATCTCAGGCTCGTCTTTCCAGAACATGTTATTGATTATATTATCATCTCGCAGTTTAGTGGAGTGAAGCAGTGTGCTTCACTCACTGAAACAGTCCCTACTGTATTAACCGGAGCTGCTTTGCCATTGCCAATTAATATGGCTGCGTCTAACCGTCACTCGATTTCAAACAAGTCATTTCATCCATTCTTCAGGAACTCTTTAGAAATTCCTTCACTTCCTGACACCTGGCAGAGCCCCCATTGCACAATGAAGAGGTCCAAGTCAGCTAACCCACAGAGCCACCAAGTGCCCAAGTCCCATGGGAGGGGGGACAACAACTAGTCGGGAGCAGCATAGAGGGAGTCCCCCCATCCTCAATAACAGTGTCCTAGAGGGACCAAGGCTCAATGAGCTCCAGATGCAGAATCAGAATCAAATTTATTGGCTGGTTCTTGAGAGGTGCAGGTCCTGGATGGAGGGCAGGGGGGCGCCTATATTCTTTTCTGCTGCCCGTACAGTCCACTGCAGTCTGCTCCTGTCCTGTTCAGTGGCTGCTCCATACCAGACTGTGATGGAGGAGCACAGGACAGACTCAATGACTGCAGTGCAGAACTGGATCAGCAGCTCCTGTGGAAGACTGTACCTCCCCAGTTGTCTCAGGAAGTACATCCTCTGCTGGGTCTTTTTGAGCTGTTGGTCTCCCGCTTCAGGTCCTGGGAGATGGTGGTACCCAGGAACTTGAAGATCTCCACAGTCGACACAGGGCTGTCTGATATATTTTGAGAGGGAGCAGTGTTGAGGGATGTCTCCTGAAGTCCATTGTCATCTCTACAGTCTTAAGCATGTTCAGCTCCAGGTTGTGTTGACTCCACCAGAGTACCAGCACCACCACTTCCTGTCGATATGCAGACTCCTCACCATCCTCATGGAGTTGTTTTAGTTATGTGAGCCTAATGCTGATGTGGACCATTCCTTCATTAGTTTGTTTTATGTCCTAAGTAAGTGAAATAAAATGCTCCTAAGTTTCATTTTCATACCATAAAACAGTTATGCAGTGGGCCCATGTATTCAAAACCATTTACTGTTAGATCATCAGTATTACCAAAATGTTTGGAGGTTTCTGTGTTTCATGTTGCTAGTGCTGGTCCATTTGAACCTGGAGCTCCGGCGCATGTGTCAAAAAAACAGCACACTACTTCAGAAGCACTGTGGTCTGGTTCATCTAACCAGATTCACATGATCAGGGACAAAGCTTCATTCAGTACGTCACTGATTCAGTACCTGATTCAATGTTTATAAGGAAGTGAATCATTGGCAGGATTTGTGGTGTAGTGTGAGAAAGAGAGGAAGGCCTTGCATGGTTTGTTCTTGGGGAGGGGTTCAAGCTTTAAAAGCAGAGTTAATGCTGAGTTCAAGGTGGTGCTGTAAGACTAAAGGCTGGGTAGCATCCCAGTAGGCATGAGCCTAGCGTTTGGAACTGCTTTAAGTTTGGTTGTACAAGTTTTGTTTTTGTTGTTCGTACCCCCAGCTCGGCTTTTTTGTAAATAAATTGCACATCGGGTGAAGAGAAAAGATGAAGAGCCTCCAAGTGTGCTTCCCCTACAGCATCTGCGGCCCCCCTGGGGTCCCTCGTTATTTTCAGTGTACATTATCCAGTTAAGTCACATTATGAGTAGTTTAAAACCATTTCTTTCTTTCTTTCGATCAGTCCTTGACTTCAAGTCTCCAGCCAGCTTTTGATTTTTTCATTTAAGAAATATTGCTAAACTCAAGAGCATCATCTCAAAAAATGAACTTAGTGCATTACTTTAATCCAACTAGGAGGAAATCAGGGCATTATTTTCATATTGTCTGTCTGTAGGAGCTGCAAATCCCTCAATCTGTTCAAAATGCTGCTACAAGATTTTAATCCATTCATAAATTTTCTCATCTCATGTCATTGTTAAAGCACCTGCACTGCCTCCCAGTGAGGTTTAAGTTACAATTTGTAAGTTAAAAAAACACTTAAAATTAGTGTATTAAGACATGTTTGGAGTTTCTTTGTTTAAAATGGTTTATGTGGGTTCAATTTGATCTTGTATTAGCACATCACGAAGTGTACGGCACGGTCCAACTAAAATAAACAGCCATAGAAGGCCCTGACATTTAACTTTTACCCAAGAAAAATATTCTTTACTCTTAGGTTTGTATAGGTTGTCAATATTGGCACAACATATTTTACCAAGCTAGATATGATCAGTACTTCTTTTAGTTGCATCCTTTAGAGGTTGCCAAAGTGGATCATCTTCCTCCATCTCACCCTTTTCTGTCTTCCTTCACTAAAACCATGAACTTCCACTCTAACCTGCCACTTCACCTTTCTTGTGTATTGTCCATTGCTTTGAATACTCCTTCCATCCTCACCTTTCTGTCTCCCTCTATCCACACACGTGTAATCTGTCCACAGACTTTCATTCCTCTTATCTTCATTTTATACCTCCAATACTCCTCCCTACTCTCGTCACAGATCACAATGTCGTCTGGAAACATCACAGTGCATGGAGGCTCCAACCTGACCTTAACTGTCCGTCTGTCCATCACCATTGCAAACAAGACAGGGCTCAGAGCTGATGTCTGGTGTAATCCTACCCACACCTCAAACCCATCTGTCCCTCTTTCTGCACACTTCACCACTGTCTTCATATTCTCATGTTCCTAGATCCACACTTAACATAAACGTCTTGCACCATCCTCACGCGAACTGTATGTAGTGCTAAGTCGTGACTTATGGTAGATATTGGTCACTTGTATGACTTCATCTAATAGGAAATGACACTGATCATCACGCTAATTGTCTTTGTTTTCATCACCTATTAGATTTTTACCCCTCTGTTGGGGTGGACACCTAAATTGCGAACGCAGTAACTCAAGGAGATTCAAATTGATACCATAATTATATATATTTAAAAATCTTGGATAAGTTTGACTCTCATTTACCTCAATCTCAAAGTCAGAGGCCAAGTTTTCTGAAAATCTTGTGAATGCAGAGAGGAAGTCAATCAGGGTGCAGATACTGAAAAGTTCAAATCTCAGTGACTTCGACCTGAAGTCTGTCTGCATATAGATTAGATCTGTTAAAATTACAATTTCCCCAAAATCAATTTTTGAATTATAAGCAAATTACTGATATAATTTATATTTAGCCAAATCACAATTGTCACGATTAGAACATTACAATTACTAATACAAAGAAACATCTGATAGGGAACTTCCATATCATTTTTGAAAAATTTTTTGTTCTATCGCTGATGTATTTTTTATTATAGATCATGAAGTTATATTTTTGAAAACTGATAGTGGCCTAATTCAACTGAAACCATTTGAAAATCAATTACACAGCCTATGGAGTCGGCAGAAATGCCCCTTCCCTTGCCTTCTTGGGTGAGTCGGATTAAACTTGGGGTTTCCTAACTCAACTCCACCAGACCTACTATTAAAACTGAGCTCACCTGCCGCTCAACGAGCATAACAGAAGAATCATGGTAGGTGAGTGTTTGTATTGTCGAGAGATACAACACTTTATGGACACTTGTTATGGCAACCAAGCTTGCAAGTTGAAGTAGGAACCCTGATAGGCGAATTTACTAGTGAATCCTGACTTCCAAATTTGATGTCTTCCAAGAATTGTGGTGATTATAAATCAGTTTCTCTCGTAGCTGTAGTGGACTCTGGATCTAAAATAACTCAGCCCAAACACAAAAACAGCAGTTGAGGAGGCCAAGGTGACTGCGCCGAAACAGTTATGAGGGCCGACCACATGGGAAGCAGTGGCAGCACAGGAAAAACAGGGCTGGAGGTTGATCGCGTAGGAAGCAGCGGCGACGAATGAGCTCAGGAGGATCTTTGGCCAACAGATCTGGAGGGCGACAGTGGCGAAGAAGGGCTGTTGTTGGTGTGGTTTGGTGGATGTATGAGGGCATGCAGGCTGTGGACAGGCAGGCGGTGCAGGCTGTGGACAGGCAGGCGGTGCAGGCCGTGGACAGGCAGGACGTGCGGTTGTGACGACCTCTGGCATAGAGGACCAAATGGTGGTGTGGCAGCCGCAGGCGCTTGATCAGGTGGCTGAGCAGGTGGCAGCATGGCAGCCGCAGACAGTTGAGCTTGGAAATCCCAAAAAGAAAGTGAAGCACTGCAGCAGAGTAAGCCTGCAGAATTCAGCCACACAATCCTTATTCTCCTGCCACGCACCCCAGAGCTGGAGACCTCGGGACTTGTTGCCAGTGAAAGAGAAAACAAAGGAACGGCTGTAGCACTCCCAGTTTGGACGCGGCAAGGCCCTCACAGAGACAAACGAGACTCATAAAAGGGTTACTTGTGCTCCCATCACACCAAGTCTCTTGCCTCACCTCCACAGAGACGAAGTCTGAAACCGCACACTGCAGATTCCATGCAGAGTCTGCTGGCTCCATTCTGGTCAGTTTGTACTGTCATGATCTGCCATGGTAGACTGCGTGGAGGTTGTGTTGTGCGTACCCAAATGCAGACGAACGAGGTGGAGCTAAACTTTAAAGAAAAGTGAGCCTTTATTCCTTTATATGTTGCTGGTTGTTCAGGCTGTGCAGGCCTCTGCTTCTCCCTCGGCAACGCACTGATCAAGCGTCACACCTCAGCCCTGTGAGGTATGCTTAGACACTTAAACTTAGACACTTAGACTCCTTAAACCGAGGATCCAGAGCTGTCGCAACCCTGAGCCGTATGATGTTAGTTTTTTCCTTGCTCTTCTTCATTTCTGCTTTGAAGGTCTCCTCGAGTTTAACCATGTAAGCTGGGCTTACACTGTGCGATTTTTGGCCCATTTTGAGCCGACCGTCGTGAGGGTGTCACCGCAGCTTCTCACACTGCGCACGCGCAAACACATAAACGTCGGTGAAAAAGACGGAGCAGCACGGCAGTGCAGCGTGTGATCTGGACACAAGCGATGGAGGCACTTGTAGAACTTTGGAAAGCTCATCCGAGCCTTTTCGATGTGGCCTCACAAAATCATCACGACCACAACAACGTAAAAATAGTTGGATCTACACTGCTGCTCAATCACAGCTGCCTGATCATGTTTTTCATTAGCAATTTAGCAAAGTTGGTGGTGGTGGTGTGTCTGTGTGAGTGAAAGACAGAGAGGGAGAGTGAGCGACAGATTACCTTCATTTTTATGGACGCACAGTGTGATCACTCGGGTCGCATCAGAGCATCGGGCCGTATAGTGTGAGACCTGCATCGTGACCTACGAACTTCTAACCCCTGCGAGTCAATCGTACAGTTTGAGCAGAAGCTGAATAACGCGACTTAAAAAATTGCACAGTGTCTGCCCAGCTTATGCTGGGTCATCCTCAGAGACCTCCATCACTCGCGACAGGTGACACAAAGTTGGCAGCACCACTGAGCAGGAGACAAACTTCTCCCCTCCCAAAAGTTCAGTTATATACCTGCAGTTACAGAGAAATAGACTTCATAAAGAATTTGTTACATTCACTCACATAAGGTTAAAATACTTTATACACACACACATTAATAAATTACCTGTTCCAGCACAGAAAAATAATGCGCTGTTACCCCAAGGTAACTGTGATTATTTAGAGAAGTCCAATGGTCTCCAGTGAGTGCAACCGTGTTGGTCTGCCCCAAAGCCTCCTCGACTTTGGCTTTCTCATCTTCATACAAGTTATGTATCTTGGTTACAGTGGTAGCTATTGAAGGCAATTCATGCGTGGATTTGTTGGATGCTATGCGAGTAGCCCCTCATCCTCCACAATGTTAATCAGCCTACCAGCTGTAGCAACCCATTTTGCTATGGCTGTTGAAAGTTTGTTATTTGTAGAATTGTCCAGACGTCTCCTTTGAAAGCTATCCAGCGTGGTCTGCCTTTGGCGAGAGGGAGGAGGGCTCTCTGCGTTAGCTGTGTGCTTGGCTAGCAAGCGGTATTTGAGACTGGACGTACTGCGGTGATAACACAGTTCACATCAACAGTAAATACAAATGACTTTGGTCTTGTCAAGACAACCATATGGCATTGCTTTAAAATTGAACTTGCTGTTCAAAAGACCTTTTTCTTTATCCATTTCTGCTCACATCTACAACTGCTGCATGCGTCGCTTCCTGATTCCCAAAAAAAAAACTGGGCGGGCCAAAGGTCACAGGCCGCAAGTGTGTGAGTGCGTTAATTCCACGTCAAAAAAAAAAGGTGTTAACATTTTTTGCACTAACACATTGTTATCGCGTTAACTTTGACAGCCCATATTATATTATATTATATTATATTATATTATATTATATTATATTATATTATATTATATTATATTATATTATACTATATTATATTATATTATGCAAGGTTCAGTTAGCTTTACACAAAAATAAGTGGTAGAAATGGCCTTCAAAGAGTTACGTTTTAGGTGACTAATCTCAAGATCAAGAGTTCCAGTATTGACTATATTAGAAATGAGCATATCAGAGGGACAGCTCAGTTTCAGTGGTTTGGAGACAGTTAGAGAAGCATACTGACATGATTTGGACATGTCTAGAGGAGGAAAAGTGGATATGTTGGACAAAGGAATTTGAAAATAGAGTCGCCAGTCAATATTAAAAGAAAAAGACGTCAGAGGAGGTTCATGGATCTAGTAAAGGAGGATATGTAGAGGGTTGGTGTAACAGAAGAAGATGCTCTGGATAGGGTGAGATGGAAGCAGATCATCCTATCTGCTTCCTTTCATTTTCAGCTGGATTCTTATTCTTCTGTCAGCTAGGGTTGCTGACAGAAGAATAAGAAGAAAGTGGATAAAAAAAGAGTTAAATACCTTCTCCTATATTTTATTCCCTCTATAAAGGAATGCACTTTTACTCTTTTCACTAATATAGTGATGTTGTGTATTCTGCCATATTTGCCTTTTGAGAAACCACTTCCATGTCAGCAGCCCTTGGAGGACAATAATTGCAGGCAGAATCCAGCAATGATTGGGTGCTTCTTTAACCTCCTAGGACCTGGCGTCCACATATGTGGACATCACATTTTGGGTTGTCTAGACCAAAATACTAAATTTTGCTCTACAAGGGCCTGATATTATACCACTACTGTATTATTGAAATTTAAAACGAATGCCCTCATATGTGCATCTCATTTTTAAAAATAAGGTAATCTGGTAATTTCTTTTATTTATATTCTTCAGGTCCAGATCAGCCCAAATAGCAAAGAGAAATTAAAAATGCCATGAAAGAGTTCGGGTCTTAGGAGGTTAAGAAATCATTGTAATTATGACCTAATAATGACCTAATATCATCTAAAAGATATTAGGTCATGACAAGTACTGATGACTGGTCACAACAAATCCTTCAATCTATAGAGCCTTAGAAAATAACCCCTGTGAGGCATATGTTGGTATACTGTTGTGCTGTATAAATCAAATCAACTTGAATTGAGGTGAACTGAACTTATCAATCAATCAATTTATTTATAAGCACATTTGGTCAACCTGTGTTGTTTTTAAAGTAAAATAGTAAAAAAGTAAAAAGTAGATCAAACACACACACAAAGAACAAAACAAAAATCAGTCACAATTAAAAGCTAGAGAGTAAAAATGTGTTTTCAAACGGGTTTTAAAAATGTCAAGTGTTGGAGAGATCCTAATTTCAAGAGGCAGACTGTTTCAAAGTTTGGGTGCAGCAATCGCAAAGGCCCGATCTCCTCTGTGTTTTAGCCTGCTGCCAGGGACAGCTAGAAGCAACTTACCAGCTGACCTGAGAGTTCTGTTTGGAGTATTTTTAGTTACCAGATCAGAGAGGTATGATGGAGCTAATCCATTTAGAGATTTAAAAACAAGCAATAAAATCTTAAAATCAATTCTACAACGTACTGGAAGCCAGTGTCAACGAGGCAAGACCGGGGAAATGTGGTTGTGTTTACGAGCGCCTGTCAAGAGTCGGGCTGCAGCGTTCTGAACCAGCTGAAGACGAGAGCAGAGCCTGGCTGATACCAAAATAAAGACTATTCAGTCATCAAGCCTGGATGAAGTAAATGCATGGATCAGTTTCTCAAAGTCAGCAAATGACAAAATGTTCTACACAGGCTTTACTGTTTATAATGTCTTTTACAATATTTCATGGACATTTTGAGGTCTATATTTTACATAGGGTTCTTCTGGTTTATGTTTGCATGATTTCCAAGACAAGCTGCTTTTATAATTGCTGCAGTCTTACATTTTATAGGAGCTATTTATTTATTTGTTTGGTTTTGCTGGTAGATGCCAACTATCCTTGGGCAAGACACTAACCTCAAGTTGTTCTCCAATTCATCGATGAGAGTGTGAATGGGTGAATGAAGCATGTTGTATAAAATGCTCAAGCTATTCAAGCTACACTCCTGAAGTAGAGTAGAAATTGCCATATAAGGAACAGTCCGTTTACCATCCTTGTCTCAGCATTGGAATGCTTGTATACATCTGAAGAATTTCCATTGCATGTCACAGTCCTTGTAGTATTAGACACAATGACAACATGTTTCATCTCTCCTATATTTGATTCCATCATTTTTCACTTGTCAAACTATTGCTCCATCCAGCCAGCAGGATACAGAGGTGTGGGCCCACCCAGTGCTCAGGTGTCACTGGAACAGCAGGCCTACATGTTGCTGACAGATCCAGAGAGGCAAACCATGGCCTACTACCTGCAGGAGTACCAAGAAGGACATATAGGAGTAGAGTCTCTGACCATGGCTCTGTTTGAGCTTTTCAATACACATGCAAAGGTACATCGCTACACAGCACCTGACTCCATATCTGTATAATCCTTTCTTCACTGTACTATAATCATATCTTATTTTTTTTTGTTTTGTCTTCTTCTTTCTGCCAGTTGTCCATGTTGTCTGAGATGAGGAGACTGGTGGCGCCACAGGATCTGGACGTGTATGATAGACTGGTGTTGCAACATGGAAGGGAGTCTCACCAGTCCTGGTGTGGAGGCCTAGAAGTGTGGCAGTCTCAGGGCCATTGTAGCCATATAGCCCCTGTGATCCATGATGCAGAGCAAACCATCCCTGCTATGGTTGGTCCTTTATTTATTTAAGTACATTGTGTGGTGTAATGCCTTTAATCTTTTGACTTGTCTTGAAGTGAAGTGACGTAATCGCTACCTTATCATGGTGAAGGGGTTTGTGTGTCCCAGGAATCCCAGGGGCTATGTTGATAGGGGGCTTTTGCCCCTCGGTAGGGTCTCTCCCATGGCAAATTGGTCTTGGATGAGGAACCACACAAAGGGGGATTCACTAGACCCGTATGTGCACACAATCAAGGGAACAGTTCACCCGAGATAGGATTACCTGGGTACCCCCCTGGAGCCAGGCCTGGGGAGGGTGCCCAAGGAAGAGCACCTACTGGCTGGGCCTTAGTCAATGGGTCCTGGCCTGGTGTGGCCCAAATAAGGGACATGGGCCAACTTTCCAATAGGCCCACCACCCACAGGATGCGCCGTAGGGGTTGAGTGCAGTGTGGGCCGGGTGGCGGCCAAGGGCAGAGGCCCTGGTGGACAGATCCCTGGCTACCAAGGCTGGCAATTAGGACATGGAACATCACCTCTCTGGTGGGGAAGGAGCCTGAGCAGGTGCGTGAGGTTGAGAGGTGCCCCAGACAAAGGTGAAGAGTCTGGATATTGTAGGGCTGTCTTATTTGATATGCCTCTACAAAGTTGTGTGGACATCAGGGCCAGTACCTCTGAATTGGCAGACAGGGGTGGTGGTTCCCAAGAAGGACTGGAGGCAGGCTCCTACTAGCCTCCCCGGGAAAGTTTATGTCAGGGTGCTGAAAAGTCAGTCTGTTAGTTGAACCTTGGATGCAGGAGGAACAACAGTTTTTGTCCCGGTCCCAGAAGACTGGACCAGCTTTTTATCCTCTCAAGGATATTTGAGGTTGCATTGGAGTTCGTGCAGTCAGTTAGATGTGATCTATGGACCCAGAGAAGGCATTTGACTGTGTCGCTTGGAGTATACTGTGGGAAGCGCTTCAGGAGATCAACAAACGGATTGGTGCTGCAGTTGCAGTAATGCAGACGCTCTATCGCTCTATTGTGGTGAAAAGAGAGCTGAGTGTAAAAGCAAAGCTCTCAATTTACTGGTCACTCTACATCCCTACCCTCACTGATGGTCACTAGCTCTGGGTAGTGACTGAAAGAGCAAGACTGCATATATCGGCAATGGAAATTAGCTTTCTCCAAAGTGTGGCTGGCCTCTCCCTTAGGTGAGGAACTCATCCATCTGGCAGGTTCAGAGTTAGAACCACTACTCCTAGACATCGAAAGAATCCAGTTGAGATGGTTTGGCCAGTTGATTAGGATTGTCTCTTGGCATGTCCCACCAGGAAGAGCCCCTGGGGACCCAGGACATGCTGGAGAGCTTATATATCTTGGGTGGCCTAGGAACATCTTTGTTCCCCCAGTTACGATGGAGGTGCTGCTGCCCCCGCGACCCGACCCCGGATAATCGGAAGACAATGGATGGATGAATGAATTTCTTATTGGTTAACTCATGCTGGTGGACAGTTCTTTTTGTGTATGCCTGCATTTCAAATGCATCCTTTAATGTGAAGATTTCATCCATATATAAAGTGTAGTGTGATGGTCTGTGTCTGTTTTGATGCCCCAGGAAGACTTGCTGTGGTAAATGGAACCATGAATTCTGCTGTCTACCAAAATATCCTAAAGGAAAATGTCCAGCCATCTGTTTATGACCTTAAGCTGCAGCGCACTTGGGCTCTGCAGCAGGACTATAACCCAAAACACACCAGCAAGTCCACCTATGAATGGCTTAAGAAAAACAAAATAAATACTTTGGAGTGGCCAGTCAAAGTCCTGACCTGAATCTGATTGAGATGTTGTGTCATGACCTTAAAAATGCAGGTCAGGTTGAAAACCCTCCAGTGTGGCTGCATTACAACAATTCTGCAAAGATGAGTGTACCAAGATTCCTCCATAGGACTGATCCAATATCAGTTATTGCGAACGCTTGACTGCAGTCGTTGCCGCTAAGGTTGTTGCAGTTATTAGGTTTAGGGGGAAATCAGTTTTTCCTTTTTTTAGTTTCAATTTCACTACATAGGTTTGGATATTTTTCCCCTTTATAATAAACACCTTCATTTAGAAACTGCAATTTGTGTTTACTTGTGTTATGTTTGTCTACTGTTTAAATTTGTTTGATGATCTGGAGCATTTAAGTGTGACAAACATACAAAAAAAACCAGGAAATCAAGAAGGGGCCAAACACTTTTTCACATCGCTGCATTTGCTTGTACAAATATCTAACAATTTATCCATAGGGTAAATGCGCCTTTACATAATTAACAGTTCTTAAATACATGTTTTTCTGTCTTTATGTTAATCTAACCTTGTTCTGACTCTCTGTACTCTACATGCACCATGTGATGGCTACAGATGTTCTTGTTTTATTTTTCTGAAAAAGTCATTAGTCCGTGACAAGCTGTGTTTCTAAATATACAAGATCTAAAATCTTAAAGATAATGATTAAAGAGGCAACATTCACTATTGATGTTGGATTTTTGTATGTCACTGCCTTTTTCTGAATGACAGGATGAAATGCAGGCTTCAAGTGAACCTCTTCCACCCTTCAGAGCTGCTTCTGTCCAGGCCCAAAGAAGAAAATTCCCGGAGAAAGAGTTCAATTGCAAGCCTTCAGCCAAAGTGGTGCAGCCCATTTCTTGCCTGGTCGTCACTGGTCCCACCCATTTACTCCAGGACTGTCCCCACAAGCCTATCAAATCCCTTCCCACCAGCCAACACCAGCCAAAACCAGCCTCCCCCCACCATGCATGCCCTGGTCCCACCCACTACACTTCCCTTAATTCCCTTCAACACACCTGCCAGAATTCCTTCCAACTCTCTGATTCTGAACACCACAATAATCCCCATTTTGATTACCATGTCCACCATCATAGCCAGCCCATTTCAGGTCACCACACCTGCCCAGGTTTCCTGCATTACCGGGACTTGCCCAGCTCTGCTAAACCAGAGGCATCTATCAAGTTTTCTTCTAGATCCAGCTCCTACGAAAAGTCTTCCGTCTTGTCAATGTCTGCATCCTCTTCAAAAGCAGCAACTCCCATGCCATCCCCTCAACCATCTCATCATCCCTCACCATGTCCGTCCCCGTGCCCCTCTCTCATCACGCCTGCTGCTCCAACCTTTAGCACTGACCAACGCTGCTCACCTGCTCTCACACAGAAAGTCATTGTAACAGAAATGAACCGGCTATCAGCAGATGCCAGACCACAGCAAAGAGGTAAATGGTGTGTATGTAATACTTTTCTGCTGTATTTGAGCACACAAATGTTCTTAAAGCATGTCTCACTCACCCATTCAGACACACTTTTGTTTAAAAGCTTTTGTCTATGCCCAAGCACTTTCACCCAACATTCTCTGATGGATCCATTGGGGGTAACTTGGAGTTAAGTAGGTACACAGTCTGTGTCTCTGTGTGTTTGTGTTGTTTCTCAGTACAGAGAAACACTCAACTTGTAAGGTAAAATGTATTAGTAATAACCAGAACAACACATGTTTTGTGACTAGAAACATGTAGGCGGTTGCCCTGCTTATATCTTGATGCATGCTCAATCATCCAGGGGAGGAAATCCCCAAAAGTTGGTTCTGTTCATCTGGACATTTTCAGTGGGAGAAACATTTCATCATCATCCAAGTGACTTCTTCAGTCTCAGCTGACTGCAGGTTTACACAACCTTATAAACAGTGCATTTGCACAATGTACCTCTGATCAATGGCCATGAGTCCCATTCACAGAGAGTTGGGGAATGGCTGCAATCACAGCATTGTAAGATGGTGACAGATGTACCCTTAGGCCCCTCCTCGATTCAGAGATGGTCTTTCCCTTTTCACGTAAATGGCCTCCTTGACTCCGCCCTCAAACCAGCGTTCCTCCCTGTCCAGCATGTTACATCCTCATCCTTGAAAGAGTGTCCACTGGCCTGTAGGTGTAAATAGACTGCAGAGTCCTGGCCTGACGAGGTGGCTCTTCTGTGTTGTAGCCAGAGGTTGTTTGGTTTCCTCGATGTATAAATCCTGCCAATCCTCCTGCACTTATCAGCGTACACTATGTTACTCTGTTTGTGTCGGGGGACCCGATCCTTGGGGTGGACCAGTTTTTGGCGCAGCGTGTTTTGGGGTTTAAAAGCTACAGAGACCCATGGTTTAGAAAAAATGCGTCTCAGCTGCTCCGATACTCCTGACACGTACGGGATGACTACAGGTTTTCACTTGGGCAGCGGTTGTCCTTCTCTCCTGGATCGGCTGGAGCTTTATTTAGGAGCCTTTCCAGCTTTGACAAAAGTCCAGCTGGGATAACCACATTTACTCAGGGCCTTCCTGATGTTCTTCTGCTTCCCTGGCTGCAAGGTCTTAAATAATCAGGCCCCATCTTATCTTAATGACCTTGTAGTACCATATCACCCTATTAGAGCACTTTGCTCTCACACTGCAGGCCTACTTGTTGTTCCTAGAGTATTTAAAAGTAGAATGGGAGGCAGAGCAATGGTGAGGGAAATTCCACACACACTCCTCTTCTGCCACGCCACACTTGTAATTCACACACACTCACGCGCAGGTAGTCCAGGGATGGGAAACACAAACAAACCAGGGAATCTAGTCATGGAGACAGACGAGAGAATCAACACTGGCAAAGCCACGAAGGAAACACTGGAGATAATTTTACAGCCGGGCAACACTAGGATAGTTGCTTAACGTTCCAGTGACGAGAAACACCGAGCCACCGTCTTAAATGCTGGCCGGGAGAAGCAGGAATAATGAGCCACAAGTGAGCAATCGCTTGGAGGTGTGTTGGCCAAGAGTGGAGCCAAGAGTGGAGCCCACAGTGAGCTCCGCCCAGGCTAGAGAGAGCGAGGGAGAAAAACAACAACAAATACCTGTAGCCTGTTTGAGCCAGCCGGGAGACACAGGGACCATGACAATTAGGCTTAAGACATTCCTGTTTGATAAAGCACAGAGTTTAGGTTGGATCTGGTGATCCTCAATGCTCCATTAGTTCTGCTGGAATTGGTGTAGGTTACTGGGGGATTCCCATGATGCAGTGAGTGTTTCTTCTTCAGTCACCTTTTTCACTCACTGTGTGTTTAGAAACCTCTCTGCATATAAACATTAGTTACTATTAATGTCTGGCTGTCTTCCACGGTGTGTCCTTGTCCTGTCTTTGTCCTGACCCCAACAATTGTGGCAGATGGCCGCCCCTCCCCGAGCTTGGTTCTGCTGGAGGTTTCTTCCTGTGGAGTTTTTCTTTCCCACTGTCGCCAAAGCGCTTTTTTTCTATATAATTAAAGTTGAATTAAATTCAGTGTATGCTAGCTAACTCCTCCCCCCAGGGGCCACCCTGTCACAGTTGTCAGACAGCGGCCAGACTCTGAGTGAGGACAGCGGGGTGGATATAGCAGAGGCAGGAGGCTTCAGTAAGGATGGCAGCCCACGACCTAGCAAAAATCACCGGACGCATCTGGAACAGCCAGGATTTCATGCACTTTCTCCAAGGATTGGCAGACAAGTGAGGGTTTTCATTACTAAGCAATCTTTCAGTAGCATATCTTTTAGTGTGTTCAAAACAAGCAAATTAGTGCTGGTGTAAACCCAGTTTTAGTTTGTGATTTCAGAATTCACTGGATCACCTCTTTTGTTGCTTTAATTTCTATTTTAATCGGTCAAGTTTGCAAACTAAAACCACAAGTTCTTACCAACAAAATGACAGCAGATATAACGATGTGATTCATTGTGGAGTATCCCATGAGATGACATGTCATACTGATATATCACTGTGTGCAAGCCAGTGTTAATTTCATTGACCAAAACATTTTTATCATAGTTTTTGGCAAAAACCTTTTGTTGACAAAAAGAAGATGATAAAAACTATGAAGAGCCGCATTAGCAACAAATACAAATAAGATGAAAATATTCTGGAGAGATGAGATACAATCAGAGCTAATTTAGTTGTGTAGAAGAAAGGCTTCGGCAAAACTGAAATAGCAGAGGGAGATCGTTTATACAACGGTCTATGATTGTGATCTTAAGACCTGAAGTTACTTTGTGGGCACCTAAACAAAACTCTTAAAAGCTTTATTTAATTCAAAGGAAATCTTGTTATTAGCATTAGGCTAGAACACGCGAGGGAAAAAAGGGAACACAGTAACATTAGACTCAGGCTCATTGACATGTAAATAAGGCTCCATCACCTGAAGAAAATGAAATGTTTACTATATTGAGATTTTCAGGTGTTCACCTACAAGCTAGTGGCTAAATTGCATGCAGTAAGATGTTACTTCTTGCTCACAAATATATTTTTCTTAGCTCTCCTTGCTTTGTTTCCCAGCAGTCTCCCTCACCTGTACCAGTGCCTACTGCTGTGCTGGTACGAGTGTTGAAAAATTCAAACACCTTGGGCATCGCAATAGAGGGTGGAGGAAGTACACGCCAACCTTTGCCTCGCATAGTCTCCATTCAGGTAAGAAAGCATTAGAAGGTTTCAAGTAAGTCACTGTTTAAAGTCTTCCAAGCAACAAAATGTACTGAAACTGCAAAAAACAGTAAAACATTAAAGAAAATCCCCTCTCGCCCTTGTGGGTGATCCATCCTTCAAGCTTGAATTTCAGATGTTGTTCCTGGGATCTGCTGGAGCCCCTCACCTAGTGTCACTGCACTGAGTGCTCCGATTACCACTGGGACCACTGTTACCTCCACCCTCTTATCTTCTCTGAGCCCTTGATGCTTTTCAAGCTTCTTGTGTTCCTTCTTCCTGATGTTGCTGTCATTCGGTATTGCTATGTACCCTCAGAAGATCTAGTAGATGATGTGAATGCAGCACTATGGAAGATATCTACCATCACCATTACTGAGACTAACAAGCTGATCTACATCATGGCAGCAGCAATCAGTGAGAAGCTTAGCTACAAGTTGAACAAGGAGCAGTACCCTGCATGCAGAAGGAGACTAGAGGCCAAGATCAAGGTAGAACGGGGGGGGGGGGTTAGCCAACTATCGGAGCTGCCGAAAGGTGCAACAAAGGAGGTGCCCAAGAAGTACAGCAAGCTGTCCATAACTGAGGCCTTGGAAACTGCAAAGCAAAGTCTCACAGCCTTGGCCAGCCGCTTGAAGACATACACCAGAAAAATAGAAGGCAGCAGAATAAACCAGCTGTTCTTCACAGAAGCAGCCAAGGTGTCCTCTCAGTGGCAGGTAACAATATGAGAACAGCACCACCAAGGCTGGAGACCAGGGGTTGGCAACCCTGGGCACGTGTGCCACAGCTGACACGTAAAGGGTTAACTGATGGCACAACCATAGCTGGACTGGCAATCGGCCCACCGGGATGTGATTTTTTGTTTTTATGGGCCGATGATTGAAGGTAAAACGTGGTGGATTGGGCAGATGCTGGCCGGTGTGTAAAAATAAGTCCGTTGTTTGGTGGTGGCTGTGGCGGAGCTTCCACAGAGGCCAGCGGGTGGATGAGGGAAAGGGGAGGCAGGAGGAGCAGAGACCCGAGGCGGCTGCCGGTCCGAGTGTGAACTGAACTTCAGGTAAGAAGTTATGACCTGCAGTCTATCTGGGTCAGATATAAACCAAGTTTAGGGGGAGTTTATTTTCATTGTGCTAGTACTGCGTGCTAGCTAGCATGACGGAGTTTCTATACAGCTGGGTGGTGCTATGATGTTACTGATAGTGAACTTTATTTTATTCATAAGGTTAGTTAGTAGAGTTGCCAACCATCCCGTAAAAAGACGGAATCGTCTCGTATTCAGAGAAAATATTAAAGGAACAGTTTGTCCCGGACTTCAGCTCGAATGGAAAAAGACACAAAGCTGGATTTATTCTGTGTGTTTGCTGCAGCTGCCTCTTCTCCTCTCATTCTCTCCCCTCCCTCTCCTGTTGCTACTTCAATCATGAAACTGATCAATGATCAGCTGATCGGCTTTTCTCTCTTGTTTGTTTGTCACTTTGCGCCAGAAAGAGGAAACCAGCGGATGTCGCGCTAAACAACAGCAGCACATTTAAGCTTGATCAGCTGTTGTTAGAATTTATTTAATATTAATTTCTAGTATCAGCTGATGTTTGCTGGAGCCACAGCTGTAAAGCTGCTGGTCATGATGTCGGTTTGGATATGTGGTGAGAGGGAAACATGAAGATGAAACCAGGAGATGTCCTTACTGGATCATCAGAGCTGAGCAGGTGATGGAGGAACAGGTTTACCTTTTAGGTGACATGAATGAGTTGAAGTTATGAACTGTTTCTGAGAGACAAATAACACCAGGATCCTTTTCCAAGTAGCTGACAGCTGGTAACTGTGCAGGGGCGGGTCTAGGAAAGTGTTGCCAGGGGGCCAGGTAGGGCATTAACAGGGAGAGGGGGGCACAAAGAAATACTTTTCTTTCTTATTCTCATTTAAAATTTCTCACTTTTAACAAATAATTATCTGAATCTTACAACCCAAGTTTTTATCTGATGTAAAATGTATAGAAATCATACATATACCAACAAGACTGTACATCACTGTCACAACAGCGTTTGTTTTCATTCAAAGGCTTTATGGCTTTAATACCTGGGGGGCCGGTCTCTAGTCAAAATGCCCGGGCCAATGTTTTGTCCCAGTGCAGCCCTGGACACGACACGCAGTGAATTAATCTGAGAAGGTGCTTTAAAAAATAAATGGCCGGGCCAGCGGTGCACATCGCAAATTAGCTCGCATAGACACATTAGTTGTGCCGCTTCTTAATGACGGTATCTTAGCTAACAACCCCAACTACCAGATTCAACTTCTAATTGGCTAAAAATAACTTCGCCTACCAGTGAGAGGGACGTTGCTAGCTGGCGGTTTTTTCAAGCGATGTTGAAATTTCCACATTCCAACACTTCAAATGCTTCAGCAGCTGTCCGCTCACCAAGCCTGCAGGTTTCCCCAATCTTATAAACAAACTTTTCACTGGCAATTAATGTCCCGTCACAGCAGAATGGAATTCCAGCAGTGATAGGAATGAGCGCAGGAAACCCTGGAGTCTAGATGCAGGTGGTGGAGATCAAGATGGAGGCTTGAATGGAGCCTGAGACATCTTCAAGGTAGACTAACAGATGAACAGTGAGATTTAAAGTGCGCAGACTGGAGGCTGAAGAAGGCAAGCTGAAAGATGATTTGACTGGACCAGTGATGTCAGCAATGAGTTTGAAAGCATGGGAAAGTGGAAGCGTGACGCATGAATTAGTCACCAGACACGAGGGAAGCAGGCAGATGTGTGATTACACATCTGCCTTATTGAACTTATGCATAAACTTTTATTTATATTTTAAATTCAGTCCAAGTGTGTTTCCAGCTGTAGTTGCCTTGGACTGTACTGTAACTTCAAGAACAACAAACAGAAGTTCTGTCCATGAGCGCCTTAATCCTGCTAACATGATTGTCTTTCTATTCTTCTCTCATGTTCCCGCTGACAGAAAGGAGGCTCGGCTCATAACTGCGGCCAGCTGAAAACTGGCCAGGTCATTCTGGAGGTTGATGGCATCCCCTTGCAAGGCCGGGAACACAAAGATGCTGCCAGGATCATTGCTGAAGCCTTCAAGACAAAAGAAAAGGGACACATTGACTTCCTGGTAGTTGAGCCAGGGCTCTAGTATTGGAACTTTGCACTTTATGCAGCTTGGTTTAAGAAAACACTGTTTTACGTGAAAGATGCTAAACTCCATATGGTGTTGTCCTATAATCAAGGCTCATATTTTATTTTCAGGGAAAGGATTATTGGACTGATGTATCAGGTACTTGTTGATTGCACTCTACAGAAATTTGCACAATTTAAAGTAGGTAGTATGATAATAATTGTTATAAATACCTGTGCTATTTGCAGTTGTTTAGTTTTTTCATTTTATTTAATTGCGTTTCACTAGAAGAGCTATTAGCACTAATTGATGCTACAGCAAGTAATACAGCCAATCATGCCAAAGTGAGTGAACTTGGTCTTTAAGGATTTGTATGCTTTTCATTATTTAGAGAATCCAGAGAAACAGAACTGTTTACAGTCTCTTATGGCAAAGAGCAACAGTATTATTGCACTTGCCAACTTAGCAAGTAGAACTTCAATACAAGCATACAGTTAAGTCAGATTAATTGCTTAATTAGAAGATCCATTATATGGACTAAAATGTTGGGCCACCTACACACTTTATCTTCAGTAGCTTTTAATACAACTCATTCCACAGTTATAGGCATTGATATGGAGTTGGTCTGTCCTTTGAGCTTCCACAGCTTCCACTTTTCTGGGAAACCTCTCTGCAAGGTTTTTCAGCGTGTCTGTGTGAAGTTTTGCCCATTCGTCTAGAATAGCAATGCTGAGCTCAGCCACTGATGGTGGAAGAGAGGACCTGTGTCACAATCTCCATTCTAGTTCACCCCAACAGTGTTTGATGGGGTTGAGGTTGGGGTTCTGCACACTGTATGTCAACCAACCATGCATTTCTGTACTTTGCATTACGGTAAATGGTGAATGAACTGATTCCTATATAGCGAGCTGTTGTTTAGTGAGTGAAAGCTTACTGAGCTGTCAGTCAGACTGGAAAAATGCTTCAGTCCATTTTGGTCCGTTCTAAGATTGCCAGTAATAAACATAATGAGTACCATGTGATCACAACTGACAGGATTTAGTGATAAAAGCCAATTTACAATTAAAGCTGCAGGTGGGGAAAAGATGACCAAGCAACTCAAGCAGACTAATAAGTAATAAGTGTTTTTTCTTTTTTTAGTGACACTAGTTTTATAGTATTTAATAGCTCCACACAAATACAAATGGAATACTATCTTGTACATATTACATGAATAACTAAAAACAGTTTAATTCTAATAAATATTATAATAACAACACTTTATTATATTATTATAATGCTACTCCACCTTTAATGCAACTCTTTTTTTTTCACCCAGCTGTATATGTTTGTGCCATCCTCACCATGAAGCCATGTCCAAACACATATACTGTAGATATCAGTGAGAGTCTGACATGAATCGCCATATATGATTATGATATTCATGTTTATACAGAAAGCAGTTTGACCAAGTACTTACTGAATGGAGGAACTCACAGTTTGCCCATACAGCTGTTGCTGAAAAATACATCATATAAAAATGATATCAAATCACTGGACGTCATCATCAACAGTGAACTGCATCACTCCTAATTAGAGTTTACAAGGATTTATTGCAAAACTGTTAAAATAAAGTGCTTTGGCTTTACTGGGGATACTAACAAAGCTGATTAATATTTATAAAAGATAAAATCATTCCTGTTCTTATCATTGATAAATACTATTAAATATTGAATGATTGTATAATGAAATAGCTACAGAAAAGAGTGATGCTTCTGAAAAAGTAAAAATCATTTCAATGTCTTAGTCTTAAAATGGTTGTGAAAGGTTTTCAATCATTCATCAGTTGAAGGGACTGACTGACTTTTCATGTTTTGACATATATGGTGAAGCTTTCGATTGTTGCTGTGTCTTTTGCACAGTTGAGTCTGTGAGTTGCAGAGAAAACTGCAATATGAGTGATTTTTCTGCTATGAGAATTGTACCAAAATGATTGAGTCCATAAATGTCTGGGAACATAGGAAACTAGTTGCTGGACTTTTGGGAGAGAAAACCTGTTCAGGCAGCCAATACACAGACGTCTTTTATTATAAAGCCTTGCTGTTTTAATAGACACAGCGTGCCACTTAGCATTGTCTTGCTGAAACATGTACGCCCTTCCATAACAAAAGGTCAGTGGCAGCTTGTCTTGCACACTCATCTCCCATCAGTTTACCATCAAAGACCGGAGGTTTATCCACAATGTGCATGCACAAACAACCAGAAAAAGCCTTCTCAGCTTGACAGGTTCCAGTGTTTGTTAAGGAGACACTTACACACCTGTGAAATCAAGAAACACTTTATTTTAAAAATGGGATCCAAGGCAAGAGCAGCTTTCAGCAACAACAGCCAGTCTCAGCTAGAAAATGGTAGTAATGCGAACAATGGAAGCAAACAGACAAGAAGCAATTGTGAAACACGAAAGGTTTCGCTTTCACTTTGGTACATGGTTAATGGATGCCTTTTCTTCAGATCTGGTCTGGTCCTGATCGAAAGCCATTGTTTTAAAGATTGAAAAATATGGGTTTTTGAGATTTGCACATCTTTGCAAAATCATGACCTAATTTTCAAACTTGCCAGACACAAAATGACTTTATGTTATGTCCTGAGCTAATAAAAAATTAAATCGGAAAGAGTTAAGAAAAGGTAACTCGTAGATTCTTCAAACAAGCACCACATATCCCAGTTGCTTTGTTGGCTTGGTTTGGTTTTGCTGCCGTCACGGATGTCATGAATGTGTGTGTGTGTGTGTGTGTGTGTGTTGAAACCAAAATGAACTGAGAGCAAACTGTCTCAGTTCAAGTATATTGACTTTATACTGTTTTTAAAGACATTTTACACAGTGTTCAACCTTTTTAGAAAAAGGTGATTGTGGCTGATTTTCCTGTAAAAGATCTGCCATTTACTATTGTTACTTGACCTTAGGGGAGCAGGAGTGCTTGACATGAAAATGTCCATATCATTATTATTATTATTATTATTATTATTGCCAAAGGTGAGAAAAGAGGATAAATGGCCTATACAGTAGTGGCATTCAGACAGCATTCAAATAGGAAAGCTTTCATATTGGTTACATTCTTACCTTTTATAGTCTCTCAGTTACAAAAATGATTCAACCAATTGATTGATGATTCAACAGGAACTTCCAGTTTTTATAAATTTAGCTGACACTAACAATACACCGTAGTTGGTATAGTTTTGGTGCAGTGGTTGTAAACCCCGGTTGTAGAAAAAAGTAGAGGACTCAGTCAGATCTGGGATTTTGCTATGTTCTATTTAAAGTGTTTATTAATTCCATAAGACATGGTGGTCTTGGCCAGTGCTATTTATTATGGCTTTATTGTATTTTTGTAATCTTATAATCCCATCACAGTAGTATAGTGATAAGATCTGCTGCGAATGTAGGGTTTGAATGTCTGGATTTATCAATGAAGTGTTGATTAGAATACTGTGCAATTTGAATAACGTATAAAAATCGTGTTTTTGTTTGCTTGTTTTTAATCATGAGCGCAAACTATTCAGACAACATATATATATATATATATATATATATATATATATGTTGTCATAAAAGACTTCACATATATTTATAAAGGTGTATATGGAGTAAGTGATGAAAGGATAAAGGAGTTATATACACAATTATGTAATTACTTTGTGGCTGATGTAACTGCTAACATCCCTTCTAAGTTTCTTGCCCTTGTCCAATCACAGCTGTTACACCATCAATAACTATTTAAAACAATTCACTTGTTTTTGTCTATAAGGGATCTCGCAGTATTCTTTGTGAAAATGATTGAAATAATCTTAAATTATCTTGAAGACTTAATAAATAAGCACTGTAATAAAATATACACCCTATTTACTTAATAAAATTAAGGTAACAGATTAAAAGCTGTCATGGTCCTGGTTTATGTTCTACTTGGTGTCTCTTGACCTCAGTCTTCCATAGTCACATCTCTGCGTCTTTCAGCCTTCCCAGTCATGTACCCATGTCTGTCTGTGTTCTCCCCAGCTCCTGTGTCAAGCCCATGTATCTTGATCTTGGTCTCTGTGTTTGTACTTCCTGTTTTATTCTGATAGTCTTCTATTTCATGTGTATTATGTTCAGTTTTCTGATTAGTGTCAGCTACGTTTCCCTCTGCTCTGTCACGCTCTCCCTGATTGTAGGTGGTGTCTCTGTTTGTCTGTTTTCCTTCACATCAGTGAGTCACTTTACTTACTTACTTACTTTAAAACGAAATATGTTCTCTAAAACGGTGGACAGACCCACAGACCCATGACGCCCTTACCCAGTTAGCTAGCAGCTAATGACCAGCACACTTCAGTAGTGCCTAGTGGGTCTAAGAGCAGCCATCACATCACAATCATCACAACAGCAGACAGTTGGACAGCACCAGGCCCTAACATGGTTCACTCCTACTAGCTGAAGAAGCTGACTGCACTCCATGAACATCTGGCAGCACAAACTAACCAACTGCTAATCGACAGACACCCAGAATGGCTAGCTGAAGGCCAGACAGTCCTGATCCCCAAGAATCCCCAGAAGATACAGGTCCCATCCAGCTACCAGCCCATAACCTGCCTCAGTACCATATGCAAGCTCCTGTCAGGCATCATAGCACCTAAGATGAACAGGCACATGGCGAAATTCACGGAAAATGAATTGGCAAAAATACCAGATGAGCAAAATGCCAGCTACTGGTAGACAGAGCAGTCGCCTAAGACTCACCAACCTGCACACCACCTGGATTGAGTACAAGAAAGCCCCACATATGGATCCTGGAATGCCTAGAACTGTACAAGGAGAAGTATAGTCAGCTGGTACCAAAGAGAGGGAAGGGAGTCAGAACTCAGGGGATCACAGTACCAAAAGGCAACATTGCAGACACTGAGGACAGCTATAATTACCTGGGAATCCCACAGGCAAATAGGAACAACAAAAAGGCCACTAAGAAAGCTACAACCACCAAATACCTGCAGAGGGTCAGGTAAGTCCTTAGGAGTCAGCTTAATGGAGAGAACTAAATCTGGGCAATCAATACCTACGCCCTGCCCGCTGGATAATACGCTGGGTGAAGGAGGGGATAGAAGCCACTGACATCAAGACAAGAAAGCTCCTGACCATGGATGGAGGGTTTCACTCAAGCTTTAGCTCCCAGAGACTGTACATTAAACGGAAGGAAGGAGGCCGTGGACTAGTGAGTGTCAGAACCACAGTCCAGGATGAGACAACTAACCTCCAAGAGTACATCAGGAAGATGGCCACAACCAACCATGTGTTTAGTGAATACCGCAGGCAGCAGAAACCCAAGAAAGAGGAGGAATAGGAGGAACCATCATGGAAGGACAGGCCCCTACACGGTATGTACCACCGGCAGACCGGCAGACGGTGGTACATACAGCAGACGTTGGTAGGACTTCTGGATGTCAGCCAGAAGTCCTACCAGTGAAAGACAGCACAGAGGCACTAATCATGGCAGCACAGGAAAAAACTCTCAGCACAAGATCCAGGAGGATGGGGTCTATCACACCAGGCAAGATCCCAGGTGCAGGCTGTGTAAAGATTCCCCATGAGACAATCCAGCACATAACAGCAGGGTGCAAGATGCTACTAGGCAGTACATACATGAACGCCATAACCAAATAACCAGCATAGTATACAGGAACATCTGTGCCAAGGATGGCCTGGAAGTCCTGAGGTCAAAATGGGTGGTTGAGAATGACCGAGCCAAGATCCTGTGGGACTTCCAGATACAGACAGCCAAACTGATGATGGCTTACTAACTGGACATAGTAGTGGCAGAGAAGCAGAGGAAGATGACCATAGTGATAGATGTAACTGTGCTGAATGACAGCAACATCAGGAAGAAGGAACAAGAGAAGCTGGAGAAGTACCAAGGGCTGAGAGAGGAACTTGAGAAGATGTGGAGGGTGAAGGTAACAGTGGTCCCAGTGGTAACTGGAGCACTCGGTGCAGTGACTGCAAATTAGGAGAGTGGCTCCAGCAAATCCCAGGAACAACATTCGAGATCTATGTTCAGAAGAGCGCAGTCCTAGGAGGGAGCAGTGTAGAAATGCTGAATATTTACTGCTTGACTTCCTCATTAACAGGGTGAGGTGAAAGTTGTAAACAGAATAGAAAATGTAGTGTCTGTGTCCTTCAGTAAAACAGTACTAATTTAGCCTAATAACTTTCTACAAAACAAAATATCTTGACTGCATCTAATTATCAGCACTACATTCAACTTACATTCAGTATAAACAGCCAGACACAAACCAACAGCTATAAATTTCAAATTGACCACTTTTACCAAAATAACTTTTGATACATCTTTAATAGCATGTCTAGCACCTTATAATCAACTTACGGCATTATTTGATTCACCTTTGCTTTTGTTGTTTATTTTATTTCATTTTCACTTACTACACACGGGACAGACATGACTGGGCAAAAGAAAAGGGAGAAAGAAAGAGGGAAAGAAAAACAGCGGGGAAGAGGGACGGAGATAAAGGGCAAAAAACAAAAACCAACAAAACAAACAGACAAAAAATACAAATGTCAATCACCTGGATCACCTGTTGAGAAAGAAAAAAGAGAAAACAAGCAAAAAAAAAGAGCAATACAATAAACAACATCACGATGATCTATGGGAATATAACAGTAAATACTAAATATTAAATATTATTATTGTGCAGCACGTAAGATCGACAGCGCACAGTGTGCTTTGAGGTAGGAGCCAAAAAGGGTGTAGTTTGTGTGTGTGAGCACCCGTGTGTACACCTGTGAGCATGGACGCGCTTGTATTTAAAAGGTTCCTTCATGTAATGATCTGCTAGAGGGTGTGGGGGGCCCACAGCCCCGTCCTCCAGGGCATGAAGCAGGTATGGAGGAGATCAAGACTCCAGACATCCAGAGGCCCTCAGAGCAAAGGAGACCAAGGAAGACCAACAGAGGGGCAGCCGCACCACTGTCCCAGAAAGAGCTGAGGAGAGCCCCAGATGAGGGGTCACCCAGCAGCCACGGAGCAGAAGCCAGAGGGGGTTGCAGTGACGTGCCCGTGAGCTCCGCCGGCAGCGAGCTGCGCCAGAGTGACCGAGCCCCAGGCCGAGAGGCCGAGGGCACCCCACCCCCGAAGGGGCCCGAGCGAGCCCCAGGCTCCAGGACCGACAAGCAGCCACCAGGAGTGAGCCGGTGTGTACCTGGGCGCCCATCCCCGGACACAAAGAACCACCAACGCACCGATGTCTGAGGGCGTCCGCCACCGGCAGGGGAAGTGGTGGTGGGGGGAGATAGGCCTCCAAACCTTGGAGGGCCTGAGATGTCCCCAGAGAGGTGGCGTCTGATACCCAACCTGACATATAGACACAGACATACAGGCACACACAGATACAAACATCCATTCCCACCCTCATGCTCTCATATGCAATTACTCAACACTCAACCAACGTGGAGACAGACATAGAGAGACGCTGTACACACAATCACACTCCCCAAGCGTACTCTACGAACCGGGTCTAGGTACCCTTGCCCCTGGAGGGGAAACTGCACCCAGGTAGTGTTACCCTTTTCCCTGGGGTGGGGAGAAGCAGACCGCCCTGACTCGGCAGCAGCAGGGAGGCCCCACACTCCAGACCACAATCGGACGGCCAACTCCTCCTCCTCCTCCTCCTGTGTGTGATTACACACGAACACTTGATTGTTGAGAGCTCTGGCTGGAATGGGCGGTTTAAGTGGCACAAGAGGGAATGTGTAACTGTTCAGCTTTATGTCTAGAAGATTCTGTTCTGGACCTGAGTCCATGAGAGCCCGAACGAAATGAGCAATCTGATCGTTCTGAACTGACACAGGTAGCAAAAGATGGGGTTTGGTAAGGAATCCACCCACCCATAACCCCAGGGCCTTTTGGCCATTTGGGACAATTAGCCAGGAAATGGCCGGAGGACCCACAATAAAATCACTCAAATGCGTGAAAATGTTCAGGTGTCTCGCAAGTGAGCCAGGAGCAGCCAATCTGCATGGGTTCTGGTGTGACTGAGGACCAACTGAGTGGATAAATAAGCTTTGGCCCACGTCAATGCCCTCCCCCTCAACTTGCCCACCAGGTAAGATAATTTTGCGTCATTGCTGGGAAATGAGCGTGGAGAAAAAACCAAAAAAGAAAAACCCATAGCGACTCTGTAGAATTGGATAACTGAGGGGGATCAAGACAGGAGGGACAATGGTGCGGAAGGAATGGCATTAGGGACAGAAACGGGTTGAAGGCTTTGTTATGAAGTGAGAATTTTCTCTTGACCATCGCTAATAACTTTAACCTGAGTCATTAGAAACTGAATAGACTGTTCATGGGCGCCCAGAGCAGAGTCCTGTTTTGAGATGGCTGCTCGGGCTGGATGTAGATCTGGGTGCATTCTGCACTTCTTGGCAAGTTCGCACTGTCAATGGTAGGCCTGGAAGCCTGTTCTTAAATTCAACAAGACTTTATTACAGAACACAATAAGAGTCACGGGGGATACTCAAGTGTGGAACTACACACTTAGGGGAAGCGTGTGGTGCGTGAGGTTCAAGCGTGGTTTTCTGAAACAGAGGGAGAGGATTGTTAGTGGTGGCACTGGAAATAGGAGACGAAAGAGAGTCTTAACAATCTGATCTGGTATGGCTTAGTGTTGCTTCTGTTTTGAAATATAGATCCTTGGTCACTGAAGCTGTCCTCCAGAGAAAACTCTTTTGTAACTGACTGTCTATTCAACACAAAGTTGTGTAGACAGATGTTTGAATCAGCAAGTGAGTTCTTTGTTCACTGCAAGTGGTCAGCTGCATCATCTTTAGATGGTACAGACACTAAACCATCATCCACAACGTTAACTGTATCAACACCATGCCTCTGTGCTACTTCTCTGATGGCTCATCGTAGGCTGTATATAGCCACGGCAGGAGACAGACAAAAATGCCAAAATGTGAACCTTCATTCTGTACTCCACTACTTCTTTACTGACGTCACTATCCTTGTGCCAGAAGAAGTGGAGAAAGTTGACAGTGGGACCTGTGCGTGGCAACCATTTGTTTCTTGGTATCTCAGCAGCAAATTCTTCCGTGTTTTGGTGGGAGAAAACCAAACAGCTTAATCTGAGTAGACACAAGCTGCTCCTGATTGGTGAATTCAAATTCAGTAGATTCAGACCAATGACTGTATAAAACAGAGGTTCCCAAAGGGTGGGGCCCGCCCGCTAGGGGGAGGGCGCAGAGCCATTGCAGGGGGGGCGCGGTATGAAAAGAAAAAAAAAGAACTCTTGGACACTGCTAGCATAACGGACATGTTTTTGACGGGGCGCCCACAGAAATGCAAAGCAGGAGATGAAGCATCGCTGAATATGTTTCCAAACCAACTTCCTTCCACACCAAAGACTAGAAAATATGGTGAAGCAAATCTGCCCTTTGGCTTCACCTGCACAAGTGCCGAGGTAGGTCTCCCTGCAGGGTTGGTTTTCCCTTCGTCGGGAGCAGCGCTGGGCTGTTTAAATCACAGACAAACAGGATCCCACATTCTTGATTTTTAGTTCAAACACTTCTTGTAATGACTAACTACTCCTGACATGTTGGAGATGTTTGCTCTTTATACAGTAAAGTTACAGCGGGATACAAATAACATCAGGCTGATCCTGCCACGATTTGTTCCCTCGGTTCAAATCACGGACAAACAGGATCCCACAGCTGTTTATGTTTTTAAACCCATTTTGCACAGAGAGACATTTTTTGAAAAATGTATTGATGCAATGTTGAATATTATTACACAGGAACAAAACAACTACACGTAAAATAATCACACTGTGACGCCTCTGCCTTTGTAAATGGAGGGACAGTAACTGCGTGTAAAACCTGCAGATAGTCAGATTAACAGTATTTCGTCTCTATCTGCCATTCTGCAGTTCATCTCATGTAAACAATAACGTGGCGCACAGCGTGACGTGAAAAAAGGCACGTACCTTTGATGCTGCGTGATGAACTCTGTATTCCTCGTCCACACGTAAACGCAAAAAAAGGAGTTTTTGAAAATCTCAGTTTTCAGTGATTCGAAACGCCGTTTACGTGGAAGAAAGGTCCAAACGCATGGAAACAGCTGCGTTTTCAAAAATTTTGAGTCCTTTTTGCCGCCCTCCAGTGTTTTAGTGAAAATATCTACTCTGCTGCTCTGGCAGAAAGAAACAATCCAATTTGCTTCTTCTAAACAGCTTCTAAACAGCTGGAAGCCAAGGCCTTCCCTGTGCAGTTTGCTACTGGCCAAAACACACTGGATGAAAAAAGCCTGATTACCCAGTGGTTTTTCAAATCAAGACTTTTCTGTATTTGTAACTGTTGTGTGAAAGACACACATTTTCTATTCTTTGCACAGTTAGTGGTTGAAATACACTTGGCAACTTCAAGCATGACAGTTCATTTAAAGAAACCAAAACCCAGGAAAAACCTGACACATGTTAAACATGAGGCTGAGAAACTGGTATGAAGTCAAGATGCAGTGAGATCATGCAGCCATGATCAGATGGTTGTCAACTCCCATGTTTGTTTGCACATTTCCAGCTGCTGAAATGCTGAAAACAGAAGCATCTAAGATGCTGAGCAAAGTCCTGAGACAGGCACAGGAAGCTGACATATCAACCCCCACAGTGCTGTAAACTGCTTAACTGCAGCATTTAACATTCTCTTCTCAAGCTGCCTGGAAGCTTCAAACCTCCCATTCAGGGACTTGGCAATGAGCGGGATGAAGTCAGATCAGAACTTCTAAGTGCTGAAATAATCGTCACTGATAAAGTGTCCATGGTGTCAACACACCTCTTTGCCTTTGTAGATGCAAAACTCAAACAGTGCAAAGGGACTGACCTTCAGTTCTTAACGATTGACTGTCTCTTTATTTTGCTGATTGCTTCTTGCCATAATATGAGTTGTTAAATACGCTGTCAGCTGTGCACCAACATGACAGTTTTTTCTTTGCTATATAATTCCACATATCTTCAGTGTGTATATGCAAACTAGAAAGTGGTAAAAATAAAGAAAAAGCACTGAATGAGAAGGCGTGTCCACACTTTGTCTGGTAGTGTAAATAATATGATGTTTCTGTGTGGAAATAAAAAAAAGGAATAAATAAGAGTTTGCTATTGCAAAAAATACAAATTTGCATTTTCTCAAAATTTTCAAGGTAGATTTTCAAATATTAGTATCAAAGTGTCACATTGCCAAAGCATTTGGTCCTTATGGTCAACACCAAACTTGAAGACCATAATGTATGTGAGCATCAAAATACAGGTTCACTCCTTCTTCACACCTCTCGATTTGTCAAGTGACAGAATAAGTACAGTGCTTAACATATTTATTAGACCACCTCTTATAAAAACAAGAAAAAACAAGCATTTGAGGACTCAACAAAAAACAATGTTTCATACAATTTTTATTAGAAATTAACAAACTGAATTCACTAAAACTGAGTTTTCTGTTTAGCAGCATTTGGTATTTTGATGAAAAAAAACTATAACGTGCTTTACTATTGTTTTCTGAATTTTACAAAAGTACAATATAACAATCATAATTTCATTATCACATTAGGATTGTCTGTGCACATTGCTGGATCAACCATTACAGAAGCTTAAAAACTTTGGTGATTAGCAGTACTGTGGCAGCTGTGGCATACACCTCACACTGGGTGGGGGTCTAATAAATGTATTCAGCACTGTGTATTTACACTACTGTGCAAAGGTTTTATGCATGTGTGAAAAATTACTGTGAACAGAGAATGCTTTCAAAATAAAATTGTTGATCATTTATTTTCATCCATCAACAAAATGCAGCGAATGAACAAACAGAAATCTAAATCATATCAACGTTTGGTGTGACCACCCTTTGTCTTCTTCTAGGTGCACGTGCACAGTTTTTGAAGGAGCTCGGCTGGTTGTTCCAAACATCTCGGAGAACTAAGCACAGACCTTCCTCACATCCTTCTGGGTCTTCATGTAATCCCAGACACACTCCATGATGTTGAGATCAGGGCTCTGTAGGGGCTGGACCATCACTTCCAGTACTTCTTATTTTCACTGAAGATTGTTCTTAATGATTTTTGCTGTGTGTTTGGGGTCGTTGTCCTGCTGCACAATACATTTAGGGCCAATAAACAATCATTTATATTTCTGAAAGCGTTCTTTGTTTACAGGATGTTTCACACCTGCCTAAAACATTTGCACAGTACTGTATATGTGCAGTATATGTACATATACAGTATATGTGCAGTATATGTACATATACAGTATATGTACTGTATATGTACATATACAGTTCATGTTCTGTCTTTTAACCTCTGAAACTCACAGAGAGAGGAGAGATTAATGGAAGTCGCTTTATTAGTTGAACACACAACCTGTAGCAAGTACTGTTTATTGATGAGGACAAAAAAGTACAAATGTGTGATAACACTGCGATCGCTTTTCAAACAACAGTTGATAACTAGTCATACAGAACCACTATAAAATAAAAACTAAGCATTATGGTCAAATAAAAGGAAAAATGATACTCAGTGTACAACAAACAATCACTATCACATCTACTTATCTAGTAAATGATGGCGCTACAGCTACATTTATGTTGGCGGCTTCCAGGTCAGACATTATTATAAAGCTAATGATTTTTACAGTATGCCATGGTAACCACTACATGAAAAGCACTACTTTAGATGAGAAGTGCCAGATTTTGCTCCATTATGACTGTGAAGCAAATAAAAAATAATGCTGAATCTCATACAGCTGTTATTGTTTAGATGGATAAATATAATCCCACAATACAGAGTTAACAACAACAAAGACTCCAGCTTTCCCAGCAAGTCGTGATTAGCAGTTTCCATGTTTGGAGTTTTAACAACTGATTTGTATACAACACAAAGTTTGGCTCTGACACGTGAGTGGGTGGGGAACCTAGAGGAAGAGTTTATGGAGTACTACAGGCAGTGCTCTGTTCTTCTTTCTCCAAGTCTTTGAGGGTTTTTACAAGGTGAGAAGGGGTAAAGGTTTCAGTTGACCCTGAAAGACACAAGATGCTGTATGACCAGTCTGTTTGCTCAAGTCTTCACGGAAAAGAAAGAACTTTTTCTTTTTCTTCAGTGGCTCATTGTTAAATTCAGAATTTCATCTAAAATCTCCTCACAAACATGAAATTTCCCACTCGTGGGACTAATAAAGGTATCTTATCTTATCAAACAAAACTCTGATTGATCTATCAACCTCTAAAGCAGAGACATCCTCTCTGCTTTTAACAGTTAAAGGATGTCTTCTGGGTAGGCCAAGGCTAAAAAATGATGAATATGCAATTATGATGAACTGGAAATATTGATTTAGCATATCCGCCTGTTCAAAAGTAATAGCTGTGAATATAAATATGTTACAGAGCAAATAAAATAAAATGTTATTTTTACCTGCTGCACTTCACCATGGCAACAAATGTGTGAATTACTTTGTCAGTTTTTGCTTCAGCTTCTCTTTTTGTTTCAGTTTATTACATGTTGCAGGATAAATGGTGACACCAAGCTGATTAAATAGTTAAACACTGATTGCATTTGTTCTGTTAACCACCAGACGTCATCTCCCACCACCTCACATCATCATCTTCTCATTAGAGTTGTTGTCTATGTAATTACTTCCTCAGAGGATGTTAACTTTCTGTTTTGTTTTGTATAGGTGGTGCAATGTGCAGACAATTCTACTTGATGGTTTTTTATTTTCATATTTACAAGAGTCTAACATTGAAGGTTTTTTATCTAGCAAAGCATCTAACTGGCAAGGTGCACCTAATAACATGTCCAGTGAGTGTAACTACTTACACAGCCTGCTATGATTGAGGTACTTTTTGTATTTTTAGACTTTGCTATGTGGCTGCTGTAGCTTTCATCGAGCTTATATAATCCTGTATAATGGTGGATTCAGAGAACACGTGATACACAGTATAATCACCTGCCTTGGAAGGATATGCAGTGTGTATATATATAAATTTAAAAGTGTAAAATGTGTAGTGATAAAAGTACTCATGGAGGAAATGTAAATGTATTAACTTCATTTCTCACCTTAAAATAATGCCTCACCCCATAATAACAAAGTAAAAGAGGTTTGCTTGAAACTTTAAACAATTACAACCTAAAGTCTATGAGCTTGATGCTACAAACTTGGATCACCTATTTTCTTTTTTGCAGATTCTTTTCACTTTCATCGGATTGGAGGAGGTTCGTCCATTTTTAGATCAGACGTTCAATCAGATTCAAGTTTGTGCTCTGGGACATTCAAGACCATTCAAACACAAATGTTATTTGTCACTTCACCCCAATCTCTGCAGAAGGCTACCATCAGAATGTCTCTGTACATTCCTGCATTCATCTCTCCCTTGACCACGACCAGTCTCCCAGTTCCTGCTGCCAAAAAGATCTCCACAGCATAATGTGGGCCCCACCATGCTGCACTATAGTAATGGTATTGGCATTCAGGCCAGAGAGTTAAATCTTTGTTTCATCAGATCAGATAATTTTGTTTCCTGTGGTCTTAGTCTTTGGTTGCCTTTTTGCGAGCTCTATGAGCGCTGTCGGGCCATTTTCCTGAAGAGTGGCTTAAAACTGGACACTATCATAAAAGCCTGATTAATGGAGTGCTGCAGAAATGGTTGTCCTTCTGAAAGGTTCTCCTCTCTCCACAGGGCAATGCTGGAGCTCAGGCTGGGAGGTGACCAAGAACTGATGATCACTCTGACAAAGGCCCTTCTACCGACTGGCTGGGTGTCCAGCTCTACGAAGAGTCCAGGTGTTTCAAACTTCTTCCATTTATGGATTATTGAGGCTGTTGTGCTCACTGGGATCTCCAAAGCTGCAGAAACGTTTCCGTACGCTTCCCCAGATCTGCGCCTCGATACAATCCAGTCTTGGAGGTCTACAGACAACTCCTTGAACTTCATGGTGCGGTTTGTGCTCTGCACTCTCAACTGTGGGATCTTATACAGACCAGTGTTGGTGGTGTCCAGTCAACTGAGTTTACCACAGTTAGACTCCAAACAAGCTGTAGAAACATCTGACAGATGACTGGAGGAAACCAGATGCACCTGAGCCCAGTTCTGTGTGTCATGATAAAGGCTGTAAATACTTAATTAGATGTTATATTTTTGTTTATTTTTTAATACATTTGCAAACATTTCAAGCAAACCACTGTCCTTCGTCGTTATAGGATTGTGTGTAAAATTTTGAGGTGAAAATGAATTGAATCCATTTTAGAATAAGGTCGTAACATTATGAAATCTGGAACAAGTGAAGGATGCACCGTAAGTTGTTGTTACTCGATCAAGAGCGAAAGGATAATTCAGCATCGTGTCATACTGTAGTCTATGGTTTTTATAGAGGTGAGGATGCAAAATGATCAGAATAAAATAAAAAAAAGTCAAATGAAGAGAGCAGCCCTACATATTTGTCTAATATGCACACAACAGGATTCCTCACAGTGTCACTGGAGGTGTTGGGTCCTTGTATGTGTTATCTAGAAGATCACTTTGTTGTGCTATGAATTTAAAATGTATAAATGTTTTTCAACAATGTTACGTTATCGCTAGAACAAAATGCAGGTTTCAAAGATTACATGGTATGAAATGTTGCAGGTAACCTGTGCCATTTTACAACCAGAACACAGTCCTGCCTCAGACAGCTGTCAAACACAAGGGATGGTAGAAATCCAGCAGGAACAGGGAGGATTTCTGTTCACCTGCAGGACGATTTATTAAAACACTGACAAACACAGATTCTGACTGTTTGTGAAAACCACTGGCATCAAATGATGTGGGGGACAGGGCTACAGCAGCAAACACAGAGGTACACAAAGAACAAAATGACATTCAGTATTTACTTCCAGATGTTCTTTTATTGTACAGGAGGCTCCTCGGCGCCCTCTGGTGAGGCATTGGGGTCCAAGAAGTCTGGGTGCTGTAGTTCCTTTAAATATTTTGGCGGGGTGAGGATGTGGGTGGCGCCTACAGGAAACAAAATTCTCAAAGCTCAGCAAGTGCTGGGTGAAAGCTTGTTAATAACGTGAGACACAAACAAATACTCTGCAAAGGTTTTACTGAAAAGTTACAAATGCTCGACTGTCCACAGAGGTCAGTGTTTCTACACCAAACAACCAGGTGATTTTTCAGATTCAGAGGACACAGCAGAGCCTGGATCTGATCACAGCGCTTTTGATAAAAAGGAGTTGCAAGAGTTTCAAAAAAGTGTATTTTGTCCAGTGTTAGCTGTCAGCCTCATAGTATGGTACGGATTTCAAAATCCTAAATTACTTCTTAACATTCACAAGATTCTGAGAAAACTTGACCTCTGACCTTGAGGTGGAGATTAGTGCGATTCAAACTAATCTAAGATTTCTAGAAGATGCAGCTGTGGCATGAATTTCAAAATCACCTCGTTCTAAGTTCAGTTATAGGGATGCTAAAGTTGAGTAGTACTCTCTGTGTTGAGCAAACCAATTCGCCTGTGTAAAACATGTGCATTGCCCCTTAACAGATGACCCAATAAGTATTCTCAGTCAAATTAACTCACCAATCAAAGCCTCCCACTTGCCATTGGCCTGGGTGACCTCATACACGCAGCGCATCTCACTGTATGTCATGCCTCCAATGATGAAGACGATTATCCGGGGCCCTGTCTTCACCTCTGTGGGGCCCCTGTTCTTGTGCCAGTTACCATAGCGAGCACTGTATGATGAGCAACAGACAAACATTTATGCCAAAGTCCTGGGAGTTTTACACATGTGTACGTAGACCCTTTGAAACAACGATAGTGGCAATCATCTTCTTATTTTGTATCACCTGAAATCTGTATTTAGCTACACACCTTGATGGAGCACTGGCTTTGGCAGATGCTTGTCGCTGGGAAATATACGGGTATTGCTTGGGATCAAGTTTGTCTTCAATTGCATCCTGTGGGAAGACATGCAAGTAGCAACAATTTGTAACTGTACCGATTGTAACCCAAAATACTGCTTAACACATTTGTTTCCTAAATACTCCTACAAACTCTGAGTGCTCTCCTAGTCATGATCAATACTGTTATTTTTAATATAATAATTATTGTCTTTATTATCATTATTATTATGCTTTTATAAGATGAGTATATTTCTGATATTTAGAGATATGTGTCTAATAACACTAACCCACAATATTAGCTTGTAGTTATATGACACAAAGCAACAGCAGATGGAAAGTACCTCCATGAGATCCTTGACAAAAGGGGTCCACCTGGAGAGCTGGTAGGTTTGCTCACTGATCCGTTCCTTGCGATCAGGTTTCTTGGTTTTCTTGGTGGTGCCCTGTGAACAAATGCTCTTTTTAACTAAAGTGTTTTTACTGTTGACACATGAGCACCAAAAATGACTTTTGTTCAGCCCAAAAACATTACTATTCTTTAAAATGTTCATACTTTTTAAGGTACTCTTAATAAACGGCTATCAAAGTTTACCTATTTCTCCTTAATTAAAAAAAAAGTCATTCTGCAGACCGTCCTGTAGGCCCACCACCTGCAGGAGGTGTCATAGGGGTCGGGTGCAATGTGCGCCCTGGTGATCCAAACCTCAGCTACCTGAGTCGGCTATCGGGACATGGACCGTCACGCCTCTGGTGGGGAAGGAACCTGAGTGACTTTGTACAATAAATGTGGCCACAGACCTGATGTGATATGATTACACTCAGATAAAGAGAGTAGCTGAGGTGTCAATTGACCAGATGAATCAGGTGGCGGGGAAGGATGCTGAACAGACCCGACACACCCAAACATGATCTCTGGAACATCTGACCCTGTTCCCGAGATCTTCAACTTCCACCTCCAGCAGAACTTTGGCAGCTTTCCGAGGGAGGCTGGGAACCATGTTCTCCACCTTCATTGCCGAGGCAGCTGCAAGGAGCTTCATGCTTGTCCCTGAACCACATGGTGGATACTGGAGGTGAAGGAAGCACCAAGCTGAAGATCATAAGCTGATTGCGTCGCTCAGTGCACTAGGCCAGATGAGGAAAAATCAGTTTCTAACTCCAGCTTGTCGCTGCAGTGAACCACCTGTAAACGGAGTCAAACAGGCTCTTGTCCACACCGTCCTCATTCATAAAGTCCTTTACAAAACCGAACATTACAGCAAACAGCTGGATTTTCCCATTTGAGTGCAGCCGAACAAACAATGAAGGGCCAAAAAAGTGGACAGCATATCCTTGGTTTTAACACAAAGCTCATTGTTGCAGCCAGGGGCAGCACAAAAGTGATCCTTTTAAACATATTTTCAGTCCCCTTGATTTCCACTGAGTTAGCAGTTCTGTCACTAGTTAGCCAACATAAACTAATGCAAATCCAATCCGGTGACGTAACATTATGTACTGACATCATTCTGATGTAAATTAACCTTTATATGTGTAGTGTTTCATGTCCTCTTTAAACATCTCCTTGGTAGCCAGGCCTAAGGGGTGGACGAGGTTTACCCCGACTTCCTAAAAGCTCTGGATGTTGTAGGGCATTGTTGGTTCCCACACCTCTGACATGTCATGTGGAGATCTGAAGCAGTGCCACTGGATTGGCAGACTGAGATGGTGGTTTTCATTTTTAACAAGGGGGGACCAGTGGGTGAGCTTCAACTACCAGAGGATCACGATACTCAGACACTATGCCAGGGTGCCGGAGAGTTCATCCTGCGGGGGATGCTTTGGGAATGTAGGGTGTCTGGCTCATTGCTCTGGGCCATTCAGTCCCTGCATAACCATTCCTGGAGCTCGGTCCACATTGCCAGCAGTAAGTTGGACTCGTTCCTGGTGCGTGTTGGACTTTGCCAGCAGTTTTATTCATACTTTTTATGGATCGAATTTCTTTGCCAGGTGGTGGACGGTTGCACTTTGGTGGCCTCAGAAGCTCATCACTGTTTTGTGCAGATGATGTGGCTTTGTTGACTTCACTGGATAGTTCGCAGTCGAGTGTGAAGTGGTGGGAAGGAGAATCAGCACTTCCAAGTCTGAGGCCATGGTCCTTAGCTGCAAAAAAGTGGAGTGCCTTTTGCGAGTTGGGGTCCAAATGGGAACACAGCTGCAGTGATCTGGGCACCGCATTGGTCCATCGTGGTAAAGAGAGAGCTGAGCACAAAAGCAAAGCTCTTGATTTACCAGTCGAGTTACGTCCCTACCATCATGAGTTCTGGGTAGTGACCAAAAGAATGAGACTGTAGTTACAAATGTCAGAAACTGTTGGCCTCTTTGTTAGCGATAGGGTGAGGAATTCAGCCATCCGAGATTGGCAGTCAGAGTAGTTCAGGGATCTGGCAAGGATGCCTCCTTGGAGAGGTGTTTTAGGTATGTCCCACTAGAAGGGGGCCCCAAGGGCAGACCCAGGCCATGGGAAAAACCTCTGTGTTCCCCTGGATAG
Source organism: Perissodus microlepis (assembly GCF_051167445.1). NCBI lineage: Eukaryota > Metazoa > Chordata > Actinopteri > Cichliformes > Cichlidae > Perissodus > Perissodus microlepis. Next base: position 1,306,883 of record NC_140472.1, on the reverse strand, counting down.
GCTGGAAGAATTGGCTAGGGAGATGGAGATTCAGATTCTTTTGACTAAATAAATTAATATTCAGTGGTGGTCTTATCTTAGCAGCATTGAGACATTTTTTGCAGGAAGCTGCAGTAGTAACATTTCCAAATGCTTTTATTTGTTTGTTATTTATTTGGGGGGGTTTTCATGTTGAATGAGCTGATGAGGTTGCTGGCAGATTTGCTCACCTCAGAGATAATGGGAACACCCATGTGGGCCATGTTGGAAATGATGTCACTGTCCTCTGGTGGGATGTTAGCATGCTGAAGGAGCTTACACAGGTTCTCCTCAGTCACACCTGACACACACAGTGAGACACACAAATGCATGCAGTACAAATGCCCAGTCCAAACATGCAATTCACACGCATGGGAACATGCATGTTTAGAAAAAAAGAATGAATTGACAAAAGAAAATAAATCAAAACCTGAGAATACACGTATGAAAAATTAAACTGTAGCAATAGGACACTGTCTAAGGATAAAACTGAAAGACTGGTAGTGGGCTGCCCGTCTTTCATTTGCAGGTGATCAGATAGATAAAAACGATGGTTTTCAGCTGACATGAAAAACAGGATGACGGTGGATATCTGACCATTCTTAAGGAAGATGTAGAGCAGGATGATGCGGATCTTGTCGGACACACTGACATTGGCATCCAGCAGAATGGGGACAATGAGCCTCATGGGATCCTTGATCTTCTCACCTTCTGCATCTGTTCCCATCGCGAGATCCTTCAAAATAATGGAGAACATTATTAGAGTCGTTTCTTGCTGCAATTAATGCCAGTCACTGGTTAACACAGTAACAGGAGACTAAGGTCACAATTCTAAGCTGTATTTCATTTGTAGTCTACTAAAAGTGATGTCACAGGAGATGTTAGAGAATTAAAATTTTTAAAAGTGATTCAATGATAAACAGGAGATGAGTCTAATGAGTTTAAACGGGCCTTATCTTTAATTATGCTAACATACCTGAAAATAGAGTGTTAAAAAAGTTACACTGAGTGGACAGGGCAGAAATGAATGAATAAACGGATGCAGCATAAACTAAGAACAATAATACTATGGAAAACAAAAATAAAAAATGTCACTATACAGGGTAGAAGAGACAGATAGACCCAGCATCTAGTAGCCATCCAGTAACCATTACAGTGCCGACATCCAAAAAAGAATCTCAAGCATAAAGAGTCGAACACCACCGGGCCCTGACGTGATTCATGTCTGGCTAAAGAAGCTAACTGCACTGCATGAGCATCTGGTAGCGCATCTGGCTTACCAAGGAGCTACAGTGCAGAAGCCACAGGGATCCTCGGCGACAAGGCAGCAGGCTGTGCTGGCAGCTGGCTGCACCAGAGCAGACTGAGCCCCGGGCCCAGAGACCCGAGATCCAAGGGGCCTCCACACCCTGGAAGGGGACTGACTGAGCCAAGGTCCCGCCAAGCAGCCGCCAAGAGTGAACCAGTACAGCACCCAACCCCGGACACCAAGAACCACCAACGCACCAGTGGGTGGGGGCATCAGACACTGGCAGGGAGTGTGGTGGGGGAAAATAGGCCCCCCACCTGGGAGGGCCTGAGATGTTCTCAGAGGTGGAGTCTAACCCCTGACCTGACACATAAACTTAGACAAACAGACACACACAGACACAAACATCCATTCCCACATGCACACATATAGAAATACTCAGCACTCACCCAACATGGAGACACAGACATGAACACTGTACACACACTCACACTCCTCCAAACATACTCTGTACTCCCAGATCCAGGCACCATCACCCCCAGAGGGGCGATCTGTGCCAGACCCAGGAGATGCTTCCCTGTCCTCTGGGGTGGAGATGAGCAGACCGCCCCCGGGCCTGCAGCAGCAGGGAAGCCCAGCAGCCCAGACCCGGGATATCTTAATAGATTATTTATCAGAGTTACTCTCAGAGAATAACAAAATAGTAACCAAGTTTTTTTAGTTTGGCGGCCCAACAGAAGTGTGTAACATCCGGTGTCTTCTGGAAGACATATAAGTCTTTTATACTCTGACAACATAGTTAGTAATTTGTAAATACCTAAAAAAAATGTGTTGATGGAGCAGAAAACATAACACAAAGCCAGAGTGTTAATGAAACTGGACCAGCTGCTGCAGAGGCCACACCTATGGTTCTGCTTCTGCATCCCTGCTGATTAATGAACTCACCTCATCAAAGACACAAGACAGAAAGAAACTACACTGAAGCAAGTCCAGGAGCATTTAGCAGTTAAACAGAGAGAAACTGACCAACTGGAACAACAGTTGGAAGACGAGGCGATCCAAAGAGTGAAAATGTGTCAAAGACTGGATCAATATTGCAAGAAAATGGAAAAATTGACAGAAGAAATGCTGGAACATCAGGTAGCAGAGAAGAACAGAGAAACCACCAAGACCAAGGTGAGGTCTGGACAAATATTGGTAAGATCTATGGATCTGGAGGCTGAGATACAGCAAGCAGTAGCAGAAGCAACAGCAGCCAAACCCCCCTGATCCAGCAACGTGGGGGAACGCCTCCAAACCAGCGCAATGTGCATCGACGACAAATATCATGGCGAGATATACGGACCCAAAAGAGATCAAGGGGCCCACCTGTTCTACAGAGCATGTATACTAACAGTAATACATGTGGAGAAAGAGGACATTAGCAGAGGGAGTGTCCAAAAACACGAAGAGGTGCCCAGTACTAGTGATGGTAAATTCGATTCTTTTTACTGAATCGAGTTTGAATGAGTCACCAAAGTGAATCGGCTTTTTTGAGTCACTGAGTCAGTCGACCAGAGAGTGCAACAAATGTACATTTTCACTCAAACTTAATTTGTTTCTCTTTTCATGTAAATCCTACTGTTAAGATGAGTGATTGGAAAAGAAAAACAACTATTTTATAGAGCAAAAAAGAGCAAAAAAAATTAAGATTTCTAAAGGGAACATTTCTTTTATTTTCCTATTTTCTCATCTAAATGTCCACTGAGCTGTGAGCCAGGGGGCGGTAATGCTCCTTAACACTGGTTGCCAACCAAGAAGAAGCTTCGAGCCAGGAGGGAGGGGGTGAGTAACTCAAATGTGCTGTTAGCATGTTAGCAGAGCGGTGCTACTGTGAACTGAGGAGCTATTGTCTTGATGTGAGCTTCTGCTCAGGGTTTTTTCTTCCAGTTCAGAGCAGAAATGTTTCTGTTACGAAACTGTCTGTTGTTTTTTTCCACAATTTTAATTATAAGCTAGATATATTTGTACTAATGAAATTAGTTTGCTAACAGCCACAGGGATGAGTCAGTGAGTCAGTTGGGCTTGTGAATCGTGATTCACGAGTCAGTAAAGTGATTCTCGAGCATTGAACGATTCGTTCATGATTCGCACATCACTACCCAGTACTGGATGGGACAACGTACAACATGGCAGCTGGAACAACCTTCAGAGAACATGTTTGTGCTGTTTTGTTGTTTTTGCATTGAACAGCGTGCAAATGTTGGAGAGTGACAGTGATAACCTTCACACTGAACATTAATTCTGGTTAACATTGTGCAGCTTTAGGAAATGCAGAAATCCTCTTTTTTAATTTGTTCCATTTCATTTGTTTTTCTCTTTTCCTTTTTTAAACCAAGTGATTGTGATTTTGTGTAAAAAGAAGTGGATTTCAATTCGTGGAGAATAAATGAATGAGAGTCATTTGTGTTAAATATCAGCCTATTTATTAGTTCTGATCTTGTCATAATGTTTTTACCTCAATCATTCATAACTTTAACTGATACTGATTTCCCAGGATTAATAAAGATGTATTGCATACTTCTCCCATATTACTCCAGCCTTGCTGTTCTGTTCTCATGTTGTTCCCCTGCCACCTTGGATGGTTAAGTGGAGAATATCTGGTTTAAACTCCTGGCTTACTTGACAATGCCCAGAGAGACGATGGGCGAAAGATCGCCTCCAAGTTTCAGAAGAAAGAATACTCGCGTGTCACAGAGCTGTTAAAGCTGAAAACCCTTTTTTTCAACCCTCATGTCCAATAATAGCGACAAACCACACTTTCTTTTTAGTTAACATTTTGGCTAACATTAGAATTTGTTTGATGATGTAATACATTTAAGTGTGAGAAATATACAAAGAAATGAGGAAGGGGACAAATATTTTGTCATGGCACTCTAAATGCTCCCAGCGGTCACACTGAAACAAGACCCTGAGGCCTGTTTCCTCAGTGTTGACAGATCCAACAGAGAAGTTTAAGTTTTGATGATTTACCTGTTCCACACGGCAAAGTTTGTCCACGGTGCCCTGGTAGCGGTTCATACAGTCCTCAGCCAGGTGGAGGTGGGTTGAATACTGAGCAGGGAGAGAGAGAGAGGCTGACAAAGTGACCACCATCAGATCTAAACTTTATTAAATTTTAATAATAATCTTAATATTTTCTACATTACGGAGCCCCGCAGGGGACATGGGAGAAAAAAAAATTAAGACGGACTTTTGCGAGATCTCGCAAAACAAAGTCGGGATCTCGCAAAAGTTTTAGCCGCATTCTTCGGAGGCCGCCAGCTCGAAGCCGACCGGGAGGTCGAGGCACGATGTGCCGGGAAAGCGGTGTTCCCGGCACGATGTGCCGGGAAAGCGGTGTTCCTCCCGGCTGTAGTAGGTCTCGACCTCCCGTTAGCTTCGAGATGGTGGGTGTCAGATCTCCGAAAACGTCGGAGCACTTTTGCAAATATGTGATGTCTTGTAAACCGAACAGGTATCTGACGTTTACACAACTACATTCACGCCTCAAAATATCTTAAAAGTGTATTTTGTGACCCAGAAAGAGTAATATTACAACTAAGTAGCTGCCGCCATTGTTGGAATTCAACTTTTGCGAGATCCCGAGTTTATTTTGCGAGATCTCGCAAAAGTCCGTCTTAATGTTTTTTTTTCTCCCATGTCCCCTGCGGGGCTCCGTACTACATAACGCTTCTAAATGTGCTTGTTTCCTCGTGCTGTTTGTCATGAAGTGTCAGAACCAAATGTGTTGTGGATTATCCACACATCTCTACATCTATATAGTTCACAGCTATAAACAAATTCAACACATTAAACAAAATATTCTCATATGGACTGAGAATAAAAAGACAAAAACTTTATAATAATTTATGCTTATGCTGAGGGAAAAGCAGCACTTTGTATGTACTTCATAGTAGCAGAAGAAGCTGCTGCTATGTTTTCTTTTGGCTTCTGTCATGTCTGCAGTATAATTCTACAACATCATGATTTCATATTAAATGTGACCACAATTTTGAATAATGAGGTAAACATATACGCAGATTCAGTATTCCATGAACGCTGTTGTGTGTTGTGACTTTAGCTCCTACCTTGCTGAGCTCTTTCTGATACTGAGGCATTTTCTTCAGCATCTGCGAGAGTTCCTTCATGGTGGTCTGAAAGACAATGAGACACCTGCAGTGAATAAAATGTCTTCATTCATTGGCTCATTTGGTATGAAAGATTCCTTCAACAACAACATCAGCTACAAATGATGCTACACAACTAAAACAATAAACCAACTGATTTTACTATTTTATTCTCCACTGACTGAACAATGTTTTGAATACATTTAGCTGCTTTTTACCTTCATAAGGATCAGGATCATGTTTTTATTCACTTATATGACTTATTATCTGCACCTTCATTTAAATGTCTTCCATAAAGGAGTACAAAGCCTTTCATATCCCAAATATCAATATTTAATTGATTGTAATATTAATATATAATTTTATCATATTTACTGTAATGTTATATTAATAGAATAATTTTGAAGAACTTCAGTTTGATGAGTTTTTGAGGTTTTGTATGTCCTGTAGGCTGAGCAGATGTTTAAAGGAGTCGTCTGTAGAATTCTGTATATTTAAAAAGAGAAAAAACATTTTTTTAAGGCAGCCAGTGATTGAAACACCAAAGATTTGTACAGTAGTATCAGCCAAAACAGGCAATATCCCACTACAGGCAAGACAGGCTATTCAATTTTATTTTTATAGGACCAAATCAAGCACCTCAAGGTGATTTATACTGTAAGATAAAGAACTTACAATAATGCAAAGCAAACAGAGAAAACCGCACCAATCACATGACCCCCTCTGAGCAAGCATTTGGGTAACAGTGAGGAAAAGCCTCCACCAGAACCAGGCCACGGGAGGGGAGGCCACCAGTGCATCATGTGAAGGTGACGCAGTGCTATAAGGTCACCAAGATAAGGTGGGGCGTGGTAGCTTTTATGTGATGAGAAGGATCTGAAGTTTGAGTCTGGATTTGACAGGGAGCCGATGAAGAGGAGCTAATATGGGAGAAACATACAGTCTCTTTCTAGTCCCTGTCACTATTCTTACTGGAATCAATGCAGACACTGGAAATCCCTCATTCCTTGCTACATAAGCACAACTGAGAGTGAACGATCATTTTGGCTGTTGGCAACAACAGGGCTGGACTGGTAACTGGGACACAGTGCAGAAGAGCTTGTGGGTCAATATTAGAGATGGCACGATACCACTTTTTTATGTCCGATACCGATATCATAAATTTGGATATCTGCCGATACCGATATGAATCCGATATAGTGTGTTTTAATCAATAAAACGTTTTTTTAATATCTTGCTGCTTTTTGTATAAGTTCAAACTCAAGTTTAAATAAACAACAACACTAAAGCTATTCTGTTACACCTGTATGTAAAAAATACACTGCGCCCAAAATATTTCATAGTTCAGCAACACTGATCAATCTAATAAACTTAAACCTGCTCCATCCTCCCTATTCTGGTATTTTAAAGAGTACTTAGCAGAAATATTAAGCAACCTAACTAATAGGGTTGCAAACTCCCAGCAAAAAAGAAAATAGGGAACCACCCTCCACCTCATGATGCTTAATCGATGTAATCAAATTTAATTTGATGCAGTGTGGAAAAGAAAATGCACAGAAATAAATTATTTTTCAAGAATAATTAAATAGATTCAACATCTTTCTTCAACAGAACTGCACAGATGGTATCTTCCCAAAGGAAAAAGTACTATAGCTTACTATATTAGACTTAACAGTTACTATATACAGTAATGGACTTCTATATATTTTACATCAGATTAAAACTTTGGGTGTAAGATTCAGATAATTATTTATTAAAAGCTCGACATTTTAAATGAGAATAAGAAAGAAAAGTATGTCTTTGTGCCCCCTTCTCCCTGTTCATGCCCTATCGGCCCCCCTGGCTAAACTTTGCTAGATCCGCCCCTGCACAGTTACCAGCCGTCAGCTGCGTAGAAAAAGATCCTGGTGTAGAAAGTAATATTAAATAAATTCTAACAACAGCTTATCAAGCTTAAACGTGCTGCTGTTGTTCAGCCGCTGGTTTCCACTTTCTGGTGCAAAGTGGACCAAAAACAAACAAGAGAGACGATCAGCTGATCATTGATCAGTTTCATGATTGAAGTAGCAGCAGGAGAGGGAGGGGGAGAGAGAGGCAGTCGCTCCATATATCGGTTGTTAAGCTTAACGTGGGAATGCTTTACAAACATTCAGAGATGAACTTACACACTTGCTTTACTTCTCTCTGGGAAAACTTCCTCGGAGATGAAATGCAGGTTTGGTAGCGAGGCTACAAACACACACAGCCACTCTATCACGTGACCACACTGCTCGAACGTGCTACGGTTATGAGCCGAGTTACGCCGTGTAGCAAGTTTTGTGAGGTGCTTTTTTGATATTTAATGGATCGATTACATTTTTTATTTCTCTCCGATATCCGATCCAGTAATTTGGGTCAGTATCGGACCGATACCGATACGTAATATCGGATCGGTCCATCTCTAGTCAATATCATTTTTGTTTTCTTTTTTGATATAGCCTACATGCCGGCTGGAAGAGCGCACTGGCACCATGGGTGCATGAAGCAAGAACGTACTGAGGAAGACTAGTTTTGCGTCATTTAAAGTGGAATGTCCTGATGTCCCTGAGTCCTGTGGTTGAGAGCGAGGGCTCAGCTGACTGCCCTCTTTTGCTGCTAACAATGAGCCAAACTGCAGAACACACTGATGTGACACTAATGTCACAGCACCATACTGATCAGTGTTATTTATGCTGGAGAGCTAGTTAGCTAACATTATTACTGATAGCCAAAATGCTTGTTCACCCTCATTTTTGCTACTGGACCTAATGAGGAATGACGGGATTCAGGTATCTGCACAAGAAGTGTTGCAAAAGCCAAAGCACGCAAATTCATGAATTTGTCAGTAGAGAGGTTGCAATCAAGCAGGTGTAAATCCACAATGGATTAGGAAAGAAGTGCATTGTTCATTTTGACAGTAATGTTGAAACAGTTTGAGGATAAAGCTGAACTTGTCATTTTAAGTCAACTCCCACTGCAGCTACACACTCTGCAAATGCCTCGTGTTGTTGGGTCAGAGAGACAGCTCCTGAGACAGACCTGTCTTATTGTGTCTTTTGATGTAACATGCATCTTAGCCATCGCCATGACTACACCCACTGCCTTCTGATTGAATGCATGTTTCTGCAACATCCTTGTACCACACAACCCTAACCTTTACACCACACTCGTGTTTAGTAGTAGTAGAAGTACAATTTCACCAACTAACTTACACAAGGCAGCCATTGGAGCTGAATTGCAATAACAACTCCTTTTATCTCCACATAGACTTAATATAAATATTATTTCACGTTTGATCTACAAAATTTTGAGTTTATTTGCAAAATAAACCATAACTTTTTTTTCTGAATGTGTCTAATACTCCTTAGTAGAGTAATAGTTGTGAGTAAAGTACAAGTTTACAGCTCAGTTTATTGCGTACACATCGATATATGTTTGTGAATATTTTTCCAGTAACTGAAAATCCTATTTGAAGCGGCAGGCAGGAGCTGCAGGACTGAGAGGAGGCAGAGTAAAGTGGCTTTAATGCTGATTTCAAAGAACAAAAGTTTCCAATTATGGATAAAAAATGAAGATTTTGTGCACATCGACAGTGGCTTCTTAGTGTGTCGTGCTTCTTACAGAGACACACAGAACAAATACCTTTCATCGACAAAGACAAGAGACTCACTAGTGTGAATGAAAGGTTATTAGTCAAATTAATAATGCTGACTTTTGATGACTAGCTCGATAACTCGACATATGAACTGTCTGAGAATCTTTGAGAATTCAGTGATTGGTGGTAGGAAGTGACTGAGATGAGTGAACAAATGTATGGTCATGTTGTTTTCACTGTAACTATGTGAAGGACAAACAGCGGATCCAGAAAGCCGAACACAGAGACACGCCGTGGCCTTTACCTTTTCTCCAGTGTTCATCTTTTTGCTGGCAGAGAATTCCTTGAGTGAGCGAGTCACAGCTCTGTGCGCAGTGAGACACAAAGAGGACACGTAAAAGAAAAAGTTCTCAGTATCCTGAGCAAGCACTGTAGTGACAGCAGGGACTGGTCCTTTGTTTGACTGCATTTGTGAGCAGGAGGTGAAAGCCACTTACGTCGACACCTCAGCGATGTGCTTATGTCTCAGACTCAGCCACAGATCGTCATCCTCGTCCAGCACTACCTCCTTCATCCTGGTTTCTCCCATCCCGCTGGTCTCAAACCTAACAGACACGTGTTAACAGACACGTGTTAACAGACTGCTTGATTTTCACATTGTCGCTATTATTTCTATTTGTGTGACCCAAACTTTCAGTCATAACATTAAAAAATACATGTGGCAGGTGTCAGACCTCCTTTAGTAGCATCTCTACCTGTAAACATCATCCTCGACACCCAGTAAGTCGTAGGCCATGGCTTGCAGTGTGAGCTCATGCAGGAGAGGTGACACGGGGTCAAAGCCTCGGTCCAGAATGAGCAGCTGAGTGCGAGACTTGTCGGGACCCTGGAGGCACCAGAGCATATACAAAACGCTGCTTTAACATGTAACACGCGTCTTTTTTCCAACAGCAATCAGTTTAACCTTTGGAAGAACTGAAGCAGCTTAGTTATCGCCCCAAGAACAATGACGTCTGTTTCATCCTCTGTGGATGGTTACCCACTCAACAGCGATGTAGTCGATGCTTGAGTCATGGGAGCAGTCCAGCTGATCTCCCCCAACACAGAAAACTAAAACTACACTGAGTGAAAATCTATTTACTATGTGAGTTTATTCTTTTCTTACTTAACTCTAATTAACACGTAATAGCTGTACAGTTCTTAATGCAGCTTGTAAAAGAACTAATGATCAATAAAAGCAACCTGGATGTTATGGCAGATTAGAGCTGGGTACGATTTATTAGAAATTCCATTGTGTGTAATTTCCTCTGTTTTTCGCTTGTTTCAGAAATGTCCACATATTTACCTTAATCTGGTTCTTCCATTCATTATCTAGTCATTTCACTTCATTACCTCTCCCAAGGTGGGGTCATCAGCTTTGTAGCCATCCAACTTCTCCTGAAGCATCTGAGCCAGAACTGCACAGTCTTTGTAGTCCCTAATCCAAACACACACAGGTATTCATTTATCCAGGTATTAGTTCATGCGCATTTTAAAAATCAAACAGCATGGAAGCGACAGCCAGGAAGAAAACATTTGGCTTATTTAGAAATAAGAGAAATCATCCAGAAATCAGATTCTAATAAAACAGTGTTGGCAAGAAGACGGTCATCCAAATTCAAGCTGTTAGAAAGCAAGATAGAGGAGGGGGCTGGGCATCTCAGACAGGAACCACAAGAAATACACAAAAACCCACAGTGTGATTCCTCCAGGAGGTAGGACAGCTCAGTGGGATGGAATAAGGATATCCTTGACAGGAATATCAACACATATCCCAGTCAGCAGATACTCAACTGAAATAATAGGCTGACAACAGGAGGATATTGATGTCACTTTCTCCACAATGCATGGAGGGTTCCACCCAAAATTACAGCATCACGTGGCTTTACAAGCAATGGAAAGACGCCAGCCTAAAGGACAACACAGAAGCTCTGATCAAGGCAGCACAAGAACAGATCCAGATAGAGACAGGAGTCTATCACAGGCACCAAGACCCAACCTGCAGGCTGCAGGCGTCCTGCAGACAGCCTGGTACATGATAGCAGGACGGGACGATGCAAGCTGAGTCAGCACTTGGATCAAGCAAGTGGACTACGAGAACATTTGTGCTGCATACATCCAAACTGGAAGAGTAGCTCCAGCATTTTCCAGGAACAAAAAGACCTATGTCCAGAAGAGTACAGTGTCAGTGCTCTTCTGCTAAACTGCTAAACCTCAGAACAACGCAAAGCCCTCAGGCCTCTTTGTCTTCTGGTAGAGTTTGCTTTGAGAAGGATGTGCACACCACCCTGTCCAGAAAGCAGAGGCAGCGACTGAAGTCCGATGGTTCACCTCCGATCATGTCTGAGGGGAAAAGGCCTTAACATCCAGCCTGTTATGTTAAAAGTCTAAATGTGCTTTTGCTAATAATGAAACATCTTCATTCTTGATCAGAGATGTAATCAAAGTACAAGTGTGATTAATGTGTTAGAATAGAAATGAGTGTGTGCGTAGACATGATCTAGACTTAAACGTGTGTGTGTGGAGGCAGGGAGTGAGTGAGAAAAACTGTATTGAGCATATTATGACTGACACACACACACACACACAGAAAAATCTTGTAAAGTGCATCATACAAAGACAGAAAATGAAATGAAGTGATATTAAAGTTTAGATTTTAAACTTTGTTTCAAATCATGTTTGTTGAAAAGTCAGAGAGAGGATGCTGAGGAGCTGCAGGACATCAGGATATCAGGTCATTATGTGTCAACAACAGTGAACGGATGTCACAGAGGGACTAAGGCCATCTCGAATGATGTAATGTTCAGAAGGACAAAAGTGCTGTGCAGAGGAGATAAGTCGTTCTTCCCATTCTTTTCTACAATATAAGTCAGGTCAGAAGATTGGAAATAAGAAGTTCACAGCTGGAATGTGAAGCACAGACCACACCAGAGGGATCAACCAGCTGCAAATTGGTTTTGATGGTTTTACTCTATTTTTCTCTGCTCATTTGTGCCGTGTTAGATTACAGATTCAAGAGACTTTGGATTTCCACTGTATTCCTGGGGGATTGAATTTCCGAGGAATGCTGCTAGATAAGGGAATCTTTAGATCTGGTTGTGCTCATGCTCTCCAAGCATTTTCCTCACAAAGATCAGAACAAAGTCAGCATCAGCTTGTAGCAGGCTGATAAGTATAATCCAAGTGCTTTGCTGCTGCTAAAGCCACAGTCTGCCACATTCTCCATTCTCCAGTTGTATTCCACCAGCACTGAGGGAACGGTCAGAACAGCACTGAGTCTGCTCAGGGCTCCTGATTTTTAATCAGAGGAGACAGGGTAGACACCCGGAGGAGAGAGGCAGTTAGTACTGGATGAATCCCCGTTGGCTCCATCCAAACTCTGCAGACCTACTGGGGCAGACCCACAGGATCAGAGATCACCACTTTTTAAATAGAGAGCCAGTTCAGTCTTTAAAAAAATCAAAAGGAGCTCACCCTCTGTATCGAACTCCTGGATACTCTTTCAGCGTGGCGCAGAGGGTGGCAATCTGTTCAGCACAACGCTCCAACATGTTATTCTTCACGTCAGCCTTGAAGGGGCTGTAGAAGTCCTGGAAAGCATCCACTTTATCCAGGGAGAAGACCTGACAACAGAAAACAGTACAAAGACGACACACAGTTGTAGAGTTTCCCATCTGCACCACAACACTGGATTTTAGACTCAGCAATACTCGATTGAAGTGCAGGGGTTCAGCTTTAATCGAACTGAATTTCAGCATTAAGCAATTAAAGCCATTTCTTTACATAGTGCCCAGTTTTCACAGGCTCAGAAATAACTGCACAATAACTGGGCTGACTATTTGATTGAATATTTAATATTGTATAGTGGTATACAGAGGCAAAACTACAGGATACATCCTCAACACCTCCCATGTGCACAGTGTTTCAGTGTTACAGCAGTTCCCAGTTTAATGCAGGCCTGAGTCTGGGTGGTTACTGGTGGTCTTATATAATCCTGAAATCAAACTGGTACCTTGTGAACCTTGTGCAAAGCTGATTCATCTCCTTCTACTCATTAATAATGCAACGTTCTTAAATCTGGTCATAAAGGTGTTACATGGTTTCAGCACAATCAGTTTTCTCTTCACTTTCTTGCAACATGAAAAGTCAACTTGTAGTTCAGTTCAATAAATCGTGGAAAGACAGCTGAGATTTTACTGACTATTCATTCATCTGTATTCAAATTATACAAACACAAAGATCTCAAAACACTCAATAAGAATATTGTTACCCATCAGTCATGACTGATGGTGGCCAGGATCTTACCTGAGACTCATAGGGCAGGAAGGCTATGTGGATCTCAGTCAAGGCCTTCATCGCTTTAGAAGCGCGAGATTTGGTCAAGAGTCCAAACAAAGAGTCTGGGATTGCTGCAAGCAATTGGAGACAAACATATTGGTTTACTTAGAGAAACTGTAGGTTTTACAAAGTAAGAATTAAATGTTTCATTTATTTTATCTGCTTGGCTCAACATGGTGTTTATGGTTCTGGATTCTGTTTCCTTTTCTGTCCAAAATACACATTTGAACAAAGGAGTGATTTTTTTTTTTTGAGTGAAGATTGTAAATAACCTCAGCCGCATTAAATCAGTCTTGGTGAAAGTATAATTAAGCACATGTAGTTTTTCTGTCCATATTTACAGTAATAATGGGCAGCTTATCAAAGTCAAACAGAGGAATACAAATATAGAAATTATTTTAAAAAATACAGCCAAAGATAAAAACACGTCATATTAATATGGATTAGGAAAGAGATGTCTCTCACGTTCAGACGAGTGAATACTTTGAATACTTTTTGGTTTCGGGGCTTGACTTCTGTCAAACATGTGACATTTGGAGCTCGTGTGTCTTTGAGTTACAGTAAACATTGTGCAAAGTTCACCCTGCTGTCAGGGTCACGTCCTTAATAAAGTGGCAATAAAAAGAAACACTTAACCCTTTAAGGCTTTCATGACCACATTGTAGATGGCTCTGTTCAGTCAGATGGAACTGGGACCCGCCTGCTCCCCGTTCTCACTAACTGGTGCTATGACTAATATGAAACATTACCAATGGATGTGTTCAGTCACAAAGATTAATCACAGCCACGTTTGGTCCATGGCAAATTAATAAAATTTGCTTGACACCACAGACAGATTTAATGGAAATGGTCAGTAGTTCAGACTGACCAGTTCTTAAGTTCCAAACAATGATTCCAATAAAATCCCGAGGAGGAGTTTGGAACGGTCTAATGCCTGGAAATGGTCAAATCAGCCCCATAAAATTGTAAATTTAATTCAGTTCAACTTTGGATCATCGAGCCAAAAGACTTTTTTTCCATATTTGGAATGTAACGTGTGTCATTCACCATAAACGATGCTAAAGACCTACTTCATTAATTAGGTGTTGCTATGGAGCCATGTTGCAATGACCATGTCTGAGTTTAATAAAACACACACATTTCCACCAGACCTGTGTCTGTGCGTGCAAACTGTCATGAAATTTGGAGAATGTGTCTGCCTTTAAAAACATAATTCACTTTGTAAAATAGCACTGAAGCAGATAAAGGGAAGAAAAGCCTGCACTGCTGTGGAGGTGTTTTATTCATTCAGCTTTCACAGGGGAGAAAAAACAACATGCTGCTGTGGAAGCTGGGAAGACATTACACATGCACAAAAACCAAAACACTCCAAAGGAATGGAAAAAAAGACATTCCTGCACATTTAACATAGTGAAATACTGTGATAGAGACATGTGTGGAGCATCTGTAGCTGTTTGGGGACCAGGATGTGTTCAGGGCCCCTGTTGTTGTCGTCTCACTCTGACTGTAACCACTCTGACCAAGCATGCAGTTTGGATAAAGACTCTTTTCCTGGTTTTTTTCAAATTAAATTCCTTTTTTGAAAAGGAAATGCAGGCGTACTAAATTCACGTGGATTTGCACGAGTTAAATGACTGTGACTTTGCCCACTTGTGTACAAAGCACAGCTGCAGTGTGGCGTGTTGGACTTTATTAAAATGTGTTTTCAGTATTGTATGATCTACTATTTTGGACTAGCAGAGGTGTTTATTAGTCATAGTGACTCCTCAAAGAGCCATTTGCACTATTAAAAGCTGCTAATTATTTTACATTTTGTAAAACATAAAATTTTAGGATATTTTACTTTCAGTTACATTTATTCAGTTGTATTTATCTCCCAATGGAAAAAAAAAGACAAAACAGCATCATCCAGCCAGTAACAGCTGCAAAACTACACTGACAGATGAAAAAATACAGAAACCAAAGACACCTGTGAAGATTTTTAAATACAGTAAACGTGCTTCGAGTTAAAGAGAGTAGTGTTGGATATCCTGATATGGTCTTAACCTCGTTATATAAAGTGTCCTGAGACCACATGTGTTATGACTTGGAATTATATAAATAAAACTAAATCGTGTATGTTGTGGGTGTGATTTTGGTCTACTCACTGTCAGTGAAGAAGACGTGGGCGGCTTTGTACCTCGGAGTCCGAGGGTCTCTGAAGTCCTCAATCACACCCTCGACAGACTGAAAGAGCAAAGACGAACTGAATAATAATTCATTGCTACATTGTTGAGTGAGTTACATATCACTGAAAGCAAACATCAAACTAAATGTATTGTAGTAAAGGATTCAAATCAAAGGAAAGTGTCATTTCTAATTTGATGGACAAACATTTGCAATGAAGAAAATCACATAATGAGGCTGTAGAGCAGAGGTGTCCAGCTCCAGTCCTCGAGAGCTGCCGTCCTGCAACTTTTAGATGCATCGCTGCTCCAACCAGCTGAATCAACGGTTATCAAGTTTGACAAAGGCCTGGTAACAAGCCACCCATTTGATTCAGGTGTGTCGGAGCAAGGATGCGTCTAAAAGCTGCAGGACAGCAGCCCTCGAGGACTGCAGTTGGACGCCCCTGCTGTAGAGGAACTGCTTTATTTACCTCGTCTGAGGGTGTGATCAGGTAGATGGCCTCCATGCTGGGCAGAGGTTCACGCCGCTTTGTTATATCTTCGACAACTGAAGTGGATAAAGAGCAAGGTCAGTGCGTTCATCAGGCTGGTTAAAGTCTGAGATTTTGGTATGATCTCATATCCCAATATAAGACATTTATCATCCCAACAACGATATATAATCACAAATCAAAAAATGATATAGCAACATGACATTTGGTTGTTTAGGAAGAGGGGGAAGATTTAGGAGTGACGTGTTGTCTTGTGTAGTTAGTGTGTAGTGTTGTGGATAGTTTTGTGTTGTGTGTCAGAACAATGAGGCGACTGCTGTCTCCAGGTAGAAACAGGAGTGATACACCTGCTGCTGTCAGACCTGCAGGTATCAGGCTGTGATGTTGTACATATAATTTTAAAATTGTCAATTTATTTTTGCATTTAAAGTTATGAAACATGATTCATTAAACATGTTTGTGGTTGTTACAGTAAAAAATATCACTTTTTCTACTCGGATTTTATGTTTTTTGTCTGATTTTAGATCAGTTGTGTTAATACAGTATGTAAAAATGAAAACATAACTGTAAATTCAGACACGTGAGGTTGTGCTGAAAAGAATGATACCAAACAAGGCAAATAAATAGTTTGTAAAGGTGAAATGTAGAGGAAACATCAAAAGTGGTCAAAAACAGCCAATTATACCCTGGACCCCAGAGGGTTAAACATTTTTTTTATTTTTTAAGTAACGCAATAGTTACTTTTCAAGTAATTAATTACTTTTAGAATCTTGTAACTCAGTTACTAACTCAGTTCCTTTTTTTTGAAGAAGTAACTAGTAGCTATAATTAATTACTTTTTCAAAGTAACTTGCCCAACACTGCTGACTCGTGTGATTAAAGGATCCCCTCTTGGGGACACTCCCCCAGGACTTAAATCTGGGACTCTCCACCACTGGACATTAGAACTGACGAAGCTTGAAACGTCTTCAAGAAACTTAAAGAAGTGCAGACGCTTTTCTTTCCAAGCTCGTTAGTCTAATCTTATTGTTAACACTGTTAGAGTGAAATCGCGGATACAAGTGGCGGAAATTAGCTTTCTCCAAAACACCTCTGATATAAGTTTTGACGTTTTCCATTAAATGGATGGTTCTCAAATTTAACTTAATAACTGAGTTTTTCTTAATTTTAGACTAGTTGTTAGTGGAACGTTTGGTATGTAGCCCACATGCATCATCACAGCAGTACTCCCAAATGAGCTTCGTGTGATCTGCCTTTTGGCAAAGCAATTGGCTGGAAAAAGTCGACACATTCAAGGGATTTCATCACACCATCACTACCTGGTGCCATGTTTCTCACAGTCAAAGTACTATTTATTCAGCAATGTTCTGGTGGGAACGGATACCAAAGCCTGTCTTTAATCTGACATTTTTATTCAAAATGGTGAACTCATAAAAGACAGCTTTTTTTATTGGAACTTGCAAAAGTAAAAAACAATACTGGAACACACCTGTTGGTAGAATGCAACAAGGAACTGAAGAAAACAGAAGGCTTAAATACACACATGAGGACAATGAACAGGTGAACAGAATCTAACGAAAGACAAAGGGGGAAGTAAAACTGGCACATGACTGAGGGATTGGAAAGTAAGACAGGAAACAACAAAACACGTGAACACGTACACCGGGCATGGGATACTTAGGGAAGACTGAACAGCCAGTATTCAACAGACTGCTAAAAGAAACATGAACTCAAACTCTGGGACTGGATCACAACTACGAACATTGAACTCCAGCATGTAATTCACAACATAATTACAAGAACACTGGAAATCAATAAGAAACTTTAAACTGAGAACAGAGGAAAATAAACTAAACACTGGATCAACGACCGAGGAACCACACAGCTGATCTTATCCTTTTCTAATATTTCAATTACCTTGCAAAAAAATAAATTAATATAGAAATATTGTCACACTGTAAACACTGTTGGATACATTTAACTTAATTAGAAATTAGAGTTAAATTTGATTTATTTAAAACAGATTAAACTAACTACACAGCTACAGGTCAAGTGAGCTGGGCGTGGCTGGGTTGGTAGTACTTACTAGTGATTCCCTCAGACATGATGTCTGTCATCTTACAGCAGGAGGACACCATCCTCATGCTCAGCTTGTCCACCACCAAAACCTATAATAAAATCACACATAGCAAAGGAAACTACTATATCTGATATTTAATGAATGTCTTTGTTTATCTTTGAATCACAGATATCCAACTTCGTATGAATAATGATGTTAATGACAATTACCTTCCATTTTCCTTTTTCTCTTGCCTTCTTGATGACGTTGTTCATTACCTCTGTAAACAAAATATTTTGTGTATATTGTACAGTTCAATCAAGAGTTAGAGCATTTTCACACATCAGGTCATAAATCTGCCAGTTGCCCATTTTTGATATTCCAGTCTTAATAACTAACAGACTAGTTTGTGCAAACCTAGAAAATCTGCTGCCTCATCCAGTCTATTAAGTGTTCGGCTGTTGTTGCTAAATAAAAAAAAAACAGCTGAACTGAAATTGAAATTTTCCAACCTACAGTTCCATTGTGCTGGGCCATATTATACCGTTCACGGTAATGCCGGTACAATGTTAGGCAACGATAAGAAAATGAAATATGGCGATAGAATATGGGTAAAACCCGCATGTGCAGTGCCTTTGTTTTCATACGCACATGGCCGAAAAAGCATGGCAGCAACGGAGAATGAGAATGGAGAAAGCAGATCGTTGAGTGAAACGGATGAACCAGAATAGGTTTGTAAAAATGGTGCCACTTCAGTGATGTGGAACTGGTTTGGTGTTTGTCCGTCAGATCGTTCAGGTCCCAAAGTCAAACGAACACTGCAGCGTCACTGAGAGTTAAAAACTGTCTAAATTCTTTCATCTTTAAAAAAACGATCAGCATTGCTGCTTTACCAGGTGTAACTATGAAGTTTAGCATCCAGGCATCCATGAAAACAGAATTTATTACATTTAACGGAGTTAGAAGTTAGCAGGAGGTTAACGGAAGTTAGCTCGCTAGTTTCGCTAGTTACCTAAGCATGATATAGCATGTTCTGACTGAGAGATTTCTGAAAAAATTCAAATGTACAGCTCTGCTATCACTTCCAACATAAATGAAGACAGAAAACTAAACAGCAGTGTGTCATGGTCCTGGGTCGAGCGACCCAGTGTTTGAGTTTTATGTATCTTTTGTATTCATTTGTGCCTAGCTTAGTTCACCTAGTTAATTTCTAGATTGCTGTTTAGTCTTGTTCCTTAGTTGTTTATGTCATCTCCCCCTGTACTAAGTCTCCCTGGTTCATGCGTCACGTCTGCGTGGTTGTGTTTAGTTCATGTCATGTCTGATCTCCATGTTTCCTGTTTTACTTTGAAAGTCTGTATTCAATGTCAGTGTATTTAGTTTCACCTCTCCTGTCGTTAGGTTCATGTGTGTCAGCTGTGCTCCCATGTGTGGCCACTTCCCCTGATCATCCCTCATGTGTATTTAGTCTCTGTGTTTCATGTCGTCTGTGTTCCCACCCTCCATGTTGTCACAGCCAGTCCTTTGTATTCATAGTTATGGTTTCCTGTGTCTTCATAGTTTATCCTGGTATCACTTTCCCAGTTTAGTTATAGTTTAGTTTTGTCACTGTGCTTCTGCCTTGTTTGCACTCCTTGTCTTCAGCCACAATAAAGGCTCGCTTTTTGTTCGAACTCAGTTTCGTGTCCACGCCTGTGTCTGCACCTGAGTCCTCCACACACTCTCCACACGGTCTGCCATTGCGACCGTGACAGCAGTGATGTTTGTAAAGTTACTGAAGTTGGGCTAGCTGGTATATAACGATGTGCTACGTGATCGCTAGCGACACCGCTATGTTAGCATAACATAAACAGTGAAGCTGCAGGATTTAAGCTAACACTTTTCCACTCGATAAAATTAAACGTGAGGGTTCCTGATGGTTAGAGACAAATACAGTCGCATGGCAGGATGCTGTAAACGGACCAAACTTCAGTCAGGAGAACAACTGAGATAATCCATCCACAATACCAGGTTAGTCATTCATATACTGCAACAACATGGGAACAGAGCAGCTGTGATAGAATACAGCATTAATGAATCAATGGTACAGAAGTGGAGGAAGCAAGAAGAATGAGTTGAATAAAGTTTGATTTATCTGACTGCTTTGTTTCGCTTAATGTGTCTTATAATCCCGTGCAGCTTATGGTCCGAAAAATACGCATTTGACTTTTTTATTTGGCACACTGCAGTTTAATGTTGCAAAGCACCTCTTTTTAACTTCAGTGGATATGATACATGGTTATGCTCAGGATACGTCAGCCCATTTCTACTCGAAATGCCTTTTGGTTAAACTTTCAGCAAGGATTTTGCATTTGCACTGTTAAATTTTTATATAGGTTTAATGCACATAAAACAGCTGCTTGTTTAAGTGAAAATAAATGGATGGGGTTTTTTTTGCGCTGGCAAAGTTGTGGAGTTGCATTTTGTCTCGCATCAATTATATCGTCAGTTATATCGTTATCGCAAATTTTCAAATCTATATTGTGATAAATATTTTTGGCCATATCGCCCTGCTCTAATTGTGACTTCTGTCCACCTTGGCTAAGTTTGGTCTTATAACAGAAATGTAAAATAAAATCTGGAGAGTGCGGTGTAGTTACAGTTTTGAGCGTCTTCAGAGAAGCGGCGACCACTGAACATCACATAGACATAAACGAGTATGCTGAGACAGTGACATATGCATTGGAGATGCCACCATCATCAAAACTGTCACAACATGCGCTAACCAGAAGCCATGCTTTACTGCAGGCGTTCAAGAACTGCTGAAAACACAGGTTGGTGCCTTCAAGGCCAACGACGAGGCAGCGCTCAGACTGACAAGACCCGATCTGTGCCGGGGCATCAAGCGAACAAAGCCTGAGTGCTCAAAGAAAGTCAGTGATTACTTCGCCTGCTCAAGAGATTCTCAGCGAATGTGTCAAGACATCCAAGCCATCATTACAAGGCCCCACCTCTCTGCCAGAAGCACTTAATTCATTCTACGCCAGGTTTGAGACTCAAAACAAGGAGCCAGCACAGAAAACCACCCCTCGGCAGACAAACGAGTGCTGTCCCTGTCCACGATGTGAGAAGGAGTCTCGCTAAAGTCACCCCACAAGCTGCTGCACCAGACAATACACTGTCCTCACAGCCTGTGCTGATCAGCTGACTGACGTCCGAGCAGACGTCTTCAACATCTCCCTGAACCAGTGGTTCTCAGTCTTTTTACATCATTCCTCACATGGCAGAAATATTATCCCCCCGAAGGATTCAATGAATCCGTCAGTAATTTTTGTTTTAAACAAACAACTTTCATTTCAAGCAACTATTTGTAACTTTTGTCACTCGACTGCTTCATTCGTCTGCAGCACTTCTTCAAAAAAGCAACAAGTTAAACAGAACGTGAACATCGCCAAACATGGAAAAATAAAGTTCAGTCTTAGTCTTATAAAAACAAAAGATCCAGAAACTGGTGAGCAGAGATGAAAAATCTATAATTTAGTGAGAGTTTAATACTACTCATTGTTAGTGGCTGCAGGGAGCCTGTTTTTGACTGCAGAGCTGCGGCAGGGCGTGATGGTGTGGAACAAATGGGTCTGCCTAAAAAACCAAAATACAGCCCGATAACTTTCACTTACAGAGGTCGTGCGAAACAAATCAATCAAGTCCAACTTCACGTCCATATCGTCCAGCTTTTTGATCAGTTGTCTCCTTTCAATATCAAACAATTCAATAAAACGTGTTCTATTGCTTCCTGTTCCCTGCTGCAGCCACACTCCCCTGTACAGTGTTTACCTGTTAAAAACAATGTGCTATTTAAACCAGTGTGTCCGAATCTCAGTCGAGATATAATCGTCTCCTCTCTCCTGTTTCGGCCTGTACTTCTCATTTCCCCCACCTTTCTTTGGATTTTATACAACCATCGCCTTTCCTCTCCTCCTCCCACTGCTTCTGCCACCTTTCCTTCATTTTGTATCGTATTCTACTCTTGAGCTCCGTCCTACTCACACTAATATCCATATCTACCATCGGTCTCCTCGTTGCGACTTTTGCTGTCCTATCTGTTTCATTCCCTTTAACTCCATCATGCGCTGGTACCCATAAGAATGTGACCATAAGCCCCATCATAACAAGTCTGAACAATGTTTGCTGGATCTCTATCAGAATGTCAGTCTGCAGTCTGAGTGACTGTCTTGCAGACTGGCCAGTGATGAGCTCGAGTCTGAACTTATCACAGATCTTAGTGGTTTTGTTTCTTCAACCCACTGGACTGCTAACAATATTGAAACCATTTCTCCTGTGTACACTGATAAATCGTCACTGATCCTTTTCCCTACCTTGATATTAAATTCAGGAACTATAAATGCTATCCCGCTTTGGTTGGCTGTATTCTTTGATGCATCTGTGTAGATTTTGACTATAATGCTGATTAATATATTCCTGTGCTGTATGTGAATGTAAGATAAACCCCTCTCCTTGGTCTTTTTGTTTAACAATGTGAAATCTGCTACTGCGTCAGGGAGCATCCATGGTGGTATTGTAGGCAACGGTGCTGTTTGACATGTTGATCTTGTCCAGGTTAAGTTCAGCTGCTTTCTGTCCCACTGTCCACCCAAAGCTCTTCAATTGCGTTTTCTCTTTTTCTCAGCACGGTTGGAAAACAGTTTTTGTCGGATGATCCTGACCATGTCCTTGTAAACTTGCCCAGTAATTCAATGTCAGTTGCTCTCTTCTTATTTGTAATGGCATTTCCCCCATTTCTACCTGTAGTGCTGCTGCAGATGTTGTTTTGAATGCACCTGAGCAAAGTCTTAGCGCCTGATATTAGATACTATCCAACTTACGAAGACTTGTTCTGGCAGCAGAATTATATACTACACACCCATAATCCAATACTGACCTAATCAACCCAGTATATAAAGCTTTTAAAGATTTCCTATCAGCCCCACAGTCAGTTCCCACTAAGCACCTCATTATATTTAACACTTTCTTGCATCTGTCTATTATTTTCTGAATATGTACAGTCCATGTCACCCTTTCATCAAACCACAACCCCAAAAACTTAAATTGTTTTACCCTTTCTAATGCTTGTCCATATAATCTGACCCTGATTTCAACACCAACTCTTTTTCTTGTAAAAACCATTATTTAGTCTTATCAGCTGAGAATTTAAACCCCCATTTATATGATCTGTGATTGCCGCCTGTACTTTCTTTACCAAAAAGTCTAACCGTCGTCCTCTTGCCCACTTCGCCCCATCGTCTGCAGAAAGTGAAAACCCCATCCCACCCTCTGTGTTCTTAAACACATCATTTATCAGCAGTGAAAACAATAACGGGCTAACTATGCTTCCTTGTGGCGTTTCCATTTTCTATTGGCAAACTCTCCGAATAACTCCTCCCAATCCTCACGATAACTTGCGCCCCACCTGTCAGAACTCTTTAGGAACCGCTGCCCTGAGCCAAGCTGCTGTGTCACAGACAGCTGCAGCCTCGGAGCTCAAAGGCTGCCGCCCACTAACACTTACTCCAATCATCATGAAGCGCTTCGAGCGACTAGTCCTGACTTACATCAAGAACCAGCTACAGTTTGCATACCAGTCAAAGCAAATCAACAGACGATGCGATCTCACTGGCACTCCACCTGGCCCTGTCACACCTGGATAACGCCCACGTAAGAATGCTGTTCACTGATTTCAGCTCAGCATTCAACACCATCATTCACCAACAGCTGATCAGCAAGCCTGCCCTGCTCGACACATCCACTGCAACTGGATCCTGGACCTCACTGATAGACCCCAGAGAGCACAGGTTGGAATCCGACACATCACACTGAGCACAGCCCCCTCCCACCCTGCAGGCACGTGTGCTGAGACGCTGCTGACCCACAAATGCACCTCCAGCTCCAACAAAAACTACATTATCAAGTTTGCAGATGACACCAGAGCGCTGGGACGATGAAGCTGCTGCTTACAGAGAGGAGGTGCAACAGCTGGCACTTTGGTGCAAGGACAATAATCTATCTCTGCATGTTGGCAAAACAAAAGCATTGCTGGTGTCACAGCAGACAGACCGCTGTTACTGACACCATCTGTTTGTTGTTTTCTTACCTTCTTTTTTTCGTTTAAGTAATCCAAGCACTTTATAAAGCACTTATTTATAAAGTGCTTTATTTATGAAGTGCTTTAAAATAGCCAGCACAGGATGAAAGTGCTGTACAGTAAATAAGACAATAGAATAAAATAAAACAACAAAAAAATAAAACACATAATGAATTAAAATTAAAACAGCCCAACATAGAATCAACTAAACTAAACACCAACATCTCACGTGGTGTCAAAGGTCAGGGTGAAGAGCTGGGCTTTCAGGAGTGATTTAAAAACAGGCAGAGAAGAAGCCGTCTGATCTCTAAAGGCAGCTCGTTCCACAGTTTGGGAGCTGCTACAGCAAAAGCACGATTTACGCCCAGTCCTGGGTACATGCAGGAGCAGCTGATCAGCTGACCTGACGGAGCGGGTGTATAAGGCTGTAGCAGCTCAGAGAGATAAGATGGGCCGAGGCCATGGAGAGCTTTAAAAGCAAATAAATGAAATAGGAGAAATGTGCTCAAACTTTCGAGTTCCAGTTAAAAGACGAGCTGCAGCATTTTGCCTCCTCTGTAGACGAGTAACCTATGAAGCACTGACCCCTTTATAAAGTACAGTAATCCAGCTGAGTGCTAACAAAGGCCTGGATCACTGTCTCAAAGTGCTGCTGTGACAGAATTGGTTTTATTTTAGCAGCTGCCAACGTGATTGAGCAGCTGGGGATTTTAATCTTAATGTTGACACTCGGAATGATTTGTCTCACAGTTCCTCAGTATAATAAATTAACATGATTTTATAAAGCATGTTACTGGGCTTACACATAACTGTGGACATTCTTCAGTGTTAATGAGTTCATATTAAATGTATTTATTTGCATCAGAACAATTAGGTATTTTATTTGATATCATGTTTCCAAGTAAACAAGCAGGAGCTTTCCTTCTATCTCAGACAGGAAAAACTAGAGAATAATTTTAACCTTCTTTGCATGTCCACTCTAGGTTCCTGCAGCTTTTAAGGTAAAGAAGAAATGTGGTGCTTGTTGGTGGCCTGGATCAATAAAGACATTCACATTATTAAAAGACAATCCTGCAGACTAGAACGGAGATGGATGAAGATGAATCATCATCACATACATCACCAAGAGATGAAAGCTTTGATGATCACATCAAGATTAAAGTTTCTAAACTTTTTTAAAGAATAAAATGAATCAAATCAAATGAAAAATTCTAACTCTTGATTGTTTTATTGATAATATTTTCCCATAACTTCTGTGTGATGTTTTCATCCTTGACTGCTATGATTACAGTCCACATTGCTATAAAAGTGACTTCTTTGTAGTTGTATTTTTACTCAGTTGTATATAGAATTTGTATTCTATTTTTATCCTATTGTATATTTTATTCTATTTTATTCTACTGTATATAGTATTTTATTTTATTCTATTCTCTTCTGTACAGTTGTGTACAGTCTATTATTCGTATTGTATTCTAATTTTTGCTATATAACTTTTGCACTGTCCACTTCCTGCTGTGACAAAACAAATTTCCCACGTGTGGGACTAATAAAGCTTATCTTATCTTATCTTATCTTATCTGTTATAGCTGTCTTCAGCCTTCTGAAACATGCAGTCAGAACAACATCTCAGTCAGGGTTTGGACAGTCCTGAGACTGTGCTTGTTAGGGTGATATCATAGCTCACTGTGTTGGAGCAATACTGATGAATGTTCTGTTCTTGTACTATGTGACCCAAGTGTAGCATTTAATATAGTGGATCATTACAGTTTCATAGAGAGGCTGTAGCACTGGGTCGGTATATCTACGACAGCTCTGCAGTTGTTTAAATCATATTTTGTATGTTTTTCCATATTCTGCAGCGGAGTCCCCCAAAGGTCTACATTGTATATGCTACCACTAGGTCACATTATACTGGCATATGACATTTAATAAGACTGCTGTACTGATGGCAGCTCTGCATTCCAGTGAGAGCCAC
Source organism: Perissodus microlepis (assembly GCF_051167445.1). Classification (NCBI taxonomy): domain Eukaryota; kingdom Metazoa; phylum Chordata; class Actinopteri; order Cichliformes; family Cichlidae; genus Perissodus; species Perissodus microlepis. The sequence goes on along the minus strand of NC_140472.1, from coordinate 1,280,667 downwards.
TGATTGAGCTAACCTTTCCCACTTTATACACTGTCTAACAGATGTGTGCAAAGGTCCTGAAGTTAAACTAAGATGAAACAAAAACTGTTATTATTGGTTCAGAAAAGCTACATCGGGCATCAAGTCCTCTACAGGTCTTTTATGTATACATGTAAAATCAGTTGGGGGTAATTTTCCACTCTGATCATCTTTGAGAAACACACAAACATGGTCACAGACGTGCTGCTGCCACCTCAGGAATAATGCGAGGAGCCATTCAGTGCTGAATTTTAGTTACATTCAGGCATCACAGATGCTTTTATTTTGCTCTCGGTCAGAATATTTTTAATACTCTTGTAGCAGGTATAAATCAGAAACTATTCATTTGACATCACACTTTGCCAAATTGCAGCAAAGCTTATTATTTCACTGCATTCACTACGAGGATGCTGCTGACGTGTGTGCAGCCACCTGTCCCCTCACCTGATTGGTTAATGTACTTTGGATACTTTTATTGGACTTTTCAACTCTGAGCAGTCAAAGCACGTTTTGCTCTAAGCCATATTCACACATATTCAAACAGCATTTTGATTATCATGCAAACACTTACGCCGATAGATGCATAACAGCGAATCTTCTGTTTGAATCAGGTTTGATACTTGAACTTTCAAAATGGTCACAGCTCAGGAGATCTCCCACAGAAATGTAAGCACTGAACTGACCTCAGTGATTTTACGTGTTTGGCTGTGTGGATGTCAAATTTGTAACAGAAATCCTTTTTCAGAGCTTGTGTCTAATTTTAATTACAAATTATAACAATTTAACCACAAAATAGAAAATAATAGCACTGCAACGTGTATGAACAATACACTGATTAGACTTCAAAGTTATTTCCATATTTGCAGACCAATGATACGGGCGGTCCAACTTCACAAGCTGAAGAACGACTGTGGTTACATTTGGTGAATCATAAGCGTCCAAGCTTCTGGCACAGCTGTCGTGGTCCCCGGGTTTGAGTTCAATAGTCTTTCTAGTTTTGTATGTTTGTTAATCTTTGGATTCAGGTTCTGTTAAAGTTTAGTTTTCTTCTTTTCCCAGTTTGTTTTTGTCTGATATTAAAATCTAATGTTTGGCAATTTAAAACATTTCGTTATGAAGAATTTGTAAAAAACTAGAGCAGCGGTCTCCAACCTTTTTTGCGCCACGGACCAGTTTATGCCCGACAATATTTTCACGGACCGGCCTTTAAGGTGTCGCGGATAAATACAACAAAATAAAACTAGTACCGGTACCGAAAAAAAGAAGATTTATTCATAACACACGTGAAAAGACCCAGGAAAACCGAGTAAACGATAAAAACGATAACAAAATAACGCTGAAAACCGATAAAAACCCTGAAAACCATACATTTCACACCTGAGCCTCAACTCTCGCGGCCCGGTACCAAACGACTCACGGACCGGTACCGGGGGTTGGGGACCGCTGAACTAGAGAACTAGGAAGGGAAAAAAATACTGTTTACACAGAGACAGTAACACAAAGAGACATTTCTAAAAGATATTAGTTCATTCTTTTTTCTTTTCTTGTTTTTTAAGAAGAGCAAATCTAGTATAGATTTAACAGTATAGATTCTGTTAAAATGTGTCAAGGTTTCCCTTATTGGGGATTTAAGCACATGTCCAGGATGTGAGAATGAGCACAGAGAGACAGAGAGACAGGCCCATGCACTGCAATTGTTGCCTCTAATCTGCTCCCAATCCTCTTACCCCATCCACTACTCCCTACTGCCCACAGCTATTTCTAGGTTCTGTGTCAGCGGACGTGACATCACAGGAAAGCAGCATACATGGCTGCATCAGTGCACACACACACACACACACACACACACACACTGATAAACACAAACACTTGCTCTCCAAAATAAGTCTACATATCATGTTCCTCCCAAAGGTATCATTAAGCTTGAAGAGCTGCTGTTCAGCTGACATAAGCACATTGCAGTGACATGACAGTCACACAGTGAGGCCAGCCATCTCATGCAGGAATTTACAATAACTGTAAATGATCGATTTAGGCACATTATTTGTTACACAACACCTCAATGAGCCGATACACCTTTGTCAGGTAGACCAAGCTACATGACGAGGAAAGCTATTGTCAGAGATACACTACAGTGAAGTCAGTGAATAGTCCTGTTTATCCAATTAGTCCGCTGGATTAGGTGTAAGTGCCTGTGGAAGAACGGAGCACCGCCTGACGGGCAGCAGGCACAGTCGGCTGTTGCTTCAGTTCTTGCTCTCCTATCCACATGGATTCGCTGGATTTTAACCTCCTCTTTCCTGACAAACACTGTCATCATGTTGTACAGTGTGTTCATGAGAGACAAAGTTTTGATGTTTGGGCAACATAAACTAAATCCCTCATCTATGGTCATGACTTTGGTCTGCAGACAGAATAAGACAGATAACCTGTTGGGCACTCCCTCTGACATCACAGTCTCACTATCATTCATTCTGATGTGACCCTTCACTGCTCAGATTCACCTGGAAGTTTCTGGACTCCCAGACAGTCTCTCTGATCACGACACATTCTCAGATGAGAGCATGAATGCACTGTAATGTGAATACTTTGTTTTCTTCTGTTGAAGCATGTGTACATTAACCATCAACTGAAATCAACAATATTTATGCAGCTCAATATTACCATTAATTTCTCTGAGGATCCTCAACCAAGGCAGCTGTGAGCGTTACATGCTTACAGCTGTCTAATTCTCTGCATAGATTTCAAGGTTTAAAACATGAAATAAGCACCCAATGAAACTCGACATAGACGATTTTCAGGAGATGCTCATGAGAGCAGGGGACGAGTCTTTGTGTCGTAAATATTGTGACGCCTACACCTGTGCTTTCATCCTACGACTTTTCTTAGCAATTAAGTACTTTACAGTATTGCATTAGTATTTTTCTGAGCACTTCTTGCAGTGATTGTTACCTTGTGATTTTGTTTTTAAATAACACTTGATATTCGGTTGTTTTCCAGCATAGCTGTCTCATTTCCATCACAATCTAAACAATACGACTGTTTGACAGCAACTGTCTGATTTGTTTTTTGATTTTGTTTGATGAATTTCTTCAACATCCTTTAATTAGCCTAAATCTCTGCCTTTAAATGGAAATATGATCTGCATAGAGCTGTTATACTGGTCTAGAGTAAATATCAGACCTTTCCGTGTTCGTGTACTGCCATGTCACTGCTAACATGTATTTAGATTGTGACACTATTTCAATAACTTGCACAGTCACTATCCAAAGGCTTGATAGGTTGTAACTAGTTTTATTAATATGGTTACTCAATGAGTTAGTAAAGGCGCATCACTGCCAAGTTCACTGAACCTCCCTTTAGCCGTTTGGGTGCGTGCTGTTTTTGGAAGTCTAAAGATGCGCTGGTGCGATTTATTAAGCTCAACTAACACAAATCGAAAATCCGTTGTGAGTACAGTTTGGAATTACCAAACTGTACTCACAACTACCGTGGAATCAATGCACGAGGGGAAAAACAGGTCTGGGATAGTAAAGGCAGTATAAACTAAGGCTTCTTCGGTTATTGAGGCAGCCAGAGTCGGGTCTGTCCTCCTCCACCTCTGGTCTTCCCCAGAGAATTATGTCAAAGCATTTAATCCGCACAAAGATTAGCGCGACCGGATTTACGTCGGACCTGGGCTCCATGCTTTTACACTGACAACACAATAACGGGCAATAACGGCAGAATTTAGCAGAACACCAGCGAATAGTGCAATTAATTCACTGCCTGCGACACTTCGCGGCAGATGCTTTGCTCCAGTGATCCCGTGCGTCTTAGCGCACCAACATTTCATTAATAAAAAGTAAGGAGCAGCTCGGCCCCACGTTACAACAACAATCAGAATAAAAATAAGAATTAAATAAGAATAAAAAAATCTTACTTTCTCCAACAATGGCTTTTAGTCCCAGCGGTGCCATGATGCTCCCGTCAGTGCGCGTCCTGCTCTCCAAAGACAACCGAGTGGAGCTATTACTACTGTAAAGCTCATCATAGTAAGTAACACCCAGTCGTTCCAGTTAAATTCAAAATAAAAGCCTCCAGTTAGGCGAGCATAGCAAAACAGGCTAAACGGGAGAGAGAGAACCTCTCCGGAGGTTTCAAGTCAAATCATGCAGGCGAGCTGGTTTCCTGGTTTCCCTTTAACAAAATACTGAATAGCAAGTGCTCTAAAGTAAGTCAACTAATACATATCGACAACTCGTCCTTCATTCTAGATTTTGGAATAGGTAGAATAAAGTAAACTGAAAATGTGATATCCTGTAAGCTCTAGTTTGCCCCACCAAATAGCTTACAGGAGTGAAACTAACATGAAAATAGTCAAAAAGATGTGATGAGCAGAAAACGCTGAACTTCGCTGCACTGAACTGCAACATAAGTGTAATCTGTTTGGACACTTTTGACTTAAAGGGGCTATATTGCACACCAGGCAATATATTATTATAATTATTGTAATTATAATAATAATAATAATAATTATTATTATTATTATTATTATTATTGTTGTTGTTGTTATCATCATCATCATCATCATCATCATCATCATTATTATTATTATTATTATTATTATTATGAAAAATGTAAAGTAGGTGTTTTACTTGTGGATGTAAAAAATCTAGATTATCAGGTCAAGTTTTGTCCCTAAATTGTCATTTTCCCACAGACTGAAATTTAAGTACTTTTATTTTGAAACTCTGGAAAGCCGTTCGATTATGAGCCCTTACATGAAAATGAAATAATGGATCGGGGATAATAAATCAGTATTAGGTATATATAATGTGAGTTTATATCTAATGTACATCAAGAGTTACTGAGATGATTAAGGTATGATGGCGCACTTCGACACTTCTAGAAAACGGTGACTTTTCAGTTTGGTGTCCACGCGAGGGCAGTAGAAGACAAGTCAACGCTCTCACGCGTACTCAGTGCAGAGTTACGCGGAATAGTAGAGATGCTGCAGAATATACATTTAACTTGCGAGTTCAAATATCCACAAATGTGAGCCAGAAGGACAGATGAGAGTTTAATGTTTTATTTTGAAAAACAAATCATTTTACGACACTCTTTATTATTTATTTGTTTTATTTTTATTCGTAAAAATGCAATTTTCTACTGTGCTAACCAACCTTAACCAAATGTTTCACTCACCTTCAGTAATGTAGCTATTCCAGTATTGCTGTTGTGTTGTTTCAGATTTTTCGAAACGTGTTTATACTTATCAATTGTTGGTGTAGTGAAAAAATATAGTCTAAAATCAGGGGTCTCAAATGAGCTGTGGGCCGCTGCTGGCACTGTCGTCTCATTGGAGGGCCACTTTAGTGTTCAAGTAACACAAACAAACAAACAAACACCCACAAATATTTCTGAAAATGTTTTGTTTGTTTTTTAAAATTCAAATGTTGAACGTGAACACAGATTCTTTTCCTTCCCTCTTAACTGAAGCCTCTCTGTCTGTGCAGACACTTGGCAGCGCTTCTGCCATCATTTTGTTCGTATTTAACAAAATATGAATGCAGACACAAGTGTACACATTAGTTTGTGCATCGGCGTAACTTTGTGCTGAATATTGGGGGGGGGGGTCAAGATCGCTGTCTAAATAAATAAATAAATCTGGGTAAATTCCAAGATGATTAAACATGCAACTGTTTTACTGCTAATACCTGAAATGAGTAAAGAAAATCAACAGCCAACTTATTCAAGATAATTCATAATTTTATTTTTTTTTTTTGGGGGGGGGGGGGGGGGGGGCGTTTTGTGTGTGATTTTCTTGGGGGATGAAAACTGGTGTTTATGGGAGCAGTGTCAATCAGCAGAAGTTATGCTCAGGGGACGTTTATGTGGTTTCTTTGAGAGTGTGAGTCCATGAGATTGGTGAGTTACAAGACATTTCTTGTGTAAGAAGGAAAGAAGGATAGCCTGTCTGTTTTATCGCTGCACATCTTCCTTTTACACGTTTTATCAATTTGGTTTTTTTGCCTGTCCCGTTTGGTTCTTTAGCCATCAGAATTATTGTCTGGAGGCCAAGAAAGATGCCCAACTGATTTACTTTACCAAGTGGATCATCACAGCCTTGCCATATTGGTCCATTTGGTTGACCTTTGTTATTATTATTATTATTTATTTTATTTTATTTCAAGTTGTTACAGACGGGACAGACATGACTGGGGGATAAGAAAGGGAGAGAGAAAGAAAAACAGAGGGGAAGAAGGACCGTAAGAGAAGACACTAAAAAAAACAAGCAAAAAGGAAAACAAGCAAAAAGAGAGCAACACAATTAACACAATAAACATGACACCACAGCAATAACCTAGATAACTGTAACTAACAGTAAATACTAAATATTGAATGTTATTGTGTAGTACGCAACACAGACAAGTAAGAAATACGTATTTATGTCCATGTGCGTAATGTGCCACGGGTCACCCCAAGTCCAGCACCCTGAGGCTGTACGCTAAGTGAAAGGAAGGAGGCCGGGGACGCGTGAGTGTCAGCACCACAGTCCAGGATGAGACAACGAACATCCACGAATACATCAGGAAGATGAGCCCAACCGGCCGCGTGCTCAGTGAATACCTCAGGCAGCAGAAGCCCAGGAATGAGGAGGAAGAGGAGGAACCATCATGGAAGGACAGGCCCCTGCACGGTATGTACCACCGGCAGATAAAGGAGGTGGCTGATATCCAGAAATCCTACCAGGCTGGACAAAGCTGGACTGAAAGCCAGCACAGAGGCACTAATCATGGCAGCACAGGAACTGGAACGCCATAACCAAGTGTCCAGCATAGTATACAGAAACATCTGTGCCGAATATGGAGGGGATATGGGAATATGGGAGTCCTGAGGTCAAAATAGGAGACGCCCTCCAGCGTGGTGAAGAGTGACCGAGCTAAGATCCTGTGGGCCGAAATGATATTTAACGACAGTAATTTTAATATAGTTTTAGAGGCAGTAACATGAATTCTTCAAACTCATTTTGTAATAAAACTGTATTTTAACATTTTACTGTTTTCCTTCTTCTTCCATCTTCCATCAAACATTAATGATGGAAACAGTTGTTAATCAACAAAAACAGTGTAAAATTACAGAAACAATTATCCTTCAAAGCTTTTCTTGATCTTATGATCTTTTCCATCGAGGTCAAGGAAAAGGAAAATAATAATGGTGATTGTGTTGGCCTCAGGATTTCTTTGTATCATGGCTACAGCCCTGTGGTCGCGATTTGCTGCGGTTGGCGAACAGGGTGCATTACCGCCACCTTCTGGACTGGAGTGTGGCTCAGGCAGTTTATACGTCTATATTCTCATATAAACACCACTTGCTCTTAAAAACCCAAATATCGCCCTGCGTTCCTTTGTAATATTTCTTGCACCCTTAACTGAACTCTGTTTTTCTGTAATGTGAGTATTTGCCTGTATTTAGCGCATTCTAACATCACACGTTCAAATGTCTCTTTTTTCAACCTGTATGACCAAATCTCTCTCTTGCCATTGTATCTTCTTCTTTTTTACTCCTTTGACTTCTTCTCCATTGTCCAGCTGCTCTATAATAACCTTCTCTGTCCCACAGCGCTGGGTCTGCTGTTTCCCAACGAGACTTTAACGTAACGTGGCTGCACGGCAGAAGTTCTCCTCCTACTTCAGAGGAGGGTGTGTCTGTCCGAGAGAAAACGCACAGTTCTTACACAGTTTGAACTTCCTTTCGACAGCTTCGACTTGAGTGTTTGGTACCACCCGTTATTACTGACGCTGCAGTCATTTCATGAGCGGACAGGGCTGCTGTGGCAGGAGACACGTCTCTATAGATTTTATTGTTTGTCTTAAAAAGTAGTTGTCGGTCTGACGCAGCGTTAGCGTGGGACGCTTCACTGATCATGGGGGATGTGATTTCTAGTCACCTGGATGAAGGCAAGCGGGAGATTATCACAGGTAAGGAGCGCCGCGGGGGGATTAGTTTGATGAGTGCTGGTTTGGCGTGTTTTCCATTTTGCGTAATTGGGACAATAAGAGGTGCGTTGCCACAGTGTCAGCGTGAGTCCAGCACCTCTTTGTTTTCTAACTAAACGGGCTTTTTATCTGCTTCGTTAATAAACCACAAATATCCACGTAGCGCATTGGGCACCGCACCGCTCTCTTTCCTTGGCTGGACCAAAAAGCTCTCTGTCTTTAGGGTTAGGGTTTGTTCTTTGTCGTACTGAAGCACTTCCACGACACCAAAAGGTTAGGAAAAACTGTGGAAACGTAATAGGAAATGATGTGACCCGTTAAAGTTTGTTACAAATGGGGAGTGCAGCAGATGAAGTTCTGCTGATCGTTAGTGGCCCTGCCTCGGACATGTCACAGCCTATCAGGTTTTCTCTAATATGGAATCCTTGCTGTTGAGTCTGAAGCAAATAAGCTTAGCTGCTGACATTTTTACACGTGTACAGTTGTATCTATTGGACTTAAGTGTCACAGTACTCGTGCCTGGTCCACACAGATGTGTCTCATATACGGGATAAAAGGCATCACTGATGATCTCCTGATGTTCCACTCATCTTCTGCCCAAGACTGGACGGAAGGTTCCGTTGGACTTTGCAGTTTGTGTGTTAGGAGTGGAAAGTTCAGGTTTAGCAATTCCTTATTTTTGCCTTGTTTTACCTCAGTTCTCTTTATTTGTGAGGATTACAGCTGACAGAAGAATGCACAAGTATGTTGTAACTTTTGGTGGTGGTGGTGGTGGTGGGTGGGGTGTTGTTACAATTTCTCCTGAACTGGGCCAGATTTCAGGAACTTCAGTGACTTTTATTACACTCACAAAAAAGTGTTCATGTTACTGTTGCATTGCTTAGTTGTTGGGATGTTTAATTTTCAAAACAACTGACACACATATTTTTGTAGGGTTAGTCCTGACCAGTCCTGACCTGATAGACCAGTGACCTGGACGGGGTTAGGGTTTCTAGTAGGCTCTTTATCTTTTTTTCATTTAGAAAATGAAGCAACGTACATAAAATAAAGAAGACCGCACATTAAGGTAGATATTTGGGCTCAGTTTTCTAGTACTGGATTAAAATAGACATGAAACACATCATGTATAATGACTGATTGACGTCATGGAGCCCTACATAGATGTAACTCTGCCTGTGAAGCTCGATTTATTAAGAGCGTGCTTAAAGTGTTAGAAACGTGTTTAGCGCCATCTCCTGTCAGTACAGAACATTACATCTAAGTAACGTTTGGTTGGCTGGTTGGTTGCTGCTGATAGACTTTAATTAGTTGACATAAACTAATTAATAACTGAACCAATATAATGAGACTTAAACTAAAAATCCATTAAAGGGTTTCACTTTGTACTAACTTTGGCTGCAACAGTGACATTTATGTTCAAATGAAGGATGCACTGTTCACGTTCAGTCTCTGGTGAGCTCAGGGAGAGTTAAAGAAAATGTGTTTCTAGAGTTCAGAACAGCAGCGTCTGTTCCTGTCACCACAATTAAAACCTTTACTGGGAAAAAGCTGGTGGGAGTCTTTCATCAAAGCACCAACAAACTCTGACATGAAGAAAAACAAACTTTGTAGCTGCTCCAACCAGTAAGCCTCCAGAAGTATTCAAATATGCAGATGAACTGTTAACTTAGTCTGATACATGTTTCAGTTATATCGTTTGCTGAAGATATTTTACATCGAAGCAAATACCTGCAGCAAACAGGGGTGCAACTAAAGGGGGGCATGGGGTGTACTAGACCATATTTATTTCAAGGTTGTCGTAACATTTTTCAGATTGAAGGAGAAATAATATAAAGTCTTAATTAAATTGCTTTAATATTTAAAAATATAGAAGACAGAGTCAAGGCACATTTCTTATACATCTTATTTAGCTGAGTTTGACCTTTAACTGTACTTGAGATGTTTACTTTAAAAACATTGAATTTCAGTTTGACATATAAATCCAATCAAAGGGTTGTTTTTGTTTTTCTGACAGATTAAAGTTAAACTTTTAAACATTGATGTGAAAAAAGTGTGGCGTCTCTTCCTTGGACTGTCTTGGGGGGTTTTGTTTCCTCCCCGTTGCGCACACACGACCTATTTTCCCTGCAGACGTTCTGATGGGATTCCTGATCGGTAAACTGTTTACAGCATCACAGACAAGGAAAACGTGGAGTTTCTGACTCCAGCATGTGGGTGAACCACTTGTCAGCTAACTCAAACAGGCCCTTCTCCACATTTTTCTCATTTCTAAAGTGCTTTACAAACCTGAATTTTCCCGCATCAGTGCAACTAGCTACACAACAAAAACACTTACTGGTTAAGAGAGAGTGAAAGTGGACAGTATGTCCTTGGTGTTAATATGAAAATGTTGCAGCAAAGTAAGCCCCTTACATGAATCTTTAATTTTCCTTCCCCTGAGCTACTGGGTCGGTTACATTAGTTTATGTAACCTAACTGGTAATGACCGAAACCAACCAACCCAGTGATGTAACACTGTGTACTGAAAGAAGATGGCGCTGAACAGATTTAATACATTTTAACTTTAAGCACTGTAAAATCCAGCTTCACAGTTTTTGTGTGTGTGAAGCTGACAATGCTCGCTTCCACAGGTTTGTTTTTGGTTTTAAAGTCTTTTCTTTTCTTTTTACTAAAAAATGCTTTGAGGTTTGATGACTCGTCTGAAGAATTAATTGCAAGTTTTGGCCACAGATTCCCAGAAAGACCAAAGAAAATTTGAGTAATACTAGACTTGGATTTAGCTATAATACAAATAGAATCTACAGAGAATGGAGGAAGTTGAAATGTGGGATAAACCTCATTGGTATAGACCTACAAACATTCAGTGACCTTTCTATTTTACACTGACTTCCACGCTTGATTTCTGCTTAAAGTTTAGATGGATTACCTAAAGCTCAGGAAACGTAGTGAATGCCATGATTGAGGCTAAAGATAATTTTTTCCTTCACTGTCATTACAACTCAGAGTGTAGCACGTACACGTATCAGATGTGGAATTTGAGGAATGCATGAAAAAACATGTTTCTGTGTGGCTGGATGGAAACCTTAGCACACTGAGAAGCTGAGTCCTGTTATTGGAAACTGAGGAGTGGCCTCTGATACCACACGGTTTAAAAGCAAGACTGGATTAGTAACAGATTATTTACGTTTATATTTTGGAGTGAGCATGCATGTAAAAAGAAAGTCTGTGTGAATATGGCCAGTTACTTATGTGTTTTGGGTTTTTGTGAGCAAAACACTGAAACTGACTGTAACAATTAGAGAAATTAAACTCATCACTTAGTGTCCTGGTTACCTCTTTGTTTTAACATTTAGTCAGGATGCATGAAGATACTGACTGTTATTATTGGGCACTGAGTTGTCAGCACTTAATCGGTATTATGACATGTGAAAATGAGAATGACATAGCTGCTAACAGACTGTAGTTAGAGAAAACTGAACTATTGTTGACTGAGTGGGTTGTCTGGGGTGGGTTATGGACACATGAAGAACCAGGCAGCAGGAGAATCATAGTTTCACTGAGCAGAGTCTCCAGAATATGGATTACTAATCCAAGATGTCTCTCATGATGTCATCCCACACCTCAGTTCATTGACTAAACCCAATCCTGGGCTTCTCTGTTATTGCCTTCCAACCTACTTCTGCATGGGGGAACCTTAATCTGGAAGTCCCGAGGTGAAAATGGGAGAAGCCCCCTAGGCTGGTGGAGAATGGCCGACCTAAGGTCCTGTGGGACATCCAGATACAGATGGCTAACCAACCTGACATTGTAGTGTTGGACAAGCAGAAGAAAACGGCCGTAGTGATTGATATAGCGATACTGAATGACAACAACATCAGGAAGAAGGAACACGAGAAGCTTGAGAAATACCAAGGGCTCAGAGAAGAGCTCGAGAAGATGTGGAGGGTGAAGGTGACGGTGGTCCCCGTGGTAATCGGAGCACTCGGTGCAGTGACTCCCAAGCTAGGCGAGTGGCTCCAGCAGATCCCGGGAACAACATCGGAGATCTCTGTCTAGGAGAGCGCAGTCCTAGGAACAGCTAAGATACTGCGCAGGCCTCTGGTAGAAGACCCGAGCTTGAAGGATAAACCGCCCGCAGGGGCGAGAAGGGGACATTTTTTTAATATTTACACATATATGTATGTCAAAGTGGGTTTGAGAGAGACGTTCATTTTCACTTCACTTGTGAAAACTCTCTAACTGTACCGGTCAGTATCTTCGCTGAAGATAAAATGAGCTTCTTGTTTAAAACCAAGAAGACTGAAGAATGGACACTATTGGTTGGGTTTATTTGCTCCAGTTGTCACAGTCAGTGTTTCAGTGTTTTGCTTAATGAAGACTTTGTTTTTACACGGATGAATGTAGAACTTTGCTTGGTCTATGAGTGAGTGAAACAGGAAATCCCCCCCTCCCTCCCCTTATCCCTGGCTCTGTGAAATCTCTAACCTTTGACCTGTATCTTCCTGTTGCCTGGTGACATGTGGTCCTCTCACCTTCAGCATATACCCAACTGATCGCACAGGTGATTGTTTAAACAGGTTTGATAAAATGAGAAATACTTATTTCAAAGTTAACTTCTCCTCAATAGAAATATATGACATGGTCAGTAAGAAGTCGACAGAACTCATTCTATCCATGTTTTGACAGACGCCAACAAAATTATGACATTTAAAGCAGCAATGAAAGGGCCCTCGCACCCTGGGAACAGCCAGGGTGCTGCAGGGTGAGTCACACAGTCACATGGCTGATTCAGTGTCACATCACTTCCTCACTAACTGCTCTTTGAGTGCTTGGAGCAGAAAAGCGCTAACATAAGAGACCGTCTGTTTACAACTGACCATTTACCTTCTGTGCCCACTAGGTGGCAATATAGAATACCCACTAACTATATGACATACTGATACATATCGAGTGGAACCATCAATTAAAATGTTGCATAGATTGGATCATGATTATAACCTACTGTGTTTCTTTTTGACAGTAGGTGGAACTATAAACACGACCTAATGTTGGCACATAGATATCTCCAGTCTCTGTCTTCCATCAGGAATTTGGGAGTCTGGGATAGATTCCCAAAAGTTGAATCTGGATGTAACATTTTCTCAGTTGACATATACAAGTGACTTCTTGGATGAGTGATGAAAAGTTTCTCCCCATGAAAATGCTACATCCAGATGAACGGACTTAACTTTTTTGAGGTTTTCTTAACTGGATGATTCAGCGTGCCACTGGGGCAGATTGAACAATGTTCAGTTGAGATATGCGATATCTTCTCCTGTGGCGAATTATTTCACGAAAATTCAAAAGCTTCACAATTTAACATCACCAAGGTCTTTAGACTGTACTCATCAAAGATCATGTTGATCTGATGAAATCCCCGTGAGTCTGTCCAAGTACAATTTGAAAATTACTGCCAAAACTATACTTTAAATTCAAAATAGCTGCCTTTCTTCTGGGTTTGGAGTTTAGCTCCAAGAGATGTTTTGTACATCTTGAGACATTACATGAAGCTGCAAGATTTCACAGTTGAAACGTAGATCCATTTTGTAATATTCAATGACCAGAGCCATAAAACCTGAGAGCCTTTAACACGCTGCACGTTTCTGCCAAATTTCATGACTTTTCAAGCTTCCCAAACCCCTCAAAAACTGCTTCCTGTTTCATGGCGAATCCCCAGCCACCAGAGCACGCCAGCATCATCAAGTTCAGATGTGTATTCAGACTGCTTCTGAGGTGGACGTGCTCAACCTGGAAGGAGCAGTAGGTCACAGCTTCCTGTTGTCACCATGTGGTGCTTCATCTGTTCATGGCCGGATTCCCATCACACCGGAGAATGTTGGGAGGATCGGACAATGTGTCTTTGAGTTACAGCTGTTTCGTGCTTACTGGCAAAGTTTCTCCAGTAAGCACGCCAATAAATCGCCATTCTGCCCGGGTCGCGCCCTTTGGCGAAAAGTTTTGAACATAAAGTAAGACATTCTCTTGGAGGCTTTTTTGACCACATTTTAGGCTGCTCATCCCAACCACCTTAAAACTGTTCCTTAACATGTAAAAAGACTTTGCTGTTCCCATCAGGTGCTACTGATGTCAAATACTGCAGTTAGATGTGTTCAGGGATGGACTCTATCACACTTTTGGTTCAAATTGGACAATAAATGTGTTAGGGATGCAACCATTCAACTAATTTAATTGACACAAATTCTTTGCTTGGACGCTTTGTGTACTGCAGCGGTCTATAGTGCGCCATTGTCACCATGGAAATGCGAGCGATTCACCCACGTTTGTGACTAAACTAGACCTGCAGTACAAACGTATTCAGCAGTCATGTGTAAAAGTCTGACAGGCTGAGCTCAGGTAGAGCTTTTTCCAAAAGCTTTCATAACATTTTTCAGATTGAAAGTGAAATAATATAAAATATTGTGTTAATTAAAGTGCGTTAATATTTAAAAATATAAAAATAAAAGCTTTTCATGAGTTGATAACAACAAACATGGGCTGGTAAAACTCTGAGCCAGTGACCTGAGGCTTGTTAGGTAACACACTGGATTATTATTAATATTAATTCAAATCTGAACCATCATAATTACCCGTTTTCAGCAGTACAAAAATGTTTCATCGGCGCTGAGGCCAAACTTTAAAATGCTGATGTTCTCGCTTTTCTTCATCGCAGGCTTACAGACACAAACTCCTCACTCGTTCACTCTCACACACAAACATGCACAAACACTCATGAACACACACCAAACCAAAACACTGCATGAACGCTTTTCGTCTCCTGTTAATGTCAGAAAGCCTTCCAAGAACACAGAGTAAAGGTACAGTTTCTGTACCTTAGTTTAGATCGCACACATCTTCTTTTATTTGACTTTGACCTTTCACTGTATATGAGAGTATTTCGATATTTTTGTAGTTAAGAAAATGTTTTCCAGGTTTCCTCTGGTTCTTCATTCAACCAGCTGTTCTAAAAACTGCCTGAAAAGCCTCCAGCATGCTGCAGCAAGAAGCCCCATCTGATTTCAAAGACTGTTTCAGTACCGTACTTGGTTCTCAGACTATGTGCTTAATTGTGGTTCCTGGGCCGTTTAAAAGTGGAGTGGAAGGCAGAGCCTTCAGCTTTCTTCTGTGGAACCAGCAAACAGACTCACTCTGTGTCTGTGACGGCTGTAGCTCAGGGAGTAGAGCACGTCATTTTGTTATGGCCACTCCCCTTTTTGTATACTCAGTAGGGTTACCCCCTGCAGAGGTTCAGTGATGGAGAGGGTAGTTAATTTGATTGGCTTACACCAGGGTAGAGGCTGCGGGATGGTTTAAATAGGCCTGCACTCTCCCTCCAGGAGGGCATCTCCAGGTTTGTTTGTTTTCTAGTTGCACTACTGGTAACGTATAGTTTTGGCTGGATCAGATGAACCTGAACCTTTAGTGATGATGAAGGGGCCTTTCTCAGATCATGTGACTCATGTGACTGCAGAAAATGATCTCTATGATTTTTTTGGGGCTTTCTGTGCAACATTTAAGGGTCTTTACACTCTAAATCTGCTGCGTAGAGGTCGCCAACTTTGGCCTATGAGCTTCATCCAAATTGTAAAGCACGCTTCCACTGGACTCTAGAGCAGTGGCGACATTTCTCTGGAGTGAGGAGTCTAACTTCTCCGTCTGGCAACTTGATGGACGAGTCTAGGTTTAGCGGTTGCCGGGGGAACAGTACTTGTCTAACTGCACTGTGCCAAGTGTAACGTTTGGAGGGGGGTTGTTTGTGAGGAGTTGCTACTTAGTTTCATTGAAAGGAACTTGTAACGCTTCAGCATAGCAAAACATTTTAAACAATTTCACGCTCCCAAATTTGTGGAACTAGTTTGATGATGGGCTCTTTTTGTTCCAACATGGCTGTGCGCTGGTGCACAAACTCCATGACGACATGAGTGCGTGACTTTGGTGTGGAAGTGGAGTCCTATTCTTAACCCAGTAGAAAACCTTTGGAATAAATTGGGTCAGAGATTGCCAACCAGGCGTTCTCATCAAACAAGAGTGTCCAGCTTTACAAATGCGCCTCGTGAAAGTTTATTCAAAATTCCCGTATTCGCACTTCTAAACCTTGAGGAAAGTTATACGGTTCAAATTCCTTGAGCCCCTGCTGATTCTGTAAGTTTGCCCAATAACAAAGAAATGTTCAGTTCATAATTTCAATGGTGGGTTTATTTGAACCGTGAGAGACAGAACCATAACAAAAAATCCAGAAAATGCATTTCAATTTACACATTCATTTGCATTTTAATGAAGGAAATAAGTATTTGACCCCTTTGAAAACGTGCTTTAGTACTAGGTGCCAACAAAGGTTTTGCCAATACCAGAGGTCAGACTTGTCTTGTAGTTGGCCAAAACTTTTGCACACATCTCAGGGTGGATTTTGTCCCACTCCTCTCTGCAGATCTCCAAGTCATTAATGATTTCACTGAGTCAGAACATTAACGCTATCTGAATGTGCCCAGCACCGCAAGTATGCCGTCATAAATCAGGTTTTATATGTTAAATATTTCTTCCCAGAATCTCGCGAGAGCAGGACCAGAAAAGGTGGCCGACAGTTCCTTCCTTTCTTTGTATTTATCACACAATGAAGACGTAGACAGAGAAATACTGTCTAGCTTTGTGTTAGAGAAATACAAACAACGAAGGACTTTGTAAATGCATTTAAGATAAGGATATGGCATTAGTCGTTTGGTTTAATGTGCTGTAGAGGTTTGGTCATCGCTGGCGTCCTGCGTGTGTCTTTCTGGTGTTGATGGGAGCTCATCACTGTCGGTGTACAGTGTGTAGCTTATTTGTGCACACCAGTGTAAAGCAGTGCTCTCATTATTTACAGGCAGTAAATTATTTTTCCTTTCTTGTCAGAGGTACTCTCTTCAATCGTTATAGGATTGTCGTGTCTTGCATGACGTTGGTGCTGGTGGTCCATTTATCTGGGACCGATTCAGCCATGTCATCTGTAACTGCTGCAGTATCTGTGTCCAGCCGCCGCCGCAGTCATTGATATTCATAGTTTATGTGAAAAACAGTGAGACAAATGTTTACAGGAACCGTTGCAGTTTTGACTGCAGCTACAACTTCAATATGTTACTTAAATTCAATGTTATTCATATAACGCCAACAGTCAAAGCCTCTTGGCTGCTCTGTTGCAGGCATTGTAACATTTGCTATGACTCCTCCACTGAAAACAGACCTGCAATACAAGCAGCATCTGAATAAAAGGTGACAGCATTAAGCCCACACAGCCCCCAGTTTCAAACAGAAACACTGATAACACGGCAGCAGCGGTGAAGACGCTGCACAGTTTTAACGAGAGACTGGAATCTGGGCCGCATGTGTGTGTAAAATGAGTTGGACACCCCAAAATTCAGATCTTTAGCCATTCACACGGGTCCAGCCCAGTTTATCTGCCCCCACCCAGGTGGGGACGATGATTCAGGCTTCTGGGTGGGAGTTGGGGTGGTGGCTGGGGACGGATGGATGACAGAATGAGAGAGGTGAATGAATACATATAGTATGTGTATAATTATTTATTATCTGAAAGAGTTTGTATACATGTAAAAGTTTCTTCTTTGGTTTGGTTTGGTGCTGCTTTCTTCAGACGTTTCGTTTTTGGCTGTTCCAGATGCTCACCTGAGGCAGGTCGAGTATAAAAGGAGGCCAGTCGCTTTCAGCGGGGCGAATTCCTGTTCCAGTAATAAAGGCCAGAGGATGAGTTTGATTCAGCCTCAGGCCGCTTTGTTTGAACCTGACAGTGAGACCATCTGTGTGACTGATCATACAACAGAAGACTGGGCTTCATTTACCTGTGTGTGTGGAAATGTTCTCATCATGTGCAAAAAAAAAATCCATTTCACCGTTAGACTCATGACACGTGCATGTCGGCCAGTTTGTTCTTACCACTGTGCACATGTTAGTCAGTTTGCCTCCAAATCCACAGGCTTGTGCTTACATCTTGTAGTCTTACTATCTGCATACCGACACGCCCCAATTTCTCTATATGAGGAGACAAGGGTAGCTGGAGGGGAAGTGGAGAGAAAGCTGTGACTGTTTTTAAAGAAGGCAGCACCAGTAAGGCAAGAACGCAGGAACAAATCGGCCTGAAGAAACTTTAACAAGGTCCAGAAGGAAGACAGGAATGGTTCCACTGTCTGTGGGCCGGGGCCAAGACATTAGACTGAGCAGTAAGATCCAGGCTGTGTGCGATAACACAGGCCCATTTGTCATTTCATTTTCTTTAGATGTTGGTCAATTTAAAAAAAAAAAAAAAAAAAAAAAAAATGTAATTTTAATCCTGAGCTTCTTGTTAGATTATGATAATTTGGTAAACTGCTTTGCTGTAAATAATAACCAAAGGGAAATAAGTGTCGTTGTTAACAGTAGTGCTTGTAAAGAAAGACAGGCCCTTATAATTTGTTTTGTAACCCAAATTCAGGTACAAAATTCTGATTACTGATTTTTTTCTTTTTTTTCATCATGAAACATTTGCGCAGATTTAATTGTATCGTGTGTGTGTGTGTGTGTGTGTGTGTGTGTGTGTGTGTGTGTGTGTGTGTGTGTGTGTGTGTGTGTGTGTGTGTGTGTTTGCAGCTCGGACCGGAAAGGTGATTGCTGAGTTTGGGCGTTTGTATGAGCAGCAGTACGCAGTAGCTCTGTTCAACAAAGTTCGCTTTGACGTAGAGGGAGGAGGAACCCTGCAACCTCAGCTGCTTCACCGCAAGGTACAAAATCCTCTCTGAAAGCTCTGCTTTTATTCCAAACAGCAGCGAGTGACCATTGCAGTGAGGATGTCTCACATGGCTCATTGTTTTGAGTGTCACACCGATGCTGCTCACAGATTAGTGAGCTATGCTCCAAAGTCTTTGTCTGTTAATCATTTGGATTATGACCATAGTGAGTCCTCTTGGCTCTGAATGGACAGAGAGAGACTTTCATGACTCAAAGGTTTCTCTTCGGTTGTGAAATGTGTCACAGATTCCTCTGGAGAACAAGGCCATTTTTTCAGGCTCCCTCTTCCAGTACTTGGAGGAAAACAAGAAATGGAGGAACCACTTCCTTTTCATCCCAGACTCCCATGACATCACGTACTACGACAGCAAGGCGGTGAGACGGGTGCAGTGTTCTCTGTACATGAGCAAGTTTTACTCACTGTCTAATGCATCAACTCTGTTCTTCTTTGGCTTCACCACAGTCCCATGACAGACTCCTCCATCCCAAAGGAACCATCAGCTGTGCCGGGTATAAAGTCCTGACATCTATGGAGCAATACCTGAATCTGATCAGCAACAGCTTGCCAGGTGAGGAGCGGGTAGGTAAGGAGAGTGTACTTTATGGTTGGTAAATTGGTAATAACTGTTTTATTACAGTAGGAAGGAGGAAAAACTCGAATCAACAGGAAACTCAGTTCATCAAATGCAATGATTTATTGTGGCAACTTAAGACATGCAGTCAGTGGGGTCAGCTTAACTGGTCACTGTAAACGTGTGACTGTGAGAGCCCTGTCCAGGGTGTACCCTGCCTCTATGGTAGATATAAGCTGCCCTATCCTGACCCCTGTTATTCAGTAGAAGACCACAGCGGGGTGAAGCTGGGGTGGATAGTGTGCATCCAAAGTGTTCATTTGTCACCACAGGTTCCAGGACTTCAGCCTTACTGGTTGAATGATGTTGCTGAAGGCACTGAGCTCTCTCTGTGGTGAAGCAGACCAACATTTCTCTTAACTGTTCGTTGAGAGCTGCCATTGTCTTAGCTGTAAGAGGCTGATGGGGTAAAGCACACGCAAATTTGATAATGCGGTAACTGGAGAGCGAGGATGCAGGAGTTTAACACTGAGACTGCAGATGTGTCTTCTTGGGGGGGGGGGGGTCGCACTGGCAGCCACGGTGTTTCTGAATGTTGCTGTATTCAAGAAAAGGAAATGTTGACTGCAAAATCAGAAATGTTTGCACACTATCAGTGAGCACGGACAACATGATGAAGTCTTTTTGTTACAGTTTAACTCTACAGAGAAACTTCAGTGAGGTTTTCAGTGTATTATTAATGCAACGATTTTATTCTTAGGTGTTAAAGCCAAGGTGGGAAGTTCCCCCTTTCTAAAGTGTGCCACTCCGTACCCTCTGATAATGTGGCACCCTTATGCCCGCCACTACTATTTCTGTGTGACGACAGAGAAAGAGCAGCAGAAGTGGTATATGGTACTCCAAGACTGTGTCAGGCACTCCAACAATGGTGAGTCATGCTAATGTAATGATAGAATAACCCTTTATTGTCATTGTGCGTGTACAATGAAATGGTGGGTGCTCCACACCAACTGTGCGTGGTGTAAAACTATAACAGTAGGACAGAGAGAATAAATAAGAAACTAGAGGAATCCATGCAAAGCAGGAGGAAGGCACACGTTAGACAGGCTGCAAACAAAGAGCTGCTGCTTTCAGTCCTCAACAGTTTCATTCATGTTTGTCAGAGCTCTGGATTCTTCTGTGCTGTAAACAAAAACTAGATCTGCACGTTGCTTTTCTTTCTTCTGCGCTCCTGCTCTCTTTTCCTTCTCTGCTTTACTGACTGTTAAGTCTGTTACTGTGATTGAGACTTGCCAATAAAGATGTCAGCCCCTGACTGGAGCTATAACAGTAACTACAGACGGGCCATAAAGTCCCAGATAGTCTGACCACAGTGAACGAAATAAAGTTGTTTTCATTAAATACCCTGTGAAATAGTTTAGTCCTCGTACTGACACACACACACACACACACACACACACACACACACACACTCGTTTTTATGCACATCTAATTGACGTCGTGCTTACAACCATCAGAAGTGAAACTAAAACAAATACCTGAATCCCAAATATACTGAGATAATTTAAATTTAACACTAAATGTGATTCAGAACATTTTTGCTTTTGTCTGTAATTTTTTGACATTGTATTTATAAATAAATAAATAACAGTGCCAAATCACTACAACAGTTGCCTGAAAGCAGTTTATATTGTAAGGTAAAGACTACAATACAGCAGCACAGAGGAGACGGAGGAAACCCCAACGATCGGATCTGCACTCTGGGAAGGAGAAACGTTTAACAGGAATCACAACAGGGGGTGTCTGTCGCCTGAGTCTGAGGAAGCTGAAGGCTCTGCCTCTCTTTGCACTTTTAGACACCATAGGTGCTACAAGTAAACCAGCAGCCTGACAGTACAGTGCTCTACTGGGATAATACGCTTCTATGATAAGGGTTTTTTTTTTGCTTTTGTTTTGTCTTTTCAGAATGGGCATAATCTGCTCTCTCCTTCTAGTCCCTGTCAGGACTCTTGCTGCAGCATTTTGGATTAGCTGAAGGCTTTTCAGGGAGTTTTTAGTACATCTGATAATAATGAATTACAGTCGTCCAGCCTGGAAGTAATAAATGCATGAACTAGTTTTTCAGCGTCACTCTGAGACAGGATATTTCTAACTTTAGAGACAGATATGCAGACTGAAGGGCAAACATGACTCCACGAACCCTCAGTCTCACTGGAGGCCAAAGTAAGACCATGCAGAGTAAGAATCTGGATAGATGCTGCATTTCTACGATTTTGAAGGCCAAGTACAAGAACCTGTGTTTTATCTGAGTTTAGAGCAGGGGTGGCTCAGAGGCCACATTGACTTTTAAAATGTGACGGGCCAGCACCAGATGCATGCATATCAAACATAAACATTAAGATCACACTTTTTTGTCAGTGAATCAGAATCTCCTGTTAGTTTTGTTGTGGCAAGAACAGATCTGAGGTGTTCATCACTCAGCTGGGATCTGTGGGTGCTGCTTTGTCTGTTCACACACATACGTGGAGCCAAACAACACCAGCATCCTCTGTGACATCATCTGGATGCTTGGTCCCCTCATTCTGATAAAGTGCATGTTACACTGCATCTTCACTGTGTGATCGAGGTGCAGCACAGACTTACACAGGGCTTCCTGGTGGATTATGCAGTGTAAAAAAACAACCTCCTGCTCAGGGTTGTCCTCTTTCACCCTGCCCTGGATTCTTTTGAGCAACCCGACTTTTGTTCCAGTCAGATTTGGCGATCCATCTGTGGTGGCCTGACGAGTGTACCCCGAGGTAGCTTGTACCTCTTGATGACCTCTGCCGCGTGTCATACAAGTCGTCTCCCCACGTTTCCCCCTTTATGGATTGCATGGCCAAAAACTCCTCTGTTATCTTAAAATTGTCATTAATCCCTCTGATCCAAATTAAAAGCTGAGCGGTGTCCTTACACAACTAACCTATAATCACATGGCAAAACAATTACCTTACCAAGGTACATACATTTGTTTTTACTACATAATTAAAACTAACTTGCAGATATATCCTAAATATTGTTCAGACAGAGTTATGAAATCTAATAATTTTTACTTACATTTCTCATGTAAAACACTGAATATGAAGCCAACAAAATTCATTCATTGTAAAAAGTCATCTGGGCTCCTGCACCCAACCAACCCCCAGTTTAATAAGTCATCTGTTCATTCAGCAGGTCCCTGCTCGTGAACGCAGTGTTTTCTTCAGCAGGATAAAATGATGACCCTGTTTGTGTGTTATGTGTTTAAACTGCAGCTTGATTGGTTGGAGGCGTACAACTAAAAACAGTTAACTGTAATTTATCCATCCATTAGTTTATATTTACATTCAAGTGAAGCGTGGATCATTGGAGTTGTGTGATTGATGATCAAAGTATAAAAAAAGTCAAATTAATTGTGGTAAAACAGATATGTTCCACTTTTGTTCTTGTTTGAAATCGCCTGGTACCATCTGAAGCCAGGAGAGAAAACTAGATTATTTGAAAGGGTCTCCTTAATCTCACGATGCTGCATTCTGTCATCAGCCCTGCTTTTCCTCCTGTTTTACCTTCATAATTTCTCTAATAGAAGACCTGCAGGTATCAGTTAAAAGTTCACTGACGGCTGCTTCTTCAATTCCAGGTTTGTCAGATGAGAAAAAAGTTCAGACACCAGCCTTCACTAATGCAGTGCGACTCTACCGTCAAGCTCAAGGCCAGTATGGCACCTGGGAAATGATGTGTGGTGCACCATCACAGGTAGCTTTGGCAGAAATGTTCTTCTGTGGCCTCAATCGGACTTGGGGGGGGGGGGTTGGAAGCTGGGATGAATCAGGTGCTATGTCATAAAATGTAACATGGTGCATATAAACTTGATTTAACAAAAAACAGTTTTTTCAATGTCCTCCATCAACCTGATTTTTCGTTGAATTGCAAGACGAGGTTATTCAAAGTTTTCACCAAACACCTCAGTTTTGGTGTTTTCTGACCTCTGATGGTCAGAAGATTAAATGCTTTATGCACATGTTGCATCACGGTCAGGCCCTGCTGTCCATGCTTCAGTGCTGAACAGGTTTTTCTAGATGCTTCTTCAAACCCAAATCACATTTATGTCATTTAAATTAAGTTATAGTCTAATGCTGTGTTTTTAAATCATTCTTTACTGTTTGTCTGATTATGCTTTAAAAAGGCGCCCACAAATAAAATGTATTATTATTAATTATGTGGTAACAGACTTACTTGCACACGCTGTAGTTCATCTCACATGGCCTGTGTGAGTCCCTCTGTTATATTCTGCTTCCTTACATGTGGCAACATGGAAAACGTACAGAGAGAGGTTACCATGACGATCACATGAGCGACTGTAAAAATGCAGAGTTGTGCTCGTGGTCCTCTTATTTGTATGTGGGAATTGTTTTCCTCGTAGATCTTGTCTAACCTGGTGATGGAGGGCCTCCTCTCGGAGCTGAGAGACCTCATCTCCCCCCGCCTCAAAGGCAAACTCCATGAGAGACAAAGGAACTGGATACTGGTGAGAAACTACTCTGTGATTATTAGACTCAGTCTTTAGCAAAATAAGTGTTAACCTGCAAGTTTGGTGGATACTGCACCAGTGATTGGGGGACTTGTAAATGTTGACATCACCTGTTTGAAATGCTCCTTGTTCTTCTGGGTCTTTTTAGCACTTTTGTTTCAAACATTGTGCTATTTTGCCAGAATAACAGGAACTTTAATGACAAAGGTGTTGTGTGATTTATTCAGATATACACTACCAGTCAAAAGTTTTAGAACACCCCAATTTGTCCAGTTTGTCATTGAAAGTTATGCAGTTGATTGTCTGATTGCACTCTGAAATAAACAAAAGCACGTGGAGTTAAAAAAAAGAATTGAATCAGCTTATAGACTAAAATGTATTCTAAACTTTGACTCATCAAAGTAGCACCTTTGGCAGATATAGCTGCTGAACAAACCCGTGCCATTCATTCTACAATAGAAATCAAATATTCCCCATAAATGTGGACCTTGTAGCTGCTTTGCTTTCACTCTTCTGTCCAGTTCAAACCAGGTCGATGGGGTTTAGGTCTGCAGACTGTGCTGCACACTCCATGTTTCCAAGCTCACCATCTTGTTCTTTGTTCCTGAGGTAGTTCTGACAGAGCTTGGACTTACGTTTGGGTCATTATCTTGCTGTAGGATGAACCCCTGACCAACTGCATACCAGAGGGTCCTGCATAGATTGCTGTGGTAGCTGTTTTGGTTCAGGGAGCCTCTCACTCTGTACAAGTCACCGACCCTGGATCCAGCAAACAGCCCCAGACCACACTTCCTGCTCCATGTTTGACAGTTGATGCCACACACTGTGGATCCATCCTTTCACCTACTCGACAGCAAAGATCCTGCGTGATGAACCGAAGATTTCAAGCGTTGATTCATTAGTCCATAATACCTTCGTCCAGTCTTCAGTAGTCCCGTGTCGATGTTTCATGGCCCAGACAAGCCTATTTGTCTTATTCTGACATCTTATCAATGGCTTACTTGCTGCAGCTGACGAGCGTATGGCACCACAGTGTGTTCAACACTGCTTTTATGCAGACAGAGGGGCAAGTAATCCAGAAAAGTTGGAACACCTGCAGGAATTAGTAGCAGCAGCTTTCAAGGCTTGATCAACCTCCATTGCTGCAGAACAGATTTAACCTGTTAACCCTTGTTGTCCCTGAAAAAGGCTTTTTGTATAATTCTGAATTCTTTTTTTTACCTGGCAGTTCACCCTCACCTTTGTACCATTTCAAGCTGTTCATTGGACTGAATGGCTTGAATTGCAGTAAATAACTGGAAAGATTAGGGTGTTCTAACTTGTGACTGGTAGTGTATGTATACGCTTTGAGCTTATTTTAGTAATGTGAATGCAACAGAAAAACAGCTGAACTACATTTCTTCAAAGGTCTGTAGTTCCACAGGACCTCTCCAGCAGGTACAGCCCAACTGCTTCCAAATTCACCTGTAAACTCAATAGTCTGTGTTATGCAGATAAACAAATATATTCACTACATGCATATTCCAGACCATTTACGCTACTATGTGAAACTTAAACAGACGATGTACTGCACAGGTGTGAGTTTGGCAACATCAGCTTCAGGCTTCTGCTGTGTGTTTTGTGTTTGTAGATCAGTGATGCTGTGTACAGCCTGGTGCAGGCGCAGTGCCAGACGCAGTACGAAGCAGTGTTGCAGAAGTGTGAGGCTAACCGCTCTTCTTTAGAGGCCTCCATACGAACAGACATGGACCAGATCATCACATCCAAGGAACACGTGACCAACAAGATCAGAGGTTGGATAAGAGCAACACTAGCAGCACATTTTTCAGACCATTTTTCATCTTTGGTTAGTTATAAGCCCGTCATCGATAGAATACTCATGGAAGTAGAAGTCGTAATAATAACTGTAAATGTTAAAGCAGTGTTGTTCTAAATATCTACAGGGCTTAAAATTCTTTAGTGTGGGTTCAGTTTTAGCTGTAAATGTGGATTCATATCTTAATAGGAATGTTTATTGCTTGTTTTTAAAACTGCACCATGGCAAGAATATCAGTGAGAATGCTTGTATATAAACCTGTGAAACCTATATTTGACCTGCTTTTGGAACACTGGAACAAAGGAATGACGATGCATCCATCCATGACATCAAGCTGAAGACATGCATCCATGCAGTTAGATGATTGGTTCTAAATGTAGCTGTGAGAGAGAGACTAGCCAGAGAGAAGTCAAGCAAGCACAAGGAAACCAGACAAACTAACAAAAAGGCCAAATCAGCAACCAACTTACTGTTACATATTTGTAAAAATACATAACATATATACTGTTGTGTGTGTGGAGATGGATGGAGATATGTAGATGTTACATTGTCTTGGTTTAAAAAAAAAAAAAGATAATAAAAATATAGCAATATCTTACAGTTTGATATTTTAACATCACTGTTGATCAGTAGAAAGCAGGGAGACCGTTTCAGAAGGTTTCAGCTGCAGATAGGAGACATTAAACCAAACAAAGTTACTGAAGGGTAACTTTTTAAATTGTATGATATCTAATCTAAGTGTGCTTCTACTTGTTTCCAGCCAATTAACTCAGTTTAATTCAGTTTTATTTTTTATATCTCCAAATCACAACGTTCACCTCAACAATCAGACAAAACCTCTGAGCAGCACTTTGGCGACAGTGGGAAGGAAAAACTCCCTTTTAACAGGAAGAAACCTCCAGCAGAACCAGGCTCAGGGAGGGGCGGGGCCATCTGCTGTGATTGGTTGGAGTGAGAGAAGGAAGACAGGATAAAGACATGCTGTGGAAGAGAGACAGAGGTTAATAACAGATATGATTCAATGCAGAGAGGTCTGTTAACACATAGTGAGTGAAGAAGAAACACCCAGTGCATCATGGGAATCCCCCGGCAGCCTACGTCTATTGCAGCATAACTAAGGGAGGATTCAGGGTCACCTGGTCCAGCCCTAACTATATGCTTTAGCAAAAAGGAAAGTTTGAAGCCTAATCTTAAAAGTAGAGATAGTGTCTGTCTCCCGAATCCAAACTGGAAGCTGGTTCCACAGAAGAGGGGCCTGAAAACTGAAGGCTCTGCCTCCCATTCTACTTTTAAATACTCTAGGAACAACAAGTAGGCCTGCAGTGTGAGAGCGAAGTGCTCTAATAGGGTGATATGGTACTACAAGGTCATTAAGATAAGATGGGGCCTGATTATTTAAGACCTTGTATGTGAGGAGCAGGATTTTGAATTCTGGATTTAACAGGAAGCCAAAACAGGAGAAATCTGCTCTCTCTTTCTCGTCCCTGTCAGGACTCTTGCTGCAGCATTTTGGATTAACTTTTTTTAATTTATTTATTTTATTTCACCTTTATTTATGTAGGTAAACCTCATTGAGACACAGTCTCATTTTGAATAGCAACCTGTTTTAAATATCCTTACAAAACTACAGCTTGATAAACATACTGTAGTCATTATAATTCATATAACAACTAATTAACTGAAAAAAACAGCTAAAAATAAAATAAAAGACAGTAACAATAAAACATGAAGAACAGGAGCAGCCCTGATGCTTCCTCCATTGTCCTTAGGATTTGTTTAAAACCCTTCAGCTCAGCAGTGTAAGAAAATGCCTTTTCCCCACCTTCTGTACGTACTGAAGGAACAGTGACTGATAGAAGCTTGTGAGTGGAGGTGTTAGTTACTCTGTTTAGGTGACACACAGGAAGGTAGATGCACCGCTAGCAGACAAATTACTGATGTATAACTGATCAGCTGGAGGCTTTTCCAGTCTACTGTGTAATCAGTGATTGTAAATGTTATCAGGAAATGATCAGACAGGAGAGGGTTTTCAGGAAACACTGTTACATGTTCAGTTTCTATGCCATGTGTTAAAACAAGATCTCGAGTGTGATTAAAGTGGTGGGTGGGTTCTGTCATTCTTAGCATCTACGTGGATGTTAAAATCACCCACAATAATTATTTTATCTGAGCTGAGAACTAAATCAGATAAAAAGTCAGCAACCTGACCAAGGTTATGTCAACATGTTTCTACATCCCAGAAGCCAGGCATGCTTTATTTACAGGTTGTCACATTTCTAATCTGACATAACGATCCCAGACGTTTGCCTGAAACTGCAAACCTGCTTTCCTCTCTTGTTTTGCAGCCGTGGTTCTTCCTAAAGCAGAGAAGCTGCTGAAGGTGAGCATTCAGCCCTACATCAGCTCCATCCTAGAGGCCCTGCTGGAGCCCACCAGCCGAGGGTTCTTCGAGGTCCGCGAGGTTTTCTTCCGAGAGCTGGTGGACATGAGCAAAAACGTCCTGAATGAGGGCACTAAGGAGATGGTGGCACAGGTGAGCACGTAGAAGAGGTCCTCCTAGAGACAGTAAAGGAGATGCTCCCTCTGCGTCCATTGAACTCAGAAACATTTAGTGACATTCAGTGCTTGTAATCTATTCCTTGTCCTCAGCACATGGGGAAGATCTCAATGCTTGCCTTCCATCCAGTGAAGATGTGCAGCTGCTATGAAAAGGTGATGCAGCTGAGTCTGGAAGGTCTGGATCAGAGATTTGACATCTCGAGCCCCTCAGTGTTCATCCAGAGGGTCCAGATCCTCATGAGAGAGGTGATGATCACTTACTGGCAGCTGGCTTTTCAAAGCAGTGCAGCTTTAACATATTGCTGGAGGTCTAAATGATGTATTAATTACAATCGTAATTTACTGTACGAATGGTTTTCTGATCAAATGTATTTTTAAAAATCTGCATTTTATTTGTTGAAAAGAGGGAGGAGGTTACAATCAGCACTTACTGGTAAATAAACATCACATACTTTGAAAAACAAACTCCCCGCTGTATTAGGAACTTTCCGTTCTCAGATCCCTGAATGTGTAACAAATACAGGCAACGTAAATCAAAATGAATACAGTGAAACAAGTGATTCACCTTCACAAACCCCAGAACAGAATACAGTTGGGAAGGAAAACAATGACTCGAGAAACAAGTAACACACAAACTCATATCAGCTGACTTCCATGAAAAGGTGAATGCATTAGAATCACTGCTGTGTGCTCTGAAGAAGCTTAGACAGGACACTAGCAGACACGGCTAAAACATAAAACACCACAGAGAGATGCTCCAGTCTGGATTTAAACTGAGCAGCTTCTTTGTGTGAGGCACTGAGCATCTCTTATGTAAATATACTCCATTCCTGTGCATTAAATCACATACAAAGTGCATTATGTTGTCGCCTTCATCTCTTAGAATTGAGATGTTCACTGATTGCTGTAAATTTGTCAGGGATTGAATGAGATGAGAAAGTTTTATTTCTAAAGACAATAGTTGAGTTATTATTGAATTATGAAATACTTTGTGGTTTGTTAGTCTCACTGTCCGTGTTTGAACTCGAAACATTTCCTGCCTCCTTTTCTGAGGTCAACATTACACTGCTTATGTCTGCTTTAATTTTGTGTGAGCATCTCTCTACTCTCAGTGTTGTAAGAATAAATTAAACTTGAATAGTTGCTGCTCAGTTTGCAGAGGAATTGAGTACCATGAACACAACAGGACTGCAGGAAGGCAGCACTTTTGAATGAAAGTGTATTTTCTTAGGAGAAGGGGAAGTATGACTAGGTGGAGGCACATCATGGAGCATCGAGTTTTGGATCAGTTAATAGATCTTCTTTCATATCATATTTATGTGATAATTATCAAAGTCAAGATATAATAAAATATACTGATACATTTGAATGCACTCGTGATAGTGTCCCCATCTCTGTGTCCGTTTACAGCAAATGGACAATGCTGTTTATACATTTGAGCAGATCCTTCACCAGAGTCTGGAGGCTCAGGGCGGTGAGGATCTCTGCAAGACTATCCAGCGCTGCCAGGACAGAGTTATCAAGGTAAAACACATGATCAGTAAAAACCTGTTAGATCACCATTTTATCCTAAACCAGAAACACATGGGAAGAGGAGGACTGTGGGTGGTAGATTTGAAAGTTGGTGGTTGGATTCGCTCCACTTTACAACATCCATATAGAGTGTGAGCATATTAATCCATCCATCTTCTTCTGCTTATCCTGGGCCGGGCCCAGAACACCTCACCCAGGACGCTCCCAGGATCCATCCTTGTCAGATGCCCGAACCACCTCAGCTGGCTCCTTTCGATGTGGAGGAGCAGCGGCTCCACTCTGAGCCCCTCCCGGATGGCTGAACTCCTCACCCTATCTCTAAGGGAGAGGCCAGCCACCCTTCAGAGGAAGCTCATTTCCGCCGTTTCTTTCCGCGATCTCGTTCTTTCGGTCACTACCCACAGCTCGTGACCATAGGCGAGGGTAGGGACGTAGATCGACCGCTCAGCTCTCTTCACAGACCGGTACAGTATCCACATCAGTGCAGCCGCAGCACCAATCCATCTGTCAATCTCCTGCTCCCTTCACCCATTACTCGTGTACAAGACTCCAAGATACTTGAACTCCTCCACTTCGGGGCAGGAACTCGTGGCCTGTTGCGCTATCAGGGTCGAAGTGCCTTAGTCAGGGAGGTCACCACGAACCTGATGGTCTCTCTGAGCTCCGTCGCGGCCCCGTGGAGAGAGAAGAACCTTCCAGAAGGACAACAATTTCTGCCGCAAAAATGCTTCAGCAAGGGGGAGGAAGACTGGAGATGGAGCAATACTGGAAGAGCATATGGGAGAAGGACGTAACACATAACGGCAGTGCTCGGTGCCTATTGGGTCTAAGAGCAGAGCACAGCAACCTCCCTGAACTGGGACCAGTAACCATCACACTAGCAGACATCCAAGAAAGGGCCAATAACCTTCCTCTGTACCACATGGAAGCTCCTGTCAGGCATCATAGCGTTGTGAATACTTTCCACATATACTGCATGTGTTCAAAATGAAGTTACAACTTATAGTTGCCATCTGACACACACACACACACACACACACACACACACACACACACACACACACACACACACACACACACACAGTAAAGCTGTCCTTTTCCTTCTTTCCTGTGGTTCAGAAATTTGACTATGACAGCAGCACAGTGAGGAAGTGCTTCTTCCGCGAGGCTCTCTTGCAGATCTTCATCCCCTACATTCTAAAGCAGCTCAACCCTTGCTTTGTATCTGTGAGTACATCACCTTTTCTCTTCCCAAGAACCTGGAAAATTAATAATGCACAGTTAGGTTTTTGTTTCTGCAACAAAGAAAAGCGTTGTGACTGGTTTATTGTTGTGTGTATTTGTTCTTGGTTTCATTCTTCTTTGAAACACCAGGAGTTGCCACGCTTTGAGGAGCTCATCTTCGAGGACTTTTCCCACTTCATCCTGGTAGAAAACATCTTTGAAGAGGTTGTGCTGCAGTCAGTCATGAAGGACATTATAATGGGTCAGTCTTCTTTGGTGGTATATCGATGAAGAAAGACCGAGTGAAAGTAGTCAGAACTGAGGGTGTTATACTACCAGGAGGCAACATTGCAGGCAGTGCAATGGGAACCATTGAGAGGAAAGCCTGCATGGACTCACAAAGACATGATGAATGTTGAACAAGACAAAAAGGTTTCAAAGCAAAATATCCTGCCATCCAGAGAAAGCCAAAACACATTCTGCAAGTATTCAAACGACACAGTTCCCCACAAAGGTGCAGGTGCTAAGCAGCACTCCTCGAGTCCAGACGGGTCATCCACCAATTCATCTGATTCCTACTTTTGGTACATTATGAAGAATAGGCCTTGAATTGTGCAACAGATCAAAGTGATGCAACACAGATGCTGGTATCAAATTCTAAAGAAGCATTTAGTGTTTAACAAATGTCTCAGTGTAGTGGTCACAGCTGCTTTCACTATGATAAGATTCAGATTAAATATGATATAAAAGCGGCATCTTGGATCCATTTAACCTGGGAGATCAGCATCATTCATATTGGTCCCTGCTGTACTCTGTGCACATAACATAAGTCATTGAATTTATTGTGAGAATCCACATTTGAACCCTTTTCTCTCTGTCTGCAGCTGTAAAGGAGGCGGCAGTCCAAAGGAGACACAATCTGTACAGGGACAGTATTGTTCTGAGCAACAGTGACCCCAACCTGCATCTGCTTGGAGATAATCCCTCCATCGACTGGGCGGGACAGTACGGAGGCGACCAGGAGGAGGTGGATGGGGCAGAGGATGATGCCGAGTACGATGGCGAGGTGGAAAGTGTGACGTCCCGGAAGAAGAAGAAAAGAGTGAAGCAGGTGGTGTCCTTGATCCAGATGGAAGGCACCACTGTCCTGCCTAGCGAGTCATGCCTGGAGGTGCCTGGTGTTGAAGACATACCAGAGGAAGATGGAGAGGGGCAGAAAGAGAATGGAGCTGGGGAGGAGAACTCTGAAAACAAACCTTTGTGTGACCAGAATGGATTTGCAAGTCTCAAAGCCTCCACAGAAAAGCCAGAAGACGACAACGAACCCGAGGAGCAGCAGAAAGAGGAATTCCAGGCGATCGAGTCTGCTGTAGAGGGAGAGGAAAGTCAGGCTGTGGCAGAAGAGCAGCCATCATCCGAGCAGGAGGAGTCAGAGGTTTTACTCCTGCCACCTGCTCCAGCAGCACAAAAGGAGTCTGAGATTCAGGAGACGAGCGTAGCTGCAGGAGCCCAGTGACTAAAGTGAATCCTGCCCGCTTCCTTTTGCTTTTCCCGTTTATACCAAGTTTAAGACACTAAATATCTTTTTTAACCACAACAACCCAAACTTTGTCTTCACGTGGTAGAAACATGAGCACCGTCTGTGCGCTGTGTATAAATGTGACAAGCTGCAAGAGCACCAGGATTGAGGTGCCTTTAAGAAGCTGGATGTTTTCTGTGGTTTGACCTTCAATCTGACTTTTCTAACTGCGTGTGATTCAAACTGTAAGCATTAAACTGTCACTGAGTAATGAACAGCTTAAAGAACGTGTGACAAAAGAATGAATCCTGAGTGCAGACGATCGTGTCCATGTCAGCACGAGTTTGTTTTGTGTGGTGGGAACGGCACCGTTTTACATCAGTAACAAGAAAGATTTTATTAACTGTAATTTTACATCATTTTCTATCATTTCCACACTTTTTATTTTTAGATTGAAGTTTCTGAAGCAAATGATTTATTGATAATAAATTATCGATCAAAAATATATTTGTCATCGTTTCTGTTGCCACATGTGCACACCAAGGTTAGTATAGGGAACTAAACAAAACGTAAAACTATAATGAGAATTTTATTTCAGTTAGTAAAATGTAAACAGCGAGAGGCGTACAGACTGCTCATGGACCAATAAGAAACACAAGCGTATTCACGCTACTAAACGTCACCACACATAAGCTGTTCCAGGTGATCCAGGACGTTTCTCAAGTCCTTTCCACCTAAGAACTACATCACGGCAGGATGGAGGTGTATCTGTGTACGTGCATAGAATAAGGTCACAGGTAATGGGTGTGAATGTGTAACCCATATTTCTAATGATCCACACTCTTAAAATCACACCTTATGTAAAGATGATGACCTGAATCCTGAAGAACGTCCCTGTAGAGACGAGCAGAATGTAAACTGTTCGTTTTACAACAGAAAACTTTCTGTTCAACTTGGAAATGAGCAAAATCTTTGAGGCTGTGATTTTCTCTAATATTTGACATTTAGGTGTTTTTACAGAGCAGTTCTGTATCTGCGTCGTCCTCCATCCTTTGCTCTGGTTTGTATCTCTGTCACCTTTACTCATCTATTGATCACACAAATGTTCCACTTCTTCTTTTTGTGTGTTACACTTATTATAAACACATCCCCGCGTCACTGTTGGTAGAAAATTAAAGACTTTAAACTGTATTTGCCTTTGCAGTTTGCACTTTCTGAACAATATTCCCTGGATTCAAATCAACTGTGGAGAATCTTTTACTGCATAAAGTGTTTTTAGGTTATGATCACATCTGCTTTAAACTGTAGATTTTATGAGGTTGACTTGAACAATCCTCTGTGCACTTTTCCACTGTGTGCTGTATTTAAACTCTGAGCACAAATAAACTGAGGACATTTTTCTCCAGTGAGTATTTTTCCTTATGTGCCATTCTTATACTTAGTTGCAGTGAAGTTGCATGAGTATTTATAAAGTTTTTTTTAATCTAGTACTAGCATATTTCCAGAAGAATCTGAACAGTTCCTCTGACGCTGCTGTAAATCCAGAGTTGCTCCTTGACCTTTGTAGTCAGACGTTACTTGTTTCCTTCTGTGAGCTGCAGAGCAAGATCACTGACCTGGTGCTGGGCAGGTTCATGGACTCGCGTAGAGATTCAGAAACAATCCACTATATCAAACCTAAACATTATTAAGACCATCTGAAGGAGACGGAGCCTTTTGATCGCTCTGTCTGCCTGCGTCACACAGTGCAGCAGTTTTGTAATTAAAGAGCAACAAGCTTTACAGGAACAGTGAAGCTGTTATTGCTGGATACTGGTCCAGGCTGATTTGTGATTGGATGCTCGTTTCTTCACGCCTCTGTTGCTTTGAGGTGCCAAGTTTGTCATCTTTACAAACCAAAGTAATTTGGCCTGAGCTTTGAATATGTGAGTCGTATGTCTGTTTATTACGAGTACACACACGTATAAAAGAAAATCATGATTTTTTGCTGTGGACTGTGAAGACTCGTGCAGGATATCCATCCACCTAAATACCAGAATCCAAAGTGTAAATAAGGCTGGACGACAGTACCAGCCAACGCGTCGTATTTGATCACGTTTCTAAACAAGATTGGGAAAAGGATGCTGGGTGAGCGCCACTAACTTCTACCAACAGAGAGAGCAGCACACTGCACTGCAAATTCATTAAAGCACCTCCACAGAAACCAGCTGTGCTTCCAAAGAGAAAAACAGGAAGACTTTTTCAGCTGTAAGTCAAGTCTCTTCTTTTTCTCTACATTTAACAGAAAGTCTATTCAGGCATCAGGTGAATTCATCCTCAGTCTAACCAAAGAGACGTTTCTGGTCGGCTATTCGCCCCAAAATTGATTTTCCATATTTGAACTATTGTGAATCACTTAATGTAAAATCATTTCCAGACGTGTCTCTAATGAATACTTGAAGATGAGTCAGAAAGAACAGGCAAGGTCAAAGGTCGAAGCTGCTACCACTTTTTCACTTGAAAAAAAAAAATGTAATCGACATTAAAAATGTATTTTTCAAAATAGATGAAAGGAAACGTCACAGTACTATCAAGAGATTTAAAAAGCACAGGAATAACTGAAAGTCAGAAAGTCACAAAGATAATTAGTAATAAGTAATTTCTTTTTTTAAATATATATAAACCCTTCAAATTCCCTCTGTGAGCAAAGGTACACAGAAAAACTGAGAATCACTTTTTAGCACATCAGCAGAACATCCATTAATGTATTAGCAATTATTGAGACAAATGAGATTTATTTTCCCATTTCCATGTCTGGTGGAAATATCTCATAAACAGC
The DNA here is from genome assembly GCF_051167445.1 of Perissodus microlepis. Taxonomy (NCBI): domain Eukaryota; kingdom Metazoa; phylum Chordata; class Actinopteri; order Cichliformes; family Cichlidae; genus Perissodus; species Perissodus microlepis. The sequence goes on along the minus strand of NC_140472.1, from coordinate 1,245,289 downwards.
AGAAAGGCGTGCAGGCTCAGTGGAAACAGAACCTGAGAGTCAAACAGCTCACATCACAAGATCCCAGCAGCGTATGTTACAAACAAGCTTCATGGTCCACTAAACGTCTGAACCTCGACTATTTCAGATCTAAGTGTGAAAGGGTGAAATGTTGCAGTTAGTCACAGTTAGTGTACAATAATTTAATGAAAGTCTTTTAGGTGGAAACACATTTAATCTTGTTTATTTATAAATGTCACAGCAGCTTCTAGCTTGTGCAGAACAAACACTGATTCTGTGACAGCTGCAAGTCTGGGGAGATAACTCGCATTTAATAATCTGCTCTTGCTCTTTCAAGCACAGCAAAGCAGACGAATTAATCTTCAACAAGTGACAGGTGTTCTGTCTCCCCGTTAAGAATGCCGACAGGTGTTGAGCTTGTCGGGCGTTTGTATAACTGAGTCACTGTTGTAACTAACAGGAAAAGTGTCTGTTTCCTTTAAAAGCCTGCAGTAACCTGCAGGAGTTGTTCATCCTAATGAATAATAACACTCAGGTTTTTGTCTTTACTGTTTCACAAAGTGAAATAATCAAATCCCTTGAATTATATTTATCTAATTAAACTCTGAGCTAATGCTGATTTGACTCTACTCTTTGGAAGAAGCGAGATCAAAGAGGAGAACGAGCACATCGAGGCCTGAAGATGCACTTATTTCTTCTCTGTAGATACAATCCAACAGGAAAGGAGGCAGCAGGAAACAATAAAATCCAAATTCATACTGTAACACACGAAAAATGAGCAGAGAGAGGGTCCACAGTGTTCAGGTGGTGCTGGCTCCTTTGTTGTTACTTGCTGCAGTTTCTAACTGTGGAGGCCTACGACTCAATCTTCAGATGATGTCTTCTGCTCATCATCTTCATCATCATCTTCCTTTCTGAGGAACATAGGTCGTTCTCCTCCTCTTGGTCGTGACAGCTGCTCAAATGCAGGAGAAAGACCATGGGAGGAGTCCTGAAATATGGGCAGCCAGGTCGGGAACACTGATGCAGATATCAGGGAGCAGGAAGTAAGTCCAGTCATTTTTGGGTTTAAGAACCATGACTTTTAACAAAAGTCTTCTGAGTAATGACCCCAACACTGATCACAACAAAGAGGGCAAACACCTCCAACATGCACCAACATGTGACCACACAGCCTGAAGTTCATTTGCATTCAATTCAATTCAATTCAATTCAATTTTATTTATATAGCGCCAAATCACAACAAAAGTCACCTCAAGGCGCTTCATAGATACAGAGAAAAACCCAACAATCATATGACCCCCTATGAGCAAGCACTTTGGCGACAGTGGGAAGGAAAAACTCCCTTTTAACAGGAAGAAACCTCCGGCAGAACCAGGCTCAGGGAGGGGCGGGGCCATCTGCTGTGATTGGTTGGGGTGAGAGAAGGAAGACAGGATAAAGACATGCTGTGGAAGAGAGACAGAGGTTAATAACAGATATGATTCAATGCAGAGAGGTCTATTAATACATAGTGAGTGAGAAAGGTGACTGGAAAGGAAAAACTCAATGCATCTTGGGAATCCCCCGGCAGCCTACGTCTATTGCAGCATAACTAAGGGAGGATTCAGGGTCACCTGGTCCAGCCCTAACTATATGCTTTAGCAAAAAGGAAAGTTTTAAGCCTAATCTTAAAAGTAGAGATAGTGTCTGTCTCCCAAATCCAAACTGGAAGCTGGTTCCACAGAAGAGGGGCCTGAAAACTGAAGGCTCTGCCTCCCATTCTACTTTTAAATACTCTAGGAACAACAAGTAGGCCTGCAGAGCGAGAGCGAAGTGCTCTAATAGGGTGATATGGTACTACAAGGTCATTAAGATAAGATGGGGCCTGATTATTTAAGACCTTGTATGTGAGGAGCAGGATTTTGAATTCAATTCTGGATTTAACAGGAAGCCAATGAAGGGAAGCCAAAACAGGAGAAATCTGCTCTCTTTCTAGTCCCTGTCAGGACTCTTGCTGCAGCATTTTGGATTAGCTGAAGGCTTTTCAGTGAGTTTTTAGGACATCCTGATAATAATGAATTACAGTCGTCCAGCCTGGAAGTAATAAATGCATGAACTAGTTTTTCAGCGTCACTCTGAGACAGGATATTTCTAACTTTAGAGATGTTGCGCAAATGGAAGAAAGCAGTCTTACATATTTGTTTAATATGTGCGTTGAAGGACATGTCCTGGTCAAAAATGACTCCAAGGTTCCACACAGCGTTACTGGAGGCCAAGGTAATGCCATCCAGAGGAAGAATCTGCTTAGATACCATATTTCTAAGATTTTCAGGGCCGAGTACAATAACCTCAGTTTTATCTGAATTAAGAAGCAGAAAGTTAGCGGCCATCCAGGTCTTTATGTCTTTAAGACATTCCTGCAGTTTAACTCATTGGTGTGTGTTATCTGGCTTCATGGACAGATAGAGCTGGGTGTCATCTGCATAGCAGTGTAAATGTATGCTATGTCTTCTAATGATGCTGCCTAAGGGAAGCATGTATAATGTAAACAGAATTGGTCCTAGCACTGAACCCTGTGGAACTCCATAATTGTAATGAGTCATGTCATCATGAATGTAATGATGGTGATCAGCATCATCGGGGTGTTAGACCACACATAACCTGATTATGAACTGAATCGATAAGTGATATCAATAATAATAATATTAATAATATTAATAATAATAATAATAATAAATAATAATAAATTCTTATCTGTACCCATACCTAATCACAGTACTTTGTGTGCTGTACACTCATAATTCAAAACTCCCATTGCTGAAAAAAGAGCATTTTATTCGACATATTAAAAACAAAAAACAAACCACAGAATAAAACAAAAGTTAACATAATAATAATAATAATAATAATAATAATATATAAACCAAGTGCAGAGGACACCTTATGGCACTAACTTCATGAACTCTTCGTGGAGATGATCCTCTGCAGTGTCCTGGCAGCCACCCTGAGAGCAGCGAGAGTGGAGACTTGGTGTTGTGGGTGGAGTTGAGGGCAGTCCACGTCCCTCCTTTTGTACCCAGTGATGTGTTTCCACCCTTCCACATGTTTCCTTACGGGTTGTGCATTTCCTTGTTGCTTTCATTCCCACCGGATCTCCGGATGTAAAGATTAAGTCGACTGTGTTTCCTTCTTAAGCAATTCCTCTATTTCTTTGTATTTGACGGAGATGTTTTAAGAAATTTGTTGAGTGGACATAATGCCCCACATGTCCAATCGCACATTGCTCACCTGGTTACACCAGGTTAGCTACAGACCATACAGAGTAGTAGGGCCACATTAAGAAAAAACAATATCATTTTAAGATAAAACTCGAAATTATTTAAAAGAAAAAAGATATAGTTAGGGTTAGGGTTAGTGACATCATGCTTCAGGCTCGGTTTTAGTAACAAGGGATTAAAGGATTTCTCTTTTTGCACACAAACATTGTGACGATGAGTATAAAAACATGTGATTCTGTATAAAGTCTAAGTTATATCGGACTTTAGACGCGTTTGATCTCAGCGGCAGGTGAAGGCAGTGCAGCGTGCTTACGTCATAGCCTGGCGTTGTTCTGCCACAGCTGAGCCTCAGCAGCAGCAGCAGGGACTGCTGTCCGGTAGGAGCAGAGCTGGAGGAAAAATGCAGACATCCTGCGGAAAACACGCAGAGCAGCGTCCCGACGACACTCGCTGATCCTCGTGTCTTCGCCGTTTTTCGTTATTCCTTTGTCTCCTTGCGTCCCTCTCCTCTCTAAACACCGGAGGATGGGGGAATGATCAGTGCCGCCACCATCTCCCCGTCCTCCGCCTTCGTCTGGTGTCTGTGCCCAGGATGAGGGCTCGGCTGCTCGGACACACGGTGGTGTTCGTTGCCCTTTTGGCGCTGAGAAGCTGCCTGGCAGGTAAGGAGACACATTTGGAGGCTTTATGAAACCGCGCCGGGCCTCCGGCACTGCGCACCATCACCCTGGGAACAGTTATTATTGTGGAGGTGCTCTCTACAGAAATCCGTCTATGAGGATGATATCTAATGGGCATCGGTTATATGTTAGCCCAGTGAATATATGAAGCCAATTACTGTTTGTTCCATTCAGTGTGTAGAGCATATTGCTGTGTATATTATGGGATTTCAGTCTAAAGTGATTTGATGTTGTCAGCATGCAGGGACAGAGTGTTTATCCTAACGGGGATAGTCTGTTTTTGCCTGCATATACTGATTTATTTGAAGATGACTCAGATGACACTGAGTCAGTAACAGCTGCCATATGAAAAAGAAGTTAAAGGTGATGCTACAGCATAGCTTGTAATGGTTGCATCATGCTGGTCGTCACTGAGTCTTTTGTTTCGAGGGTTAAGATGTGCATATATGTTTGCTGGGCTGTAGTGCATGCATGTCAGCGCAGTGCAGACAGTGGGGGTGGTACTACAGTAGTTCTGGGGTATTCTCACCCTGTGATGTGTCGTGTTGTGTCAGGCTGGAAGACCACAACAGCACAAATCCTATTAGGCAGCGAAGAGCAAGAATATGTTTTCCAGGTGTTGTTCCACATGCATTTGTTAGCAAATCTGTTATCTAAACAGAGTTTGTTTGCTGTGGCCTGGAGCTTCTCAGGAGCACATTCCTGATGTCACAGCTGAAGAGCTCCCTGTCACAGACGTCAGCGGCCACGTAGAGTCATGCTGATGATACAGGTCTGAAGTTCCAGTTCCTTTTATAGCTCATATCTATAGATCTGTGATGCTTTTAAAAACAATATACATCATTTAAAAAAACAGCTGTTTCTGTTTCCAGTGGTGGATTAACCCACATTTGGTGCTTTAGTTTTAACGAGTGTTTGTCAGATGAATGAACTGTTAAGAATCTCGGTTCGTTCAGTTTAGACACGTCAGGCCCGTAGCAATGACTGTTGATGAGCTAAATCTAGACTCCTGTTCGGGGTGTTCGACCACAACCTGATTATGGACCATGCTGTGTGATGGAGACCACAGCTGCTGTCTTATTTCTGTGCAATGTGCTTGGGTAACATATGGTACTCTGCCTAATGAGTGGGCATTTAAAAAGTGATTTTTGAATAATTAAAGGTTTTCAAGTAAATGTTTAAGTCTCCGTAGCAGTTAATATTCCTAAAGAGGGATGTTTTTGCTGTACTGGAAATAAAAATGATAGAAATGTATTCATTTGCTTTTCATTGCCTGATTTATTTTAGCTTTGTTTTTGTTCGTTTGTTTTTTAGGTATAACGTGTAAATCCACTAGACTGTGTTATGTTTAGCAAACTGTAACAGTCAGAAAACAAAATGCGAACTACCTTTGCACAACTTTATAGAAAGTATGGCGATCCAATCTCATTATACACATGTGGAGCTGTTAATGCTTAATTAGGTCAATGCCAGTTTGATGCAAGCTATTATAGTTAAAGACTGTTAAAGTAACGAGGAAATACACCAAGTATGCTCATCCCTCTAAAAAAAACCCCAAAGAAACAAAAAATCCCTAAAATATTTTGGTGTGCTGTTTCTTTACTACCCATTTGAGATTTGTACGATTTTTATCAGAAAAATTCTTATTATATTTTTGTTTTATTTGTAACATATCACATTTTATTATATGTGTTTATTTCTATGTGTGTGTGATTATTAAATGGCTGCATACTCACATACATATTTATGTAAATGAGGGAAGGTAGTCAGGACTAATCTGATTACACTACCAGAAGGCAAGATTGTAGACAGGAGTACAGCTACAAGGAATACAAAGAATTCCACAGGGAAATGGGAACCAACAGGCCAGGAAAGCCACAACCACCAAACACCTGCACAGGGTCACACAAGTCCTTAGGAACTGGTTCAGTGGGAAGAACCAGGATCGGACAGAGGCTCAGGCAAGTCCCGAGGAGTCAGCTGAATGCTAAAAACAAGATCCGGGCTGTCAACACTGACGCCCCGCCTGTCGTCAGATACCCTTCATAACCAAGAGGCACCATCATGGAAGGGCTGGTCCCTGCACAGCATGTCCCACAGGCAGATAGAAGAAGTTATACTGAGAAATCCTACCAGTGGCTGGACTGAAAGACAGCACAGAGGCACTAATCATGGCAGCACAAGCTCTGAGCACAAGATCCATAGAGGCTGACGTCTATCACACCAGGCAAGACCCCAGGTGCAGGCTGTGTATAGATGAGACAATCCAGCAGGGTGCATGGCATACATGGAGAGCCATAACATTACTGACTGGCATAGTAATACAGGAACATTTGTGCCGAGTATAGTCCTGGGATCAATTAGCCAGTGACTGACTAAGCCCCATGCCACCCTAAAATCATGGTTGTAAGTGTTAAGCTGACCATCTGTCTGTCCATCTGGCCTAGATACAGCAGGCATGCCCTGACCGGCTTTGGGTGCCCACAAAGTTTATTATGGTAGGTAACAGTTGGTGCTGTTCTCTGATCCCTGTTGGTCTGCAGGTGCACATTAAAAAAATGGTAAATGGCCTGTATTTGTAAAGCGCTTTCCTGGTCCCTAAGGACCCCAAAACGCTTTACACATCCAGTCATCCACCCATTCACACACACATTCACACACTGGTGATGGCAGCTACATTGTAGCCACAGTCACCCTGGGGTGCACTGACAGAGGCGAGGCTGCCGGACACTGGCGCCACCGGGCCCTCTGACCACCACCAGTAGGCAACGGGTGAAGTGTCTTGCCCAAGGACACAACGACCGAGACTGTTGGAGCCGGGGCTCGAACCGGCAACCTTCCGATTACAAGGCGAACTCCCAACTCTTTTTTTTTTGTTTTTTGTTTTTTTTGTGTCCCGTTTGGATCTTTAGCCATCAGAATTGTTGTCTTAAGGCCAAGAAAGATGCCAGGCGGATTTATTTTACCAAGTGGATCATCATGGCCTTGCCATATTGGTCCATTTGATTGACCTTTATTATAATTATGTATTTATTTTATTTTCGGTTGCTCCCAACTCTTGAGTCAAGATCGTTTAAGTGTCTAAACGATCTTTGGGGACTCGGAATTCAGGAATAGAAACCAATATTATTGGCAAACAGATCTGAAGTTCCTTTGTCTTTTAAGGAGACACACTTAATTATATTCATCTACGGTGTGTGAAGGTTTGTGGATTCATCACTGACGTCTGAACCTTAGACAAATAGTCAACAGTCAGAACTTGGTATGTGGGACATCCACCCTTCCATTAAGGCCCTTTCTAAAACAGTAAATGTATCAACAGAGGTTCCAGATGTGTCTCTCAGGTCCTATGTAATGTCTTTGCCAGATTTTTTTCCTACTTCTCTAGAATGTTACATTCAGATATAGTTCATCAGCTGCAGATAGCTGTTTAGGCTTGCCACTTTTTTCCATCTATTTATCCAATGTCCTCAGAATACTTAAGCGACTCCATGCCAAGATCTGGCAAATGTTAAGCTAGTGGATATGGAATACCTGACTTTAAAGTGCAATTCTTTTTATTTATACAGAGAACAGCAACGTAACATTTCGAGTGTTGTGTACATTCCCACCTCTGCAAAGGATGCACCACATGATCAGTAAGCACAAAAACACATATTTGGACAGTGTTCTCATCATTCTAGGAGAATGTAATCCCTGGAACGTTTGAAAAAGCACGCCAAAACTGTTACAGTAACATCAGGAAGGCATGCACTGCTGAACCAAGCCTTTGGTAAATCTGACCATGTGACATGTCTGCTAAGATCTGCCTACATCAAACAGCTAAAGGCTAGCCTAGTCACAGTGAAAACTATTAATACCAGGACAGAAAGTGCACTGGTGCCACTGGTACTCATGTACTGGCCTGCAGTACCTGGATAGCAATAGAACCTATGCTTTTCCTGGATTACAGTTCTGTCTTCAACACAATCAGACCAGGAAAGTTGGACTTTCTAACCTCCAGAGCAGAGGTGTTCAGGATGGGAGGCAGGGTCTCCTCTGAGCTCACCGTCAGTCACCACAGGGCTGCTGTCTCAGCCCTAAACTCTTCACCCTGTGCATCCATGACTGTGTTGCCACCTAGCTTGACACTGGCAGGATCGAGTATGCTGATGACACGAGCATCCTGGGCCTCATAAAGCTGCCGGAGGAGTCCACTTACAGGCACGTCATCAAAAACATCACGGCCCAAACAGAGGAGAATGACCTCTTCAACACAGACAAAACATCTGAAATAAGCATAAGATTTCAGGAAAAACGCAACTAAATAAATAACTAACTAAAATAAGGAATAAACTGAACTCTGATCGTAGAAAATAATAGCTGAAGTAAAACAAGTGCTTATGTGAAGCGGTGGTACAGGAGTGGACTGACACACGGCTTTGGGGGTCCCTGTGGTACCAACTCTATCATCAGAGACAGTTATCATCCAGGTCACAGCCTCCTCTGAACATCCAGCCTGAGCCGAGCAGAGTCTGATGATATACACACAGCACGCTTCCACAACAGCTTCTTTCCTGCCACAGTATTCCTGAAGGGAGAAACAAAATAAGGACAGACACACACACAATCTAATTTAGTTGGTGCAATACACATTTCAACATGCAATACATCTCTAAATGACAAAGGTTTTCTCATACCACAGCGCTATCTGAAACTACTTGACATGTTTTTTTTCTATCTATGTTTATCTGACTCTGACTCTCAGCCCTGCACAGTATTTTGTACCCACATCTAGTGTATGTGTACAAATGACAAATAAAACACTTTATGTGTATCTTTAAAGGCTATTTGGGAATCATCTTGTTAATACAAAAATTAGTTTTACACATGTTAAACTGTGTGTGTAGACACAACAGCCCTTCATAGGTGGCTTTTTGATGCTTGAATAATTTATATGTCACCATTAACTCTGTTAACTGACTTAACACACACAAAAACTGTTTGTTTGGGTAAACAGCTACAAAGATTAGACTGAAAACGGTTGAAAAAGCAGCCAGTGCCCATAACAACGACATTCCAAAGCCTGGAGAGCTATTGCTTGGGCAGATGTTCCAAAGACAGGAAGTGCAGTGGTACAGACCAGAACATCTGGTTTAACAAGCTGTACAACCACATCTGTTGTATCTGTTTGCTTGTTCATTACACACCACTGTACAGTTGTGTACAATGTTGCTGTTTTTTCCCCTAAAAAATGACCTCTGACAAGAAAGCCTAATTTCTGCTATTGGACACCAAAGAAATGTCAACTTCCACAAATTATGCAAACATGCAAAACACTTAGCTGTGTCTCAAATCAAAGACATTTCTTCTGGCTTTTTTAAACTACAAAACAAACAACTGGACAGTCTGGGCAATGAGCTATTTTATACATTTAGTTCTTACAGTTTAAGTCCAAAGAGTTGTGCTGACAGACTTCCTTCTTTGTCACAGCAGCTTTTTCTTCATCTCGTAGAAAAACAGTTAAACATGTGTCTTTCACTGAAGATCAAAGTAGGCTGTATGTGGCCCACAGTGTAAAACGACTCCAACACCACTGGCTTAAAGCTCCTTTAAAACTTATAAGGCTAATTGTTAATTGGAAGGAATACACAAAGAGATGAAAGAGCTTCATTAAGACTTTGCTCAGTACTTTATATTTTTTATAAATATTTAGAAAATTAGCACCAAACTGAAGAGAATATCTTGTTTGATATATTTGTCCCTTAAAGACTTTTTCAAAAATATTAATAAAATGCTACAAACAGTAGCTTAGCCTCGCACATAGAATATCTCAGAGTACTTTAGCCCGGCTCGTTCAGCTCCTGTGTGGGTTTGTGATGCATAAAGAAAAAAAGTTAGCAGCTTGTTTCCTGAGCTGAAAGAAACTTGTTCATTTGCAAACACACGTGTAGTTTCTATAGAAGTCTGTCAGGAAAAGACACGTTTTTGGGCTCATTTGCTAATTTCATTTTCTATTGAACACGATGAGATGAGCGTTTTGTAAGGTCCTCATTAGCATTCAGAAGTGTATAAAACTGGCTTCAGGACGGTCCTGCTTAATCACCTGTTTGACAAGTTGGTACCATTGAGGGTCCAGTGTCACTTTGTTGGTTTCACTTACGGATCTCTGCTTGTCTGAGGAGACTTTCTGTCTTTCTTTGTTTTTACACTCAGTGTAATGTAGCACGGCCCAGTTACCGTCACCGCACAAGTCTGTCAGAGTAGCTGTTCTCTGTTTCGACTAAGTGAATATGTGTTAGAAATTCAAGCTGCTGGAGAAGAATATCATGTGTTTTTATGCCTCCATACTGGTGCTAACCAACAGAGGAGGCGTCACTCTGTTGGCATGTTAACAAATATCTAAGATCTAAAACATACATAATGAATTGTGTGCTGTTGTAATGATTCTGTCACTAATGGCCTGAGAGAGCATTTCACTGTAAATCCAGGGAGCAAAATGTGACCACTGAGATGCTGAAATAAAAATGTAATTAAAGTAAAATAAAAATTCAAAGTGTAAAATGAAAATAGAAACGTGAGACATCTTCACTTCAGAGTATTTTGAAAAATAGTGCTGTGCTGTGTCGTATGTTCATGTACAGGCTCTCCTCTGTGCCCTCGGAGTTTAGAATGTGCCCTGGCAGGAAGACACTTCTGCCGGCCTGGCAGCTCCCACTGTGGGCCTTGTCTGCGCCCCCTGGTGGAAAACTCCCGTGGACGCTGCGTGGTCAAGAGGAGACATGCTCCTCACACTCATTCTGTTAAAGGTAGGTGCTCCTACCTCATATTACTCCGACTCTTCACAGGATGACCAGAATGTTCTGTATTCACGCAATTAGATTCTGTCTTCCAACTTTTAGTGCGTATTAGTTCATGCAGAACATGCATTAACTTTTTGTACAAGATCTTCCAACAGGTAACCTGAGAAATAGTAAATATGTGAGAAGTCATGGGAGTCATTTTGACCAGGACATGTCCTTCAACGCACATATTAAACAAATATGTAAGACTGCTTTCTTCCATTTGTGCAACATCTCTAAAGTTAGAAATATCCTGTCTCAGAGTGACGCTGAAAAACTAGTTCATGCATTTATTACTTCCAGGCTGGACGACTGTAATTCATTATTATCAGGAAGTCCTAAAAACTCCCTGAAAAGCCTTCAGCTAATCCAAAATGCTGCAGCAAGAGTCCTGACAGGGACTAGAAGGAGAGAGCAGATTTCTCCTGTTTTGGCTTCCTGTTAAATCCAGAATTCAAAATCCTGCTCCTCACATACAAGGTCTTAAATAATCAGGCCCCATCTTATCTTAATGACCTTGTAGTACCATATCACCCTATTAGAGCACTTCGCTCTCGCTCTGCAGGCCTACTTGTTGTTCCTAGAGTATTTAAAAGTAGAATGGGAGGCAGAGCCTTCAGTTTTCAGGCCCCTCTTCTGTGGAACCAGCTTCCAGTTTGGATTCAGGAGACAGAAACTATCTCTACTTTCAAGATCAGGCTTCAAACTTTCCTGTTTGCTAAAGCATATAGTTAGGGCTGGATCTGGTGACCCTGAATCCTCCCTTAGTTATGCTGCAATAGGCTGCCGGGGATTCCCATGATGCACTGGGTGTTTCTTCTTCACTCACTATGTGTTAATAGACCTCATACAATTCTGAAGAATTTCTCAGGTTTCGAACATTGAAACCAGTTTTTCCAGTAACAAAGTATTAAATCTCCAGTTCCTAATTGGTGGTGTGACTGGTGCACTGATGGTGATAGAGGGAATCTGAGTGTCTGTAACATCCATCATAATGGAGCTGCTAACTAAACGAGAGTGTGAGTGGTGTACTGAGGAAGAGATGAAATCCCTGAGAGTGGGATGATGACCAAACACTGCACAGACCAAAGTCACTCAGACTGTGTAGACGTGCAGGTTCGTTCACTCACTGCTGGACTGAGAATGGCAGTTTCTGGGTTGAAAGCTGAAGTCCGTATTAGAGCTGGAGAAGATGTGGGTGAAGGTAACAGTGGTCCCAGTGGTAACTGGAGTACTTGGTACAGTGACCCCCAATCAGAGATCTCTGTCCAGAAGAGCGCAGTCCTAGGAACAGCTAAGATACTGCTCGGTGGTGGACCTGAGCTTTAGCAAACAAATGTTTAGATGAAGCTGGTAAGAATCCTGGTGTTGTGTTCCTCCAGATAAAGTGAGCCCATACCCTGAACTCGATGAGGAGATTGACTTTCTCTCTGCAATCATCAGGGAACAGAGACCCGAGTCCTACAGCTCAGGTATTACACTCTTCTTCTTATCCATATTTGCTATGTGACAAAATTCCCTAATGAAGTAATAAATCCACACTCTTTACTTTCTGGTTTTAGCCCCATCCTCCCAGGAGATCACATCCAAGCAGTTTGAAGAGCATGGCTACACTCACAGAGCATCTTCTGTGGAACAGCCTCCTACTCAGAGTGTCCTGTTAACTAGCATCGCTTCACCCACCCCTAGAAACCACACTGCCGCTCTGAGCAGTCCCATCATCCTCCACTACCCTCCTGATGACCACGTCTTCATCAGTAAGTCTTTCTGTCCTTGAGTTAGGACCCAGCTTAATTTCAAGAGAACTATAGAGTCGTTTTGAATAATAGAACAGAAGACGTCACCTTACAGAGGCTGCTGTGAGGATTCAACTTAAACTACTTTTCACCACATGTGTGAAAAAAGTAATTGTGCAGTAAAATGGATAAAGCCGACGCCTCCTGATCTCGCTGTATTTCAGTCTACCAACATTGTCCTGAGTGCTGTGGTGTGTACTTAACACACACACACACACACACACACACACACACACACACACACACACACACTACAGGAGGTATCGTTTAACTAAACGAAATCAAGTTCGGGTTTATGTTCTGCTGCAAGAGGCCATGGTGTAAATCAGCGGTCCCCAACCCCCGTTCCATGGACTGGTACCGGTCCGTGAGTCGTTTGGTACCGGGCTGCGAGAGCTGAGGCTCAGGAGGACGTTACTCTCAATGTTGTTGGCGCATTTCAGGAAGACGCTGCTGATACAGTTACACAATCACACGTTTATTATTATATTTACAAAACACCACAGTTTTTGTCTTGGTCGTTGTCATTTTGTTGTGTTTCTCTGCGACACCTTAAAGGTGTCCGTGAAAATATTGTCTGATTAAACCGTCTGTGGAGCAAAAACAGTTGTGACTGCTGGTGTAAAAGTCTTAATCCAGTTGGACCATCATCAACCAGTAGAGCTCCAGAGAAGTAGTTCTTGTCCCCTCCTCAAACTGACTTCCCTCTAGAATCGTGTAGCAAAAATGTACACCCGCATTAAAACCACAATCCTCAGACATACACTTTCTAAATAAATCACTTTATCAACGTGAGACCTCATCAAAATGATCAAATATGCAATCATTTTCAGGATTTTAATCCTTTAAGTGCCAATTTAAATTTGAATTATAAGTTATTCATTAAAAAAACACATAAAAAAAACCCTAATTATTTCCCATATACTGAGCATTAAGGGGATGGGCCACAGGTGGGGCTTGGATATGTCAAATATAAGCAACACAGCTCATTTGATTGCATTAGTATCTTGGTGTCAGATTTTAATTTTTGCACCCTCTGGACACCATTGTGCCAAAAATGGACACGCACAGTATTTGCAATAAAATCTTCAAACAAGTGCATGCGTCATTGGTACCAACAGACATAATCATGTGACAAAAATACATAAAACCAGAGGGGATGATGAGAATTTCCCAAAAGAGATGCTGACTTGGATTTGCTATGGTCAGTGTGGGAGGCACATGCACTCCAGCACACATAATCAACAATTCAGCCTGCAGCCAAGTTCATGGGACCAAAGGTTGTCAAATACACAGTTGTCAATAACTCGTCAGTAACTCGTCCTGATGTTATCATGGCATGTGTATCGAGTCAAACGAAATCTAAGCCCCGCCTACTTTAAAATCTTGGGACTGAACCTGAGTTTAATGCAGGACACGACAGGACTCAGAAGTTGCTGTGATTAGTTCTGCCACACTGCATTACTGTTATCAATGTTGTTGTCTGTGCTGCTGCAGGAAACAGGCCTGACTCACTTACATCTACTTATTTTCAGCTGCTGTCCTTTCAGCTCTTCCCTCATTTCTCCAAGCTTTCACTTAAGGATCATGTCTTACTCTGATGTCTGCAGACCAGCAAACACTTCTATCATTCATGCTGTCTGTTGGTTTCTCCTCTCAGTCATGAGCAGCGTCGTCATTGTGGCAGGTTCCCTGGCACTGGTGGTAGCGTTGGCTTGTTGGGTCAGGTAAGCTTATTATTTTCTCTCTAAGGTGCTGCATAAACCAAAAAGTCCCCACTATCCCTCTCAGGAGTGGACAGGATGGCCTGCAGTTGCACTGTAGACGTATCCATCATCATCATAGTCATTCTGTTAGAGATGCTAAATTGATTGGAACCATTTGATTTACAGTATTTCCATGTAATTTATTGTTTTTCTTATAAATCTTAAAAAGGGATGACAAAGAAACAGAGCAGTTCAATGTGCTCATAGAGAGAACAGGAAACTGCTGTACGGACAAAAGTATTTGCCAAACATCTTAATCTTTAAACTCAAGTGTTTTCCTTCCCTTTACATTCAGACACCGACTGAGCCCTCCAGGCTTACACACACACGTCCTTAACCCAGTGTTTTTGTTTTTTTAGCTGTAAACTTTGCCCCACCCTGAGATCCTAAGCACTCTAGAACAGCGGTCCCCAACCCCCGGGCCTCGGACCGGTACCGGTCCGTGAGTCGTTTGGTACCGGGCCGCTAGAGTTGAGGCTCAGGTGTGAAATGTATGGTTTTCAGGGTTTTTATCGGTTTTCAGCGTTATTTTGTTATCGTTTTTATCGTTAACTCTGTTTTCCTGGGTCTTTTCACGTGTGTTATGAATAAATCTTCTTTTTTTCGGTACCGGTACTAGTTTTATTTTGTTGTATTTATCCGCGACACCTTAAAGGCCGGTCCGTGAAAATAATGTCAGGCATAAACCGGTCCGTGGCGCAAAAAAGGTTGGAGACCGCTGCTCTGGAAGAGGCAGTCACATAGAAGCACGCGTTTTTATATTTTTCTGAATTGACTTTCCCTCACTAGTCTACCCATCCCTGCCAGTTCCAGGTTTCCCGGGAGTACGTTGTTGGTTGCAGACCTGCAATGTACTCTGTGGTTTCTTAAGTCTTCTTCTTAGCTTGTTTGCATGTAAGTCACAGAGAGCTGAGCTGTTCCAACCATACTGGGAACAACAGAGTCAAGAGCTGCCTCTTGTTGTGAAATTCATAAGATAATGTGTTTTGAACGTTAACTGTCACTGTTAATGTGTTATAATACAACTCATCAGCTCTTTACAGTCAGCTCCAAATGTTTCACTATGTGTGTTTTGTTGTGTTTATTTTGTTTTATTGTTGCAGGTTTCAGAAATGTGTTCATATAAATCAGAAAGTGGACTACCCTTCATCTGGACTGATGAGCGCTCAGGCATTCGAGAATTTGGTGAGGAAACAATGCGACTAAATGTTTGGGAGAAAACACACTGAAAATACTTTTTTCAGAGTCTTTATTTGTCTCAGATCACCACTGCCTTCAATGCTGAGCGACGCAAGGATCTAAACTCGACCACCAATGCTCCACATGCAGTACATAATCTGAGTGCTGTTTAGTGAGCATAAATGTAAACAATGTAAACCAAACGCCCGAAACGCCTTAAACAAAAATCTTAACCTGATGAACAGTATAGAAATAGGAAACACAGGATCTGAGATATTTGGCCCTTCAGTTTCCACCTGCTGCTCACAGGAGCCTCGTCAGAAATGGCCCCGGTGAAAGAATTGTTTGCCAGAAGCAGCTCTTAACCCTTCAAAGTCCAACATTGAAGTAATCGCTGGAAAATTCAATTTCTGGAAAATGCTGTAATTATTTGAAGTTTATATTTTTATCATATTTGCTACATCAGACTTTTTTTTGCAATGTATCAAATTTATTCTAAAACAAATCCAGTAAACCGATGATGTAGAAGCCTCGAAAACTCAAATATATTGCACTTGGCTTTAATGATTTAAATAAGGGAGAAAACAGTAAGGTAACAGTAACTACATAAAAACTAGGCTGAAAAGCAGTGAATTCTAAAATGACGACTCTAAATGTAACACTTGTGGTTTAAGTTATCACCAGTGTGTGAGAGATACTGAGATCAGGAGAGGCACCTTCTGTGGGCATCTGTAAAAAGTCATGATGGAGGCTCTGGGATGGATTGGGGAAAACTGATGGAATTATGAATTCAGAAAAGTGCCATCAGATTTTTTCACTGTTAAAGAGACTCCCTGGTGGATGTCTGCCTTTGGTTCTTATTCCTGGAAGCTGCTGTGCTCTGCTGTAGGTCCACTTGCCCTTCTTCTTCTTCTTTTTCCTCCTTTCCTTCTAAGATTGTTCAGTCTCGAGTCTGCCATCGTATAATTGCTCCCTGGTAGTTGACAGTACACACACCGGGTGGATCTTGGAGTACAGACGATCCCAGTGCATTCTTCTTTGGCAAATCTCTCAAGCTCCTCTAGATTCGGTACTCTCCTGGTATGGATCGTGATCTTCATTTAATCCCACAGATGTTCAGTGTGATTAAAGTAAAATCTTTGTGCAGGCTAGTCAGGAATGTCCACTTTGGTTCTTCATCCGTTTTGGACTGTGTGGGAAGACAAAGTCATGATCCAGACCCATTTTTTGCTGATGAATGATAAAGGTGTTCTTTAAAAATCTTTATAAATATATCCTTCTTTCTTCATGATTCCTTCTACCTTGACAATATTCCAGTTCCAGCAGAGTATCTGACAGCTAGGATGGTGTAGGTGTTGATTTCCGGGTTATGTTCTTCCCATTCAGCAGGTTTCCTAGTGGCCTCTTCCTGGTTTCCATTTGCCTGAGTAGCCGTCCTCAATGTCTATATGTTGCTTTCTGGTAGTTCGATCCCCTCAGTTCTGTCTACCTTTCCTCTCTTTGTTACCATCCGACTATAATACTCTAGTTCGAATGACACGTCATTGTTGTACATTCTAGTGGTGTGGATCAGTGAGTCGATGTCTGGTTCACTCCTGCCATACAGCTTGATGTCATCCATGTACAGGAGGTGGCTGACAACTGCTCCATTCTGTAGTCGGTACCCATAGGCAGTCTTGCTAATGATCTGGCTGAGGCCCATACAGAACAGTAGTGGGAGATTTACCAAGCCCCCTGAGCTTGGTAAATCTTGTGCTATTGGCTAAAGGTTGGCCTCTAGTGTTTTACGCCACATTCCTCTTGATTTCCTGATGAAAATTCTTAAGGTTCTGTTTCTTTCTGCAGTTGTAGGCATTCCAGGATCCATGTTTGGGGCACTGAGGGGATTACTTGTAGTCAACCCATAGTTAAGGTTTTGTCCCTCTGGTGTTTCTGCCAGTTCCTTCCTGGCACCCACTCATGTGTTGAGCCATGTGCCTGTTAATCTTAGCCGCTATGATGGAGCTTCCATGTGGTGCTGAGCCAAGTTATGGCCAGTAGTTGGACGGGACTGGTTCCTTCTGAGGGTCCTTGGAATCAGGACTGTCATGCCTTCAGTTATTGTGGGTGTGTCTCATCCATGGACACTCATGGAGTGCAGTTAGCTTCTATAGCCGGTAGGCGAGAATCATGTCAGCGTCTGGTTGCTGTCCAACTCTTCGGGCTTGAGACTCTTTCTTGCATGTCCACTACTGTGATGGTTACTTGTTCAGGAAGGAACCTTCTCATCTCCCCTCTACCCCTTGTTTACTTCCAGCTTGGGGACAAGAAGCTGGCCCACAGTGCCCAAATGTACCACTACCAGCACCAGAAGCAACAGATGCTCTCCCTGAAAAAGTGAGTCACCCTCCCTGCACAGACATGTTCATCCTACCCTGGCATGTGTATCTCTATCCTGTCTCGCTGTTATCCTTGCAGACACAGGGTTGAGCCAAAAGTTCCTGACTCCGCAGCCTCAACAGATGAGGAGAATGAGGATGGAGATTTCACAGTGTATGAGTGTCCTGGACTTGCACCAGTGAGTAAACGCTGCATTATTATCTCCACATTCAGTAAAAGTTCAACTGTGTCCACTGTGTCATTGTGATGGTGTAATGCTGAGTCAGTGGAATTCATCAACAAGAAATAAGGATAACATTAAGGCATAATGTGGGTACAGATACAGCCACTGGACTGACAGAACAGTTGTGAGTGTGTGACAGATTCCTGACTGATTACAGCTGATGTTTGGCGGTAATGATATTCCCCGCCTGTGGTGTGAACGATGCAACCATGAGTAGTAACGCCCCTAAACAGCATTTAGGAAAACTGTTGGTGTGTATCCAAAAGCAGTGTGATGGTGCATTCATTTACATGCTGGCTCCACTGTATGTTTATATATTTTAAATTGGTTCAAGGATTCAGTAAACTCTGACACAACCGGCAGTTCTCACCATTTACGCTTTCCCAGTAAGTTGTCAGTCACAGTGGAAACGATCACAGTCATATCTGCTTATTTAAGTCGTCTGCCGCTAATCTTAGCGCATCGCTTTTGTGATGTTAATACTCTGGTTCAAAAATGTTGTGCTGTGAAAGGGACGCTCCGAATCCAGGTACATTCAATTCAATTCAATTCAATTTTATTTATATAGCGCCAAATCACAACAAAAGTCGCCTCAAGGCGCTTCATAGATACAGAGAAAAACCCAACAATCATATGACCCCCTATGAGCAGCACTTTGGCGACAGTGGGAAGGAAAAACTCCCTTTTAACAGGAAGAAACCTCCAGCAGAACCAGGCTCAGGGAGGGGCGGGGCCATCTGCTGTGATTGGTTGGGGTGAGAGAAGGAAGACAGGATAAAGACATGCTGTGGAAGAGAGACGGAGGTTAATAACAGATATGATTCAATGCAGAGAGGTCTATTAATACATAGTGAGTGAGAAAGGTGACTGGACATGTCCTGCAAATAAGTGTCCAACCTGCAGTATTTAACTAGTTAGCTAGTTAGGCAGCTATGGGTGTAAAAACTCCATGTGCTGACAGGTAAGAGAGAATTAGAAGTTATTAGCGTTCAACCTGGTCCTAATGAGCGACTATGCAAACAGCACCCACAGCCAACACTTTAAGATATGAACATGGGAGATTATTTACAGCTGATACTGATTTTATACATTTTCTGTATCATTTCCTGGGATTGTGCAATCAAACCACCATCATCATCATCATCATCATCATTGTCATACCCGTCAACCTGAATTTAAGGAATAAATCACACAAAAGTTATGGGAAACTACAGGAACTGTCTGAATAATGACAATGAATAAATAAACACTTTAATAAGTATTTAAAAAATTATTATGTAGAATTCATTTTTATGTAGATTATGTCATTATTATGTTTTCATTATTATGTAGCTGTCTTAACAGTAGTTTTACTAATAATGTATGGATTGCATAATACACAGCGTGTAATCCAGAAGATTACAGAAAGAAGAAAGATAATTGAGCACTCACTGTGGCCGGGTTTGTATTGTCTCCAACGCTGTTTCTGTGTGAAGAGCAGGAAGGTTTCTCAGAGATTCTCTATGCAACACTCGACCCTTTCAGCTGCTCTTTCAATCTTTCTGAACTCTGCAGAGTCAGAACAAAGACTTAGAGTCATGAGACGGAAAAGATGGAACACAAAACAAAAAATAAGAGCAAAGTAAGCGCAAAGATATATGAGAAGCATAAGCAAACTAAGGAATAAACTGATGACATTTAACAATAACTGAACTTCCCAGGGCCAAGACAGGAAGTGTGTTAATCTAAAATCTTCCCCTCTGTCTCTTTCTTCTCCTTCAGACGGGGGAAATGGAGGTGAAGAACCCATTGTTTGACGACTCCACCCTCTACCTGCAGAGATTCCACAAATGAACCTGGACACAGAGACGTTTCATGCTCTAAATGCAGCACCTGTATGTACAAATATTTACACGTCAGTTTAATTATTTCAGTGGACAGATCTGACACATACCCTAAACAGCCAAACTACATTTGGTTTTTCCCGTTTTGTTAACACATTTCTTTACTGTTTATTACACACATATTCAACCATACATGCTCAGTATTTATGAGCTCACTGATAGAACAGGCTTTGCTTTTATTTCAGCATTTTAAATAGATGTAATGTTGATATGAACACAACTCAGCTCAGCGACTTCTCTTATGTGTTATGTACACATTGTTTTTCAGTTGATTTCCGTCTTGCTGACACCATGTCTACATGCATCTGCATTCTTACAGTTCATCCAAGAAATTTAAATATTAGACAAAGATAACACAAGTAAATTAAATGTATAACTGAAGGTGTTTATGATTAAGAGGGGAAAAATCCATACCTGCATAGCCCTGTGTGATGAAGCGAGTGGGAATGTGGACTAACGAGACAAAGGTTGAACTTTCTGGAAGATGTGTGTCCCATTGCATCTGGTGTAAAAGTAACACAGCATTTCAGAAATGGGACATCATACCAGCAGTGATATATGGTGCTGCTGGTGTGACAGTCTGGGCTGTTTTGCTGTCTCAGGACCAGAAGACTTGCTGTGGTAAATGCAAACATGAATTCTGCCAACGACCAAAACATCCTGAAGGAGAATGTCCGACTATCTGTTTGTGACCTCGAGCTGAAGCACATTTGGGTTCTGCAGCAGGACAATGATCCAAAACACACCAGCAGGTCCTCCTCTGAATGGGTTAAGAAACACAAAATGAAGACTTTGGAGTGGCCGAGTCAAAGTCAAGACCTGAATCTGATTGAGATACTGTGGCATGACCTAAAAATGTGGTTCATCCTCGGAAGCTGTTCTGTGTGACTGAATTACAAGAATTGTGCAAAGAGGAGTGAGACAAAACTCCCCGACAGAACTGCAGAAGACTGCCAGTTATCACAAACTTCGGATTGCAGTGGCTTAACCAGTTGCGCGCACACACACACACACACACACACACACACATATATAATTTGAAAATTCTGTATGAACTCAGATGGTCTTGTATATTTGGTCTACAGCTGACATTGTGTTTTCATGGTTTTGTGAGCTGTAAATAGTGGCTGATATGTACAGGAGCTATCTTACCTCTCAGTCAGTCAGTGTGGCAGGAGATCCTGAGTACTGTGTCAAATACACATCTGTTATTCGATTTCTTAATGTGAATTTGTATTTGTTGGGAAAGGACAATGTCATGTATAACACGTTAAACTTGATGCATTCGACTGTTGTACCCATTGTGACGAAAGCAGCGAGGAGCCACACCTTCATGTTCAACATCCCCGCCCAGTTTTACTTTGAAGAGGTCCCGATCTGCTGAGACGTCAACAAAAATATGGAAAAAAGGAAAATTACATGTAGCTGTGGACACGTCGCCATAAAAGAAACTTAAAATCAAAGAATCCGAACGAAAGAAACGACTGAGAATATTTTAAAAACGGCGCCGACCACAGTCCCCAGAAATATACAACTTAAAGCGTCGCAGAAACAGCGTTCCCTTTATGCATCAACAGTTGCAGTGTGGGATTGCAGCCTTTTCCAACATTGAACTGATTCCAAAGCTTTTAAATTTACTCCCTGGGAGATGGGGACATTTTTAAATGTATTCTAGATGCAGAGAAAGCAGAACATGTGTTGGCACACATTGGATCAGGTTTTCTTTCCTTTGTCAAATCTATGTTTGTGCATTTTACTTTGTCCTGCATAATAATCACTCAAATAACATGAAGTTTGATTTATGATTTTATTTAAATATTATGGATTGAATATTACACTCACTGTTACAATATTTCCATGGATGCATCTAAAACAACAAATGCAAACTTGCAACAAATCCTCCCTTTATGATCGTTCAAACTGTTTACCTGCACTGTACAGAATGTTTCTGTCATTTATCATCATGTAAAAAGGCCATCCATATAATTCAGCTGCCCGTGTTCCAGGGCTTTTATATTACACTGCATTAGTTTTATCCAATAACCTGCCTACTGAAGGTACAGTATGTAGTCCATGTAGTGGGCTCTGCCTAATAAAGTGCACCGTTATAATCAATGCAAAAATCTCCTTTTCTTTGCAGACTTCATAACGGTCTCTGTCACTAACAGTAGAAACTCTGGATTTTTATGTTGACTGGGCGTTCTCTGCTTTTCCTGTACTAGAGCTGTCTGACCTGACCTGGTTAGGACTTAATATGCACAACTGCCTTTCTATATATCCTCATATCGCCCCACATAGCTCATAGATATTCTTCATACATGTAGAATGAGTGTCCAGCTGCAAACAGTGAAACAGTCCAGGAAACCTGGATGTAACCGCGTCTCTCAGGAAAGTCGCTGTCTGCGGCTCCTTTCTTCATCCTGCTGCCGTCCTCCTCAGCCTGTCAGCACTTCCATACTGGAGGAACACATTAATCTGCACTGGAGCTGCTCATGTGCTGTACGAGTGTCCACGTCCAAACTCACATATGTACCAGGGAATATTAACACGGAAGCCCTTTACTATGTTAAACAGACTGTTGAATCCAAACCTCTTAAGCTTGTGCAGCAAAATGAGTCGTTGGATGAGGAATTACAAGAAGAGATGTAATTCTCATGTTGTTTGCCTTTTTAAAGACGTTCTGCAGCTCTGCTTCACCAGTGCTGAGCAAAAGCCCAGCAGGTTGTCTTTATTTGCTCCTTCTTTCTGTGTACAACAAGTCATTCTCTACATGAGCTACATGTGAGACTGTTTGAAGGCTAAGTGTTATGATTCTGTACATTTAGGACAACTTCATTACTTCATGTTTAGCATGCTTGTGGATATACCAGAGCTGAAAGAAATAAATATTTATATAATCGCTAAAGAAACCTGAGTAGTTGTAAAGTGTTTGTTTTCCTTTTTTTGTTAGTTTTTTTGCATCATCTTAATCCAATATTTCATAGGTTAGGGAAATATTTCTGTCCAATCTTAATTCAAGGAGGAATGTTTCTCTGGTATGAAACTGAACCCTGCTGTTTCACAAACCTGTGCATATGCAGTAAACATGCACTGCATCGACATCAGCACTGTGACAACTATATATTATCTTTTTGTTTTTGTTAATAAAACATTGTATAAAATTTGAAATATGATGGTTATGATTAAGACCTGAGCGCTCTGAAAGCCTTATTGTATCTGCTCTGATTATTGATATTATTCAGGCAAATGCATGGTCTTCCTAAGGGCCTAAACATACTGTGAAACTCGTGAAATTCTACACATGCTTCAGGTCTTTTGAGGATTTGGAGAATATAAAAAGGCTCCACAGCGCCACGTCTGAAAGTATTCCCAGCGTACAGCTGACCATATGGTCCACACCTGTAACAACCCAACACATAAAAAAACACTGTGTGGGTCCGTGGTGCGTCACACATGTCTTACTCTATCTGGTACAGCTTCAAGGTGGTTGATCAGAGCCATCTCAAATTTTGTCAGAAAAATGTAAAGGTGTTACTTTATGTTCAAAGTTGTGAGTTTTAATCCGAGGACATGACCCTAGCATCATGAGAACTTTTGATATGTTGCCATGAAGCATGCAATTTCAGACTAAAAAAACACCGTGTCCAGTCTGTACAGGGACTGAAAGTTTCTCCCACCGAGAGTAAATCGAGACTTTACAGAGTCCGGGCCCTCTCCACGAGACTGCTTCAAGAGTCAGAGCTGTGTGTTGAGGCGAGCCTGACTAAATTAGCCAGTATCTCTCAACCTCACACACTAGCTCAAGCTTCTTCCATGTCCCAGTAGCCCAATAGATTGGATTGCCAGGGCCTCTGCCGTTGGCCGCCACCCAACACACATTGAATCCAAACCCTATGGTGTCTCCTGAAGGGGGTCGGCCTATCGCAGAGCAGACCCCATGGGGAAAGCCTCAGCCACCAGGTCCTCTCCGTTGAGCTCCTTCCCCAGGCCTGGCTTCAAGTTGGGGCCCTGGTAAACCTATCCTGGGCAGGATACGGTAGCTCTTGCTTATTCTTCTTTTGTAAGTGTTAACTGAATTGTTTTTGGTCTGCCCCCTTCACCCAGAACCAATTTGCCTACCAGACCCTACCAGAGGGTAAAGCCTGACAACATAGGTCCTGGACTCATAGGGTCACACAAACCCCTCCACCATGGTAAGGTGGTGGCATTACTATTATTACTATTCTCATTATTATTATTCTTAAAAACATTTTTCTAATACATTGAGCTGCCAAAACAGCTCTGGCTCGTTAGGCCATGCACTCTCATAGGTCGTTGCTTCAAGCCTACGATCACACTCCGAAATCCTAAATATTGGGACGTGGGTGCGTTCTGGGTATTGCCATATGTGATGGAGTTCATTATGCTTCCTACTGTCCAAGAATGCTGTTGACATGCTGACGTTGCATCAACACCAGGTCTCAGGGTTTCAGAATATTGCATTTCAGATTGTTGCAATCATCTCTGTGCTGCAGCATAAGTGCACCAGGCTCCAATTACGTGGTCATGATTGACATTGTGCCTGCAGACAGCTTCAAGTACAAGTGGAAAAAGGTTTCAGAAACCACTGAGCTCCAGGCTCCGTGGTACACATACATGCACCCTGTCAGTCCCACAGCTACAGTGTATTTATCTTACAGACATTCTCTGACAATCTGAATGGGAGCAGTTTGTGTGTTTGGGGATATTTGTAGAGCTGTTTGAAGTTATTACTGAGCACAGTTCCACATCGTTCCAGCTTTCACATATGTGCGCTATATAAATATGCACCACATATATTAACTAAGTACAACTATACTGTATGGTGTTTCCTTTCAGCACATTTGACTGACATGCAGTTAATAAATAATAAAGGTCACACTTTAACAACACTAACACGTGGCACTTTTTCTCACGTTTCTTATTTTAATCAGTTAAATTATAAAATGGATGTAAAAGGATCATAAAATAAATTTTACATTTACTTAGCTTGTATTTACATTTCATGAAACATTTGAATATAATACACCAAAATAAACCAGAAAGGAAAAAATAAGTTACACTAAAAATGAATATAGTTTATATTCTGAGAAGTTCTGTCAAGTAAAACAAATTCGATGCCATTTACTGGATAGACGAGATCATGAGTTGAACAGAGAAAACTGAAGTATCCTCTGTTTCCTGTGACAAATTCACTTTCATCTTCATGCATACAGTTTACTGCATGTAGCTCCTGTTTTGTAAAATAAATCCGTATCATCAGATGTTTTAAGTCATACAGCACAGTTCAATACACCTGATGTCGTATTTGATGCCTTTTAAACTTTTTTCTTTGGAGCGACCAGAAGAAAAACAACAATCTTGTAAATCATTAATTTTTAATCTTTATAAATAAAATTCAAATGTGACGATTTCTGCAGTTATGTCTGTTTCTTTACATTGGCTCTATGATACAGAAATGCATTAGGAAGATCAACTATAAAGGACAAGGCACGAAGATTTCAGTGATTTATTGTCACAAAAACCATATTGATAATTTTCCCCGAGCACCACGTTTAGCATGTTTATGGCTCAGTTTGTCCTCTGTATACCTTTTTCCTTTTTTTTTGCTTTCTTCCGACCACTACTCCTGCTACGGCCTTCATCTGGGTCGGAGTTTTCTCCAGGACTCAGGTCAGACTTTATCTTTTCAAAGATTTATCTATTGCTATTACGTGATGTGTGGTCTTGGAGACACAGACAACCATTCACACTCACATTCACTCACAGATTCACACCTATGGGCAATTTAGATTAACCAGTTAACCTATCCCCACAAACTGCATGTCTGTGGACTGTGGGAGGAAGCCGGAGCACACGGGGAGAACATGCAAACTCCAAAAGAAAGACCCCGGCCTGATGGTGGAATTAAACTCAGGACCTTCTTGCTGTGCGGCAACAGTGCTAACCACCGTGCTGCCCAATGATGATAATAATAATAATAATAATAATAATAAATAACAACAATAATAATAATAATAATAATAATAATAACAATAATAATAATAGTAATAACAACATTTTATTTATAGGTGGCTTTATACCCTCAAGGTCACCTCACCTCTGCTAACTCCTAACTGCTAAATTTATTAAATTCGGTTTTTGTGGATGCCTGGATGTTAAACTTAATTGTTACTAGAGATGGACCGATCTGATATTACCTATCGGTGTCTGTCCGATAATGACCTAAATTACTGGATCGGATATCGGAGAGAAATAAAAAATGTAATCGATCCGTTAAATATCACGAAAGCACCTCACAAAACTTGCGACACGGCGTAACTCGGCTCATAACCTTAGCAGTTGGAGCAGTGTGCTCACGTGATAGAGCGGCTGTGGCGTGCAAGACCTGTCCTGGAGCCTCGCTACCAAACCAGCATTTCATCTCCCAGAACGTTACCCCAGAGAAGTAAAGCAAGTGTGTAAGTTCATCTCTGAATGTTTGTAAAGCATTCCAGCGTTAAGCTAAACAACCGATATATGGAGCGACTGCCTCTCTCTCTCTCTCTCCTGTTGCTGCCTCAATCATGAAACTGATCAATGATCAGCTGATCGGCTTTTCTCTCTTGTTTGTTTTTGGCCCACTTCTCACCAGAAAGAGGAAACCAGCGGCTGAACAACAGCAGCACGTTTAACCTTGATAAGCTGTTGTTAGAATTTATTTAATATTACTTTCTACACCAGGATCTTTTTCTACGCAGCTGACGGCTGGTAACTGTGCAGGGGCGGATCTAGCAAAGTTTAGCCAGGGGGGCCGATAGGGCATGAACAGGGAGAAGGGGGCACAAAGACATACTTTTCTTTCTAATTTTCATGTTTAGTTTTTAATAAATAGATATCTGAATCTTACAACTAAAGTTTTTACCTGATGTAAAATGTATAGAAGTCCATTATAATATAATATTATTGTATAGGAACTATTACGTCAAATATATACTCTAGTAAGCTATAGTACTTTTTCCTTTGGGAAGGTACCATCTGTGCAGTCTGCAATTCTGTTGAAGAAAGATGTTGAATCTATTTAATTATTGTGGAAAAATAAATAATTTATTGTGATTTTCATTTTTTTTTTTTTTTTACACGTGCATTAAATTAAAGTTGATTACATCAATTAAGCATCACGAGGTGGGGGGTGGGGGGTGGTTCCCTATTTTGCTCTGCTGGTAGTTGACAACCCTATTAGTTAGGTTGTTTAACCCTTTAAGACCTACCATAGAACCAAGTCCGCCAGATCTTATATTATATTTTTACAGGCTGTAGTGTCATTTTTGGGAGCATTTCAAGTTGCTATACATCAATACAACCATTATAGCCCAAATGTTAATAATATGTATGCATTAAGTGCATAGTAATTACATAAATTGCAAAAAAGTGCAATAAACTACGAAAAAATTGAAAATCGTTTTTGTTTTTTTAACATATATTTCTAGTTAGAGAAATTTCAGAGGCTTATCCCTCAAAACTGTAAATACAAAAAAGTTGCACAAAATAGTTTCCCACCCCAGGAAAGTTTGAGTGTCTTCATAGTTTTGTTTTTGAAATACACCAATTTTTATATACTGCAGGAAAAACGAAAATAAATATTGTAATGCAAATTTGCAAAAAAAAACAGCATATGCATCAAAATAAACTATTTCCAGCAGTGCAATATGAGTTCTAAGCATCCCAGAAACGACACAGAAAGTCAGAAAGTCAAACATAACTTTTAAAAACACCAGTATAGGCTCATGAGGCCCTGAAGTTAAAAAAAACTACATTTCCGCGAAAATGACGTCACTCCCAGTTTCGGGCAGGTAATGGCGGACATGCGATAGTTCGCGCTGACGTCTATTCCAACGTAGGAAGTGTTACGAACAGCTGATCGGATCGGCAAAGCCTGTTTCTGGAATGTTATGTTTTTTGCTGCTGCAAGCGCTTTTTATGCAATTTTTGCAAAGCTATATGTGGAAGGAAACTGTGACCGAGGACAAGCTGATGGCATAAGATGTAAGTACAACTCCTCTGTTTTCATATGCAAAAAACATTATTGCGCTAGCTTACGTGGTTGCAGTTCTACCAGGATTTAAAAATAGTTACGCAAAACGGAGCGTGCCCGCTCCGACCGGCTTTAAAGGGTTAATATTTCCACTAAGGACTCTTTAAAATACCAGAATAGGGAGGATGGAGTAGGTTTAAATTTATTAGATTGATCAGTGTTGCTGAACTATGAAATATTTGGGGTGCAGTGTATTTTTTGCATACAAGTATAACAGAATAGCTTTAGTGGGGTTTTTAAAAAAAAAAAAAAAAAAAAACTTGAGTATGAACTTATACAAAATGCAGTAAGATATTAAAAAAAAAAAGTTTTATTGATTAAAAAACACACTATATCGGATTCATATCGGTATCGGCAGATATCCAAATTTATGATATCGGTATCGTTATCGAACATAAAAAAGTGGTATCGTGCCATCTCTAGGCTTGACTACTGTAACAGCATCTTTACAGGTCTACCTAAAAAATCAGTCAGACAACTACAGCTCATTCAGAACTCTGCTGCATGAGGATGATCTTGAGAGCAGGACTTCAACAGGGCCGCCCACAGGACAACTCAAGGGGGTTCCCAGCCACTTCGATAATGAACTATGTATTTGGACATATCTCCAGAATTGATTACGCTGCAACTTATATAACTCCACAATTTTATCAAAGCTTAAAAAACATTTGGTCCCACAGTCAAATAAATCTGATACATAAAGGATGCCTGCTTTACGCCACTGTAACCAGTCAACCGATGTCCCTCCAATTAAAATTCTTTTATTCCCCCATAAGGTTGCTGAAGGAGATTTAATAAAGTTCCAGCGACCTGCCCTATGTAATTTGCAATTATAGGATGGGTAGTTTTATGACTGGTATCAAACAGCTCCCTCCAAGGAGAAATACCGCCATTAACTTCCGTCTCTATATGGGACCAGATGGGTTTAACTGGTGCAGTAGGTAACCAAGCTCTAAGTTGTTTCACGTTCATCACCCAATAATACCATTGGAAATTAGGCAATGAAAAACCTCCTTGTTTTGCACTTGCTTGAAGTCTCTTAATACTTAAACGATGCGGTGAGCTACCCCAAAGAAACTGCCGGATCAAAAAGTCTAGATCTTTGAAATACTTATCTGGAATGTGTAATGGAATATTGGATAAAATATAAAAGATCATGGGTGCAGTCATCATCTTAATACAACTAATTTTACCCCATATTGTGAGACGTACTCTGGACCATCTATCAAATTCCATTTTTATTCTTTCAAACATTGGCTCCATATTTGCTCGAACCATCTTAGTGTAATCCGAGGTAATTTGTATCCCCAAATACCTCAAACCATTCACGGACCACCGAAACTCCCACTGTTTAAATAAAGTATGGGGGCAGTGTCCTGACTTAGGCATTGCCTCTGATTTATCCCAGTTGATGCGATACCCTGAAAGCAGCGTAAAGCTTTCCCAGGCTGGGTCATAAGTAACAACATATCATCTGCATATAATAGAAGCTTATGTTGATTATTACCCATCAAAATTCCAAATATATTTACATTATTTCTCAGTTTTTGTGCCAGAGGCTGTATAGCAATTACAAAAAGCCCGGGGCTAAGGGGACAGCCCCGTCTTGTGGATCTCTGTAAAAGGAATAGGTCTGATATGAGCCCATTCGTCAATACTCGCGCTGAAGGCGAATCATATAATATCTTTATCCACCTGACAAAATTGTCACCAAAACCAAACTTTTATAATGTCTTAAACAGATAATCCCACTCAACACAATCAAAAGCTTTTGCAGCATCCAGCGATAGGGCCACTGTTGGATATACTGAATCATATACATAATTTTGCAAATTAACCAACCGCCTAATATTATCTGAACCATAGCGGTTTGGAACAAAACCAGATTGGTCTGCATGAATTATTTTCACCATTACTGCTTTTAATCGTCAGAATTCAGCAAAGATATGGGGCGGTAACCACTTGGGTCTAAAGGGTCTTTCCCAGTTTTAGGAATAAATGTTATAAGTCCAGAGTGCATTGACTGAGGTAATGAGCCTACTTTGAACGCCTCATTATAAACATCGAGCAACAGGGGACTTAACATATCCTCAAATGCTCTATAGAAATCCAATGGTAACCCATCTAATCCTGGAGCTTTATTAAGTGGCATACTGTTAATTGCACGGGTAATCTCCTCCACTGCAATTGGAGCATCTATAATCTGCTGGTCAGTAGCAGAAAGCTGTGGCAGGTTTAAATCAGTAAAGAATGCTTTGAATTTCTGTTCATCTAAACTACCTTGTGTAGAATAAAGATTATTGTAAAAGGCCCTGAATCCATCATTTATATGTCTAACAGAAGTTGAAATAACCCCATCTGATTGTCGTATGCCTGGGATATGGTTCATACTGTCTTTCTGTTTAAGACGGTGTGCTAATAAACGACTCGGCTTTTCTCCCATTTCCCAATATGCTTGATTAATGCAAAATAAAGCATATTCTGCCTTTCTGTTGTACAGTACATTCAACTTATATTTAACTTTAACAATTTTATTCAACGTAACTCTGTCTTTTGTATGGGAATGTACTGCCTCAAGTGCCTTTAATTTGGCTTCTAACGTAATGATATTCTTGTTAGCTGCCTTCTTTTTAAAGGGAGCGTAAGAAATTATCCTCCCCCTTAAGTATGCCTTCATAGCATCCCACCAAGTAGCCAATGTAGTGTCCTCTCGATTATTTGTCTGTTTGTAAAATTGTATTTCATCTCTTATCAATTTAATAAACCCAGAGTCTTTAATTAAGGACACATTTAAACGCCATCTGCGGCTTTGAGGAATCTGTAAAATATTTCCAAGACATAGAAACATTGGCGCATGGTCCGAGATTACTATATTACCAACACTTGAATCTATAGAGTTATTCACTAAGGCTTCAGAAATAAGAAAGTAGTCGATTCTAGTATAAACATTATGAGGCGGAGAGTAAAAGGAGTATTCCCTGCCTTCTGGATGCATTGTCCGCCAAATATCATTCAGACCTAAATCTGAGGTCATCTGCCTTATGGCAACTACAGATCTACTCTCTGTGCCTCTCCTAGGAAGTGATCTATCTAGGTCTTGATCCAGTATTTGATTAAAATCTCCTCCTACCACTATTTGCGCACCTTCTAATTCCAAAAGATACTGTGACAGGTTATGAAAAAAGGCGAGTATGTCCGCATTAGGTGCATAGATATTACATAAAATTATTGGTGTGTCCAGTAGTTGTCCATAAACCAATATAAATCTACCTTCCTTATCTGTTATTACTTTTGTTTCAGTAAAGCTAACTGCTTTATGAATCAGAACCGACACTGCCCTACTTTTACCAGTTCCAGGACTGGAAAAGACTTTTCTTACCCAGGAACATTTAAGTTTTAAGGCTTCTGACTTACACATGTGCGTTTCTTGAATAAAGGCTATATCAACTCTTGATAACTTTAGATATGTTAATATTTTCTTCCTCTTAATCCCGTTATTCAACCCTTTAACATTCCAGCTGGCTATTTTGAAATCTGTCTGTCTATCCATGTTACAATGTGGAATTCCATATAATACTCCAATTCATAAGTATATCCATTGTAGAGGGTGGTTTTATGTGAAGATAAACCAATTTATAAATACAAGCATTCAAACTAAATAGAAACAAACTGAAAACAGCTCCAGCAAAACTCCAAACAAAAAACAGGACTCAGTCTTGCTAACACTGGAAAACCCAGGGTTGGTGGTCACCGGTGCCCGGCTAGCAACCCACCACATAACTACTAGTTTATAGGAATATTAAAATTAGTCGAGTAAAAAAAAAAAAAAAAAAAGAAAATCCCTGCACCAAACCCATCTAACAACCACAAACAAAATAAACCTTTAAGATATTTTGAGGCAGAAATGTAGCTGTGTAAACTTCAAATAACTACTTGGTTTATCAAGACATCACATATTTGCAAATATGCTCCAACGTTTTCGGAGACGTCTGTTACCCACCAGCTCGAAGCTAATGGGAGGTCGAAGCCCACTACAGCCAGGGGGAACACCGCACTCTCGGCACATCGTTCCTCGACCTCCCGGTCGGCTTCGGGCTGGAGGCCTCCAAAGAATGCCGCCAAAACATTTGTGAGATCTCGCAAAACTTAAGCTTTATTTTTTTTCTCCCATGTCCCTCCGTAGATACCATACCTGTTCCAAGCAGTGACATAAAAAGATGCAATTATTGGCTCACTTAAGGCAAAATGTAGTGATGCCACTGCTTCCAATCTTCATGCCAAGAAAACCAACTTATTTAAAGCCTATCAAATAACAATAACAATACACACTGGAGTAATCAGGGAATGGGAGACAGGATGGGAGAAATCAGACTTAACAGCACAAGGGAAGCAAAACCAGAAGCACTGACACGAGACATAGACTTTCAAAGTAAAACAGGAAACATAACACAGAGGCGCTGACTTCACAAGGGGATGCAGCTGACAGGATAGACCGCAACCATGGACCACAGAGACAGAACCAGAAGACTAAGAACTGTAACATTGTAACAAAAGACTAGAAATGATAAATGATGACAAAATCAAAGTCCAATAATAATGTAAAACTCAAAACACTGGGGCACTGACATATATATTATACTATAAGACTCTTACCAGCTGCTCTTGGCAATTTTATTTGAACTGTATTGTTTATTTGTGTATACCTCACCCATGATGTTGATGGGCCATTTGTATTAGTTGTAGTCATTTTAAAATATCATCACATTAAAAACAGAAACTCAGACACTCATAGAAGATGAAACCACAGGGGGTGAAACATGCCCACAGTCGTGGTATAATGAAGTCTCGACTCTGAGGTTTTTGTCCCAACCTCCACACAGAGAGTTTGAATTAGTGAGGGGTGGATCTGAGTGTGAAACCACATGCTTATATCTCAGTCATCGACGCACCCATCACATCTATCGCTGAAATAACACACACCACATTTTCATTGTTTGTTATTCTCTTTATTCATCCAATAACTAACAATCACTGGCTGACTTGACTTGTGACAAACCGGCATTTCACAAAGAAAAGGCCGAGCACCAAGTTTTTGCTGAGGTAGAGATTTGGACACTGAATCAACTCCACCCTCATCAGGAGGAAGTGGCACTTTATGCTTCACATTCTGCTTTGCATCAGAGCAAATGCACCAAACCATGTGTAAACCCTGCATATCATAGCATGTTTTAGAAACATTCAATACAACTTTAAACGGAAGCTCCAACCAGCACCAAATTAGTCCATGTCATCCTCTGTCTCTCAGCAAATCGTGTCTGTGTCAGTGGAACGGTGGTGAAAATGAGAGTTTAAAAAACAGATGCAGCTAAAAGTACAGAGAGCAAGTCAGCTAAAACACAAAAAATAGACACAGCCTATTTGTATCTATGTTCTGTTTCATTCTGATATTTCCACATATATACACATATACTCTGGCTGATTGGATGGTGGCCTTCACCAGTGTTGGTCAAGTTACTTGAAAAAAGTAATCAGTAACTAATTACTGATTACTTCCCCAAAAAAGTAATCCCGTTACTTTACTGATTACTTATTTTCAAAAGTAATTAATTACTTAGTTACTTAGTTACTTTTTAAAAACACGATTTACAACCTGAATAGGTGATAAAGTGATAGATCTTTCAGCCCAGTTCCACTTTTTCTGCATAATCCATCATACAAAATGTAATCAAATGGAAAAGTCTCTTTTTAAAACTTGTTTTATTAGTTTTAATCTTTTAACTTTATGCATCAAGCAAAAATTAAATTATATGCACCATTCTCTGACTTGAAGAAATTCGTTTAACATTTAAACCTATTTTCTGCACATTCCAGCACATAAAATAAAATATTTTTTGTGTTTACACTCAGTCTTTCAAATAGATGCAAGTAAAACACAGCAGAAAATAAATAAAGTCAAAGACTAGCGGTCCTGTTGCTCTATTTTCACCTGTAAAGCAGGCGGAGGTTTACCCTGGTGCAGGTGAGCCGCAGCGGTCAGTGGAAGAATCCGCGAGTTTCTCTGTGAATTTCCCATTACGTGGTTGCGCACTCGGAGCTTGTTTAGGGGTTTTTTCGCTGTAAAAAGAAGTTTTCTTCCCACGCACAACGGACACTAATGTTTTTGTCACTTTTTATGGAATCAAACTCAAAGTAAGGTCAGTACTTCCACGCTTTAAACGCTGCACGCTCATACTCTCTCCGCACTCGATATATGATCCATTGTTGATCTGCACACAGCTGTTGTCACGAACGTCGCACTCGCTTACGTCACTGTCATGAGACATTCTCGCAAAGAAATCACAGTTTTAGTAACGCGGTAACGCAGCGTTCCTACGGGAAAGTAACGATAATCTAATTACCGTTTTTGCAATAGTAATCCCTTACTTTACTCGTTACCTGAAAAAAGTAATCAGATTACAGTAACGCGCCCATCTCTGGCCTTCACACACCTTTAAAACTCTGTGTTAAGACAGACTCGTCTATCAGACACACACATCATTTTCAGTATTTCAAACTGGAAATTATCACGTTAATAACAACATATGTTAAAAATGTCCGGTTGTTCTGCCCGTGCATCTTTTGTACAGGTATAAACAGCGACACTCTCCAGCTCCATTTGCCATTAAAATTGTCATCAAATGCCAAAAAGACGAAAAATGCATATTTAACTGATAGCACTCTCATTTTATTATTACATAGCAGACATCCAATAATACCATTAAGGTGAATTCTTTTAAACCACACAATCAATCAATCAATTTATTTATAAGCACATTTGAAAACAACACAGGTTGACCAAAGTGCTGTACATAGTAAAAAAGTGAAAAGTAGATCAAACACACACAAAGAACAAAACAACACTCAGTAAAAATGTGTTTTCAGAAAGGTTTTAAAAATGTCAAGTGTTGGAGAGATCCTGATATGAAGATGATCCAAAGTTTGGGTGCAGTGATCGCAAAGGCCCGATCTCCTCTGTGTTTTAGCCTGCTGCCAGGGACAGCTAGAAGCAACTTATCAGCTGGCCTGAGAGTTCTGTTTGGAGTATTTTTAGTTACCAGATCAGAGAGGTATGATGGAGCTAATCCATTTAGAGATTTAAAAACAAAGCAATAAAATCTTAAAATCAATTCTACAACGTACTGGAAGCCAGTGTCAACGAGGCAAGACCGGGGAAATGTGGTTGTGTTTACGAGCGCCTGTCAAGAGTCGGGCTGCAGCCTTCTGAACCAGCTGAAGACGAGAGAGCAGAGCCTGGCTGATACCAAAATAAAGACTATTCAGTCATCAAGCCTGGATGAAGTAAATGCATGGATCAGTTTCTCAAAGTCAGCAAATGATAAAATGTTCAGAATTTATTTGTTTCTCAAATGAAAAACTGTCATCAGAGAACACTCGAAGATTCTTTGCAAAGGGACCTCTGGACTTTCCAGAGGACCAAGGTCAACCTTAAGAGAAAAGTGAGGGTCAGAAGGTCCAAATAGTTCAATCTCAGTTTTTTGATCATTTACATTCAAAAGATTTAATGCAAACCATGATTTAATGTCATCAAGGCCGTCTAGCAAAACCTTTAGAGCCTTCATCATGAGGATGAAGAGGCACCAAACCTGACAGAAAAACTTATACCAGTTAAATAAGATCTGAACCATGCAGTTCCTTTAATACCCACACAGCTCTGCAGTCATGATAAGAGAATCCCATGATCCACTGTATCAAATGCCGCACTTAGATCTAAAAGCACTAAAATGGCAGAGTTACCAGAGTCAGCAATTAATAAAAGATCATTAAAAACGTTTAAAAGCACAAGCTCAGTGCTATGTAGCGCTTTAAAACCAGGCTGAAATGTTTCTGAGATGTCATTAATTTTCAGAAATTCCTGGAGCTTTTTCCAGGATTTTGGACAGGAAGGGGAGTTTAGAGACAGAACTGAGGGTTGACAACAGAATTACTGATGTTGAATAAGACACAGGGCGTGTAGCTGTAGTTAGAGATGATATCTGATAAATACTTAGTTTTGCTTTTCGAACAGCATCCTGATAAAGAAACAGGGCTCCTCCTAACATATGAAAGGAAATCTGGAGTTTATCTTTTTTCCATTTTCTTTCCGCTTTCCTGCACGTCCTTCTGAGGCCCGAGTGACATCGTGTAACCAGCGATCAGTTTTAGGTCTAGTGCACTAAGGAACACCAAGAACATTTGAACAAGTGGCATTGAACAAAGTGAGCAAATGTTAATGCGCCTTCCAAGGAAGGGGCACCAATATTCTGATAAACAGCAGAGAAATGTCCAGCAGTGGCAGGAGAATATCTGCTACTGCTCACAAAGAATAGCCCTAAATAAAACACAGTGGCCCAGCATGGAGCCCTGAATTATTATTTCAGTCTGGTACCATGTAATGAAATGTATCTGTAGTGTATATCTGCCATCGCTCATGTCCTTTGAGACGATACTACACACCAGCAATCAGTACTAACAAAAACTGTGCTTCTTGTTCAGTGGCACATGTTTGCCAGTAGTTCGAACATGTGTAACGTGATTATTAGCAACCTACCCACCTGCTTCAGATCTGCTTTTGCAACTTGCAGTTTCTCACCGTTTACCAAAATTAACTGACTGTGCAGCAAGTTCTCTTCCCCTGTACTTCAAGTGTTCTGCGTTTTACATTTGCATGTGGAAACTCAGCAGAATCCGCAGTCTGAAAGCTTTGGTGAAGAAATCAGACACTAGCTGTTCACCCAGCTGTCCAGGTCGTGGTAGACTTTCCTGGCTGGTAAACTGGGATACCTGACACAGATCTGACACAGCCTTTCTCTCCAGTCACTGTAGGTTTTAATTCGGTAGGTGTTGTGCCACTCCAAGTATTTCTCATAGGCCTGCCTGTCTGCAGACAAAACCTTCAGATATGTTGCCAGATCAGCTGGGCTATTGAAATCAGCTACATGGATAAAGGAATGTGGGGGGGTCATGGCTTCGTAGGTGGCCTTGTTGGGGCCGAGAACCACTGGTACAGCCCCTGCTTGAAAAGCGTTCCTCCAGAGTTTCTCACTGATGTAGTCTTTTTTCTCAGAGTTCTCAAAAGAAAGGTAGAACAGACAGTTTGAAATGGTGGGCAAAAGCTTCTTGTCTGGCAAGGGTTTCTTGTTCCACCTGCCATACACCTCTATGGGGATATGCTTCTTTAGTCTTTGATAAAAAGCAGCCCGAGTCTGTTGAGGCTTGTATTTGCTGACCACCCAGCTGGCAAAGCAGGAGCGATTTGGAGCAGCTGGAAAACTTAGATTATCACCTCCCAGCATTGTTTGCCCATAAGGAATGGATATGTCTGCATCACGCCTGTAGCTCATCGTCCAGTTAAAGAGGCCGTTGAAATGTGTGAGGTTCACATTATTGACAGGAGGTTCCAAGGACATCCACACCCAGTGCTGAGACGTAGGTCGATCCAGGTGTAGGGGCACAGATGAAAGACCTCTGCTCAGCTCATAGTGGTGGAACACAACCACGTCGGCAGCAGAGAAGTCAGCTCTGTCATCAGTGAGTAAACAGCGGCTGATGTTATACATCTTGAGGCATTTGTTCCCGTCCAGACTGTAGGAGCGGCCAAACGGCCAGTGCCACACCAGAATCCTGATGTCTCCATGAGCACCGTTGGGGTAACTCTGCAGCTCGCGGTGGGTCAAGAAGCTGTTGTAGAACAGCAGTGAGAGAAAAATGACGACATGCAAGGTGAGAATAAAGCAGGCCCTGGGACCAGATGTTGTCATGGCTGCTGGGTGTATTCCAGGTCAAAAGGCCACCGATCAATGGTATGGAACACTAAAAGGGAAGGAAGGGTAGATCAGAAATATTACTTTCACACACTCTCATCAGTGCAGGAACTGCACATGGGCAAGATGTAATCAACCAAGACAGAAACTGTGGCAGGCATGTAGCAACAGTTTCATTTTATTTTATTTTAGATCTAATATGGAAAATTGCTGTTCAATTCAATTCAATTTTATTTATATAGCGCCAAATCACAACAAAAGTCGCCTCAAGGCGCTTCATAGATACAGAGAAAAACCCAACAATCATATGACCCCCTATGAGCAAGCACTTTGGCGACAGTGAGAAGGAAAAACTCCCTTTTAACAGGAAGAAACCTCCAGCAGAACCAGGCTCAGAGAGGGGCGGGGCCATCTGCTGCTATTGGTTGGGGTGAGAGAAGGAAAAAAGGATAAAGACATGCTGTGGAAGAGAGACAGAGATTAATAACAGATATGATTCAATGCAGAGAGGTCTGTTAACACATAGTGAGTGAGAAAGGTGACTGGAAAGGAAAAACTCAATGCATCATGGGAATCCCCAGCAGCCTACGTCTATTGCAGCATAACTAAGGGAGGATTCAGGGTCACCTGGTCCAGCCCTAACTATATGCTTTAGCAAAAAGGAAAGTTTTAAGCCTAATCTTAAAAGTAGAGATAGTGTCTGTCTCCTGAATCCAAACTGGAAGCTGGTTCCACAGAAGAGGGGCCTGAAAACTGAAGGCTCTGCCTCCCATTCTACTTTTAAATACTCTAGGAACAACAAGTAGGCCTGCAGAGCGAGAGCGAAGTGCTCTAATAGGGTGATATGGTACTACAAGGTCATTAAGATAAGATGGGGCCTGATTATTTAAGACCTTGTATGTGAGGAGCAGGATTTTGATTTAACAGGAAGCCAATGAAGGGAAGCCAATACAGGAGAAATCTGCTCTCTCTTTCTAGTCCCTGTCAGGACTCTTGCTGCAGGATTTTGGATTAACTGAAGGCTTTTCAGGGAGTTTTTAGGACTTCCTGATAATAATGAATTACAGTCGTCCAGCCTGGAAGTAATAAATGCATGAACTAGTTTTTCAGCGTCACTCTGAGACAGGATATTTCTAACTTTAGAGATGTTGCGCAAATGGAAGAAAGCAGTCTTACATATTTGTTTAATATGTGCGTTGAAGGACATGTCC
Source organism: Perissodus microlepis (assembly GCF_051167445.1). Classification (NCBI taxonomy): domain Eukaryota; kingdom Metazoa; phylum Chordata; class Actinopteri; order Cichliformes; family Cichlidae; genus Perissodus; species Perissodus microlepis. The sequence goes on along the minus strand of NC_140472.1, from coordinate 1,206,199 downwards.
TGGTCAAAATGACTCCAAGGTTCCTCACAGCGTTACAGAAGGTCAAAGTCAAGCCTGAAAATTAGAGGTCATTGTGGTCTTTATGCCTTTAAGACATTCCTGCCTAATTGGTGTGTGTTATCTAGCTTAGAGAAAGTTGGGTATCATCAGCAGTGTAAATGTATACTATGCCTTCTAATGATGCTGCCTAAAGGAAGCATGTATAATGTAAACAGAATTGGTCCTAGCACTGAACCCTGTGGAACTCCATAATTAACCTCAGTGTGTGAAGAGGACTCTCCATTTACATGCACAAACTGGAGTCTATTAGATAGATATGATACAAACCACTGCAGCACAGTACCTGTAATACCTGCAGCATGTTCTAATCGCTCTAATAGGATATTATGGTCGACAGTATCAAACGCTGCACCTGTGTGTACACAACCCCTGTCATTGTTCTGCTCCTGCAGTATGTTCATTACACACACTGTAGCTGCTACAGAAATGATTTAGGTTTCATTTTTTTAAATGCCAGCATTTCTTTTAATAATAATCAAATATTCATCGAATAATTACAACGTCAAGGTAATTATTTCTGACTATATTTCATTCCTTTTCTGATCACTTTCATATATTTGTTAAACAGCAGTCTACTGAAATGAAAGTGGCACAGTGACAGCTGGGAACACCACAAACATGCGTCTAAGAACAGAACAGTTTCAAGAGAGAGAAAAGGGAAACCTTTTTCCCCATTTTTCATGCATCTGAAGACACAAACAGCCGTATTTCATGATTATAATAAGCAAAGACAGCCTAGCAGCTGAAAACAAATCAAAACAAGTTTGTGCTGCTTACCTGGGTACCATACCAAGCAGTCTGCTGCTGGTGAAGCTTTTTCCTGCTCAATCTAAAGAACATAAAGGAAACCCTGCCTATGCCAAATCCTGTGACTCATTTCTTGAATCACACACAGAGTGTGGGCGAGGGGTGTGGCTCTTAATCTACATGATTAATTGATCAGCCATCAGCAGAAACAAACACTATCATTTATCATGAAGTAATTTCAGATGAACACATGAGGGCAGAGCCGATGATTTATTGTATTAACATTCACCTGACTCTCAGTGTGGTGTGTTTACGCTCACACTCAGCTGGTTTTAGAGTTACCACAGACATCTGCCACCAATACCACCCAGTTTTACACTCATTTAGTTATCTCTTAAATCACTCATGCATTCTGTTTTGCAGAACTAGCACAGCCACCAGTGGAGTCAAAAACATTGCCATTGCTGATTTTCGATTCGTAAACCACAAGCTGGTCTTCCTGTTCCTGTTCCCGTATCTCTGCAGAGAAAAGGGGCATTGGGTTACACCGCTCAATGAATGTGCCAACCACAATGTAACCGTTTCAGCCTTTTAGTGTGGCCTCCCACCAGTGCCTCTGCAGCCTCAGCTTTAACTTACACATTTAACATTGTTTATGAAGTTGTAGTTATCAGAACATGGTAGACTGTGCAAAAACTTCCCACAGAAGCCCAGCATTCATGTTCAGTGATACTTTTGATCAGCTTAATTCTCTAACCCTTGCCTTGAGATTCACCTTAATGCTCATATCTGCTCATGCTAAGTGATGCACAGTGTTGGGAGGTGTACACACCAAGCTCTAAATGTATTGTGTACTTTGAGTGCTGATGTGAGGCACTGCATAGGGGGCAAACAACAGGGTCCCACTGATATCATAAAAGTATCTGGAGGCTGTATGAAACAATAACTGTTTGGATTAATGTTAGAGATGTGCTAATAGTATAGAAGTTGTAATTCTACATTCAATTCTTCATTCAAATACACTAAGGCACCAGTTGAAAAATAAACCAGTTGAAAAAAAATAAAAGAAGTCAACCAGACACCATTTTTGCGACCCCTTTTTCAAATCACCTTAGGAGAGGGTGAGGCATGTTTCTCATGCACATGGTAAAGGAAGACCAGAGAGTCATTAGTGAATTAGTGTGGTGGAGTGAATTAAGGGTATTGGGGTGGTTTTTGAAGTTTCTTTTTAAGTTTTCTTGCTAAATTAAACAACAATGCAGACTGTATTCGTTCTTTAGAGGAAAAATAACGGTTGCACAGGCATTCAAACGAGTCTCGCCTTGTTGTCTAATATATACATATATATATATATATATATATATATATGTATAAAATATATATGTCAAGGCCACCGAGGAAAGCAAAACTCAAAGACAGGGCTCCTAACTAAAAGTTCAACAGAAAAAACGCACGGTGCAAAGAGGAATAGTGATCCAGAGGTCCAGATAGGAAGGGAATCCACACATCTGGAATCCAAACAACACTCTCAAACTCAGGGCAACATCTCTGCACACCCAAGGAAGGAATCCAGAGGAATCTGTGCAGAGAAAAACACACAGTAAGTTGTACTGTGAGTGCTCAGGTAGTATAGAAAAGCACTGTCTCTCTACAAGCAATTAAAGCACAAGAACTACAAACAGAGTATGTTGATATATTTTCTCTTTAACACATGTTAGTGTTAATTGGCTGAATGAGATGTGTTAAAAGTTTCACAGTCCTTTATTTACACATTGCCTTTTTCAGGCTGACACTGCCCACTAGCTCACGATGTTCCACTGTCACAACTGATCCTTGCACAGCCGTCTGCTCTGGGCTCCTTTCCTCTGCAGGTCCCACCATGTGACTCAAATAGGGGAGCCATGACCTGCAGATGATCCCCTCACACCTGAACCCACTACGCCTTGCAGTTGAGCCATAAACCACACCCACCACACCTCTTATTTTGGAATTCATTTGAGAAAGAAACCAAAAGCAAATAGTAACTCACACACACACACACACACACACACACGCACACACACACACACACACACACACACACACACACACTCTTATATATCAATATATAACCCCAACCCAAGAAAAAAGAAAAAGAACAATAAGCACATAAATAATCTAAACTTTTTAAAGAAAGAAAGGGTCAATGAACACAGGATTAACAAAAAAATGCGAGGGCAAGGAATAGGCTTACTTTATGAGATTATGTGGAGTTATAATAAACTAAAATACATCACTAGGCCTAGAGCTTGGAGCCACTGTGTTAAAGGGAGCATCGCTGGACTTCCAGAAGAAGATCAGGTGTCATCTTGCCAAACTTTATGAAAATGCTAAGACCTGCAGCTGATTAATAGAGAATCAGTCGTGTTCTACTGTGAGACCAAAGACAGCAAAGTGGGATGACTGTGTCAGGTGTTGAGAAAATATTTTGGAAATTGTGTCATGATAATGTTCCCAAAACTTGTAAGCAAGGAAATAGTGGTAAAGTATATGAGTGGTTGGAATGTAAAATTTGACATTTATTGCAGTGGTCAATGACACTGGTAAACTTTTTTTGATAGGTGAATGCTACTGAAAACCTTGACTTGTGCAAGAGTGAACTGAGTGCATATGAAGGCATTGAAAGACAAGAGCTGCCTTGTACCAGTCATGGCTGAGTCTAGCGCCCCCCATGCAGATTTAACCTTAGATGTTGAGGAATAAATAACAGGAAGGAGTCTGCCGTGCACATTAGAAGCAAATGACTTTTGATGCACATCAGAGCAAAGGAGTTTTCTCCACATCTGCTTAGGGGCTATAGCAGGGAACATGGGAAACAGGGATCTTGCACAGTCTGTAATCTGAAAGTAACAAAAGAGGTATGTGGGCAGTGGGGAGAACTTGAAGGATAAAACAGTGAAGTTGCAAAACACACTATCTTTATAAAGATCCTTAAAAGATTTCACACCAAACAGTAAAGGATGAGCCTAATTCCTAATGTTCATCTTCACAACATTGATTCTACTTATTAGTGAGAGTGGGAGACTTGCCCATCTTTGGAAGTCCTGCTTCATTTTGGAAATAGCAGCCAAATAATTTGGAGGAAAGTGAGGGTAGCGTCATGGTAACGAATCCCCTAAATCTGACTGTTGTAACCTCAAGGCCTTAAACTGAATTTTTGGAGAGTTGATAGGATTGCTGGGGTTTAGTTGTTTGGATCAGGGACATATAGGAGTAGATAATCTGCATAAAGAGATTTAAATTTGGTGCCAGAGGGGAAATTCCAGCAAAAGAGAGGGATTTTTGCCAGTGGTACCACAGCAAAGCAAAAACTAATGGGGATAACCTTGTTCAGTGCCCCAGGAGTTTAAAAGATTAGTGTGTAGTTTGTAGACATGAAGGCCAGTGGGGATGTGTATAGAAGACATACCTCATTGCCAGACCTGGCCCACATCTGGTTGACATACACTCTGTCATGACACCAGTCAGTCAGAAGTGCCAGCTTGATGCCGGATCCGGGCCAGACCTGTTTTCTATGAGCCTGGGCCACATAAACCCAACCATAATCGAGTCAAATATGGCATGCCATCACATAGACAGTGGCATCGTTGCCAGCCCTGGCCCGTATCTGGATGACATATGTCTTATCATGCCAGAAGTCAACCAGCAGTGACGGCTTGATACCAGATCCGGGCCAGACCTGCTTGCTGTGTGGGAGTTGTGCATTGGTCGAGTAAATTAGATGAAGGACAGCTAACAATCCGCTGATCTAATGTGGCAATGTGAGTAAATAATCTTTTAAATTAAGCTTTTATTCAGATGGGCAAAGAAGGAAATGATCACCTCACAGAGATGGGCCTTTAATCATTCCCAGCATGGAGTATGAAAATGGCTATTTCTCTGTTTGATTCATTGTGTCAAAGGCATTTTGAAAATACAAGTTTGGTGAAGTTGTCATTGAGCAACAGCAGTGGATTGCAGCTCCATGGGGAGGGAACGAGGCTGTGGATGGGATGAGACTTGTGTGTGATATTCAGGAGGGTGGTTCTATTGAGACCCGAGTAATGCTTTGGGGAGAGTTGTTAAAGGGATTTACAGGGCATCTGTCAGGTGTTCCCAGCGCACCCTCACTTACATTTAGGAGCGCCAGGTCTGTCCAGCATCCTCCCCCGCAACCTGATCCACCATCAGGTGGTGATCAGTTGCTCAACCCGCGAGATTGAGACACAGGAATTAGAGCCTCTTAATGTGTGTTTTGTTTGGGTTTCCACCAGCGTGGAATTACCAAAAATAGAGAGAGCATAGCCTAATATATGAAACAGGAAAAGACCGCCGTGCAATCCATGTATTTCAACAAAGTAACTGTATTCTGAATACCACCCTTTTAAACGGTAACGGTAACAGTATACAGTTACTCATATTTTGTTTTGTTGAGAAAAAAAGAAAACAAGCAGAAGAAGACGAGAGCAATACAATAAACAACATCACGATGATCTATGGGAATATAACAGTAAATACTAAATATTAAACATTATTGTGCAGCACGTAAGATCGACAGCGCACAGTGTGCTTTGAGGTAGGAGCCAAAAAGGGTGTAGTTTGTGTGTGTGAGCACCCGTGTGTACACCTGTGAGCATGGACGCGCTTGTATTTAAAGGTTCCTTCATGTACTGATCTGTTAGAGGGTGTGGGGGGGCCACAGCCCGTCCTCCAGGGCATGAAGCAGGTATGGAGGAGATCAAAACTCCAGACATCCAGAGGCCCTCAGAACACAAGAGACCAAGGAAGACCAACAGAGGGGCAGCCGCGCCACTGTCCCAGAAAGAGCTGAGGAGAGTCCCAGATGAGGGGTCACCCAGCAGCCACGGAGGAGAAGCCAGGGGGGGTTGCAGTGACGTGCCCGTGAGCTCCGCCGGCAGCCAGCTGCGCCAGAGTGACCGAGCCCCAGGCCGAGAGGCCGAGGGCACCCCACCCCCGAAGTGGCCCGAGCGAGCCCCAGGCTCCAGGCCCCGACAAGCGGCCGCCAAGGAGTGAGCCGGTGTGTACCTGGACGCCCACCCCCGGACACAAAGAACCACCAACGCACCGATGTCTGAGGGAGTCCGCCACTGGCAGGGGAAGTGGTGGTGGGGGGAGATAGGCCTCCAAACCTTGGAGGGCCTGAGATGTCCCCAGAGAGGTGGCGTCTGATACCCAACCTGACATATAGACACAGACAAACAGGCACACACAGATACAGACATCCATTCCCACCCTCATGCTCTCATATGCAATTACTCAACACTCAACCAACGTGGAGACAGACATAGAGAGACACTGTACACACAATCACACTCCCCAAGCGTACTCTAAGAACCGGGTCTAGGTACCCTTGCCCCTGGAGGGGGGAACTGCACCCAGACCCAGGTGGTGTTACCCTTTTCCCTGCGGTGGAGAGAAGCAGACCGCCCCAACTCCGCAGCAGCAGGGAGGCTCCACATTCCAGACCCCAGTCGGACGGCCAACTCCTCCTCCCGGCCCCCCGCTCCAGCAGGTCGCAGAGAACGGGGGTGTGAGAAGACTCCAAACCTCCCTCCGTAGTGTTGATATGTAGTGTTGATGCATGTGTGTTCTAAGGTGCATTTAAAACCCAGGAGGGCATGGAGCTACCTGCCAGAGAGCAGCAGGTAAGCGCATAGATCCTCCTGATAGCCCTCAGTGTCTACGTGTATTTATAATTGAGAGGTGGGCAACGACGCCAGGGGTGAGGTGTACACCCTGATGGTCTTTTGGAAACCAAGGTCCTATATGTATGTGTTATGAGAGTGTGAGTAATGTGAATGTCTAAGTTGTGGGATAAAATTGAGGCAGCCATATTTTGTATTTTAAACATGTAACGTCGGTACATGTATTCTGTTACTCCCCAACACTGCTCTCACCAAGGGCAACTCCAGACTTAGAGTCCAGCCCCTTTCCAGGAGACTGGTTCCAGAGTCCAAGCCATGCGTTGAGGCAAGCCCGAGTATACCTAGCTGGTACCTGTCAACCTCATGCACAAGCTCAGGCTCCTTCCCCATGTGAGATTATTATACTATCCTATGCCACCTTATACTTCTAATCAAATAACTGTTGAATCATTATACGGCTATAGTCCACATTATGCCTTGGATTAAAGATTGTGAAATCACTACACTGTTTTATGATGCATTATACTGCTGAGTTATAAGAAATGCTGTTTGTGTAGAATCATGGCCTTCCTTTTCGGATTACAAAGAGAACAGAACATACCGTAGAGGTTTTCTGCACCATCTCATCAGGCGAAGATAAAACAGGAAGCCAAGGCCGTCACTTAGGCGCCGTAAGAGAGAAAGAATGTGAATGATTAGTGTGGAGGGGGACTGAAGCTATAAGAATGTGAGAAACTGTCAGACACTAGACAAAAGAGATTGTTGATTGAACATTTATACACCGAGTGTTGTTCTTCCTTCAGCCCAAAGATCAAAGAACTGGGATATTTAACACCCATCAGAAAGGTGGCATTCCATGTCCCAGTCGCTGGCCTTGGTAGCCGGGGATCAGTCCACCAGGGCCTTCACTCTGGCACACATTGCACCAAACCCTTTATGGTGCCTCCTGCAGGTGGTGGGCCTACAGCAGGATGGGCCCATGTCCCTTTTACAGCCTGTGCCTGGCTGGGCCCCATGAGCTAAGGCCCGGCCACCCGGCACTCGCTCTTGCAGACCCTCCCCGGGCTTGGCTTCCAGGCCGGCCACAGTAGCCAGGATGTTTTTTAAAATCTGCTGATGTATCACGTAAAGCCAGGGGCCCAGGGTTAGGCTGAATATCAGACGACAATAAAAGCATCATTTACTGGTAACTAAACACTAAAGAACTACTATTATTGCCAACAACACGTGTAGAGTTTAAGTTAACACAAAGACAATAACGTTTTTCTAAAACCTATAAACAATAAAAACAAATAAAAACAAAGACAGATTTAGCCACAGTATTACACCAAGGCCTACCAGGAGATCATATGTCCAGTGCAGATGTCACACAACCTATTGCCACTCGTGTGAGTGTAAATCTCTAGTTTACAGTTAGCATGTCCTCCAGAACCTAATCCCGAGTTCAAACACAGGGCCAGGAGCCAGTAAGGGAGAGAGAGCATAGACTCAGACCTGGTCCAAGACCATTGCAGGACCGCAGCAACCACAAGAAACAACAAGAATTCCCCCATTACGGCAACAAAGCTATCCATCTGTCACAGGCAGGAACAGTCTTTCATTCAAATGCAGCATTCAAGGTTTTTGTAAGAATGCCATCTTCAGCTGTAACAAATGCAGATCTTGGAAGCAGAAGAATTAGTGTAACCCAAATGTGACAGAGCCAAGAGATGATGGAAAATTGCTAATAGCGCTTGTGGCCTCTTTCAGCAGTCTTCAGTCTTCAGCTGTGAAACTACTTTGTCTACTGCAATAAACCAATAAAACTGTAGCAAAGCTGCAACTTCAAGTTCATTTTGCTGGCTGGTGCAAGAACATGTAGGTGTCGGCAGGGAACAGGTGAGAATGGAGGAAGATGAAACCCCAACCTGTCACCTACATTGCAGACTTTGTTTTTCACTCCAACATGTCCATGGGTGGTGAAAGACGGTTTGACTTTCAGTGACAGGATATAAAAAGAAGGGAATCTGTTTTGTGCAGATAAAGTGTTTCTCTGTTGTGGAAAATCTTTCTTTAAACTGTGAATGGAAAGTAGAAATAAACGGATACTGACTTGCAAACCAAGGTTATGCATTTTGCTGCCTGACAAACTCACCTGCTGGCCTCTACCACTCATCCCTCCCCAGCTTTCTGGAAACTCAAAGGTCAGCTTGCCATCCTGCTTTCCGCAACTGCTCAAAGTCAGACCTCTTGTTTCCTCCACTCTGTGACTCTCTCTGACACTCACCCGGAAACATCCTCCCATCTGGGACCTTGGATCTTAGCCGTGTCTAAGTAAGCAACCACTTCTGTCAGTTAATAGACTCACCTTGACTCTCTCTGTTGCAGTGGGCTCCACTCCTGTCGCGTCTGTCCAATAAAGCTTTGCACTTGTTGCCTATTGTGTCTGCTTTTGAGTCCCAACTTTGTACTGGTCGTTCCAGCCTTGACAAATTTTACTTTTGTATAGCACTAAAACAGCTACTTCCCCGTCTGAAGTCACGACTGTACAGTGTCAAAGTTTTTACTTTGTTTTTAGAAGAAATTGTGGAACATTGAGGTAACTGTTGTTATGATATGGTGCTGTATAAATAAAGCTGAATTGAGTCAGATAACTCCTATTTCAAACAGGGGTTTAATATCTGCACATACAAATGAGCTTATTTATTTTAAAGTCATGTTTTTACACTTTGAGGGACAGCATGTGGCAGTATGCACCGAGATCTGTAGCAATAGGGAGCCATTTCTGGGCTGTGTCTACTGTGCTATGAATCTCAGTGTTTAACACAAACTCGTTCAGTGGCGATGCCCAGCATATAGGATTTTATTTCTCTATTTACACAATATCAACATTAATAACGATTCTGGAAACTCATGCTGACAAACTTAGTTGTGCTTAGCTTATAGCTAACTAGCTGTAACCCAAAGGTTGGCGGTCTAAGCTAGCATTACACTCAGTGAAAATGTGTAATGAAGAAAAAATGAGCTTCACGTCACCAAATATAATCCCTGTGTCATTTTACCTCATTTTAGTAAATTTAGTTTGAAGTATAAACATATTTACCCCTGTTTTCCTTCTCTGTAGAAACTGCAGAAATAGTTACCAGTCCATTTTTACAAAGAAATATGTTAATTACTCAATCTGGGCAGCCTTCCTGTACTCATTTGTTGCCCCTGGATGCCAAACACCTGGTGACTTTTTTCATTTAGAAATACTATATTTTTTTCTCTCCTCAGTACCAAGAGGCACAGGTGTACGAGTATCCTGCAGCAAACCTATAAAGGCTTGGCTGTATGCACCTAAATGACACCAATATATCAGGTATTGTTGTACCCCAGTTGCTTTGCACACAACAAACACTTCACCTTGAAATAGAAAACCCAGACTTGAATATTAAAGTAGTAACACTTTTCATGATTTACAGGAACCCCAAATAACGTTTTCAGGGGGAGAAATGTTTCGTCAGGGGCGGATCTAGAGTGGGGGCGGATCTAGAGGGGTGGCATGTGCAACCTGAAAATGAACTCTTGCCACCCCTAGGGCCTTCCTAGGTTTGCATGTGAGAGTGTTGTTTATTAATAGTATTTACACTTTGAGGCCAGCTACAGCTAACAGTGAATATATTGCATATAAATCCCCCCCCAACCACACAGGTGGTTGGTTGTTACACTCTGGAAATGAAATGAAGGTGAGTGTTATTAACCCTCACGCTGCACCTCCAAATCACATGACTGATTTAAGCTAACACAGCAACAAGCTGCAGCGACGCTGAGTCGCTATTTCAGTGTGTTGAAAGTATACACCAGTTTTCACATTTTAATGCCAGGCCACTAAATCTAGAGTTATGATTAAAAAATATATAAGCCATCCTTTTTTCTGAACACTATTATCACGTTTAGTGTGAAATGGTTAAAAGAAAAAAGGACAGCCATCTCTTTCCTATTGGTGGAAAAATGTACCGTATCGACCAATAACAAATAAAGGCAACATGTGGGATTTGGTTGTGTAGGAAGGTTGCCGGTTCGATCCCCCACCTCTCTGTCCTGGTTGTTGTGTCCTTGGGCAAGACACTTTACCCTAAACAGAAGCGAGGCTGCCATATCGCACCATTGGCCCCTCTGGGGTACTGGTGGCCTACTGGTGTTGGTCCTCTGGTGGCCTACTGGTGTTGGCCAGAGGGGCCGATAGCACGATATGGCAGCCTCGCCTCTGTCAGTCTGTCCCAGGGCAGCTGTGGTTTGCCTCCACCAGTGTGTGAATGTGAGAGTGAATGAATAGTGGAATTGTAAAGCACTTTGGGTGCCTAGAAAAGTGCCATATAAATGCAATCCATTATTATTATTATCTTATTGTGACACCTGATTGTTCTCTCATTTTAGTTATAGTGTTATTTTTAAATAATAAATATAATATAAATTCTCTGCTTAGGCTGCTGCCCCCACGACCCGGCCCCGGATAAAGCGGAAGAAGATGGATGGATGTTATTTTTAAATGGTTGTACAAAAACACCCGCCAGATGCATTGGCTCCATTTTTAGACAAATAGTTGTTTATAACTTCATTGTTTACAAAACTGGTGTCAAATTTGTGTCACACATAGTTTTCAAAATGTACAATTTATATTTGCATTTCAAGTTATAAAAAATCACGCACGAAACATGTCTGTGGTTTTTACAGTAAGACAAATATAACTCCTGGTAGGATTTTATGTTTTTGTGTGATTTCAGATCTGTTGTGTTACTACAGTACGGCAGTGAAAAACTATCTGTAGATTCAGACACGTGAGGTTGTGCTGAAAAGAATGATACCAAGCAAGGCAAGGAAAAAAAATGAAATGAAACAATTTGAAGATGAAATACAAATGTAAACTCAAATGGACGGTTATATTTCAAGTATATTTTGGACCTCAGAGGGTGAAGACAACAAATCAGATTCAGTAAAAGGACTCGATGTTACAGTCCCTGATAATGCATTGCTTTAGATGGAGAGACTCTTGAGGGACGGCTGTTATGAGGAAAGCCCAGAAACGTTACCAGCAGCACACATCGTTGTGTGCCTCAACTTTCGGTCTTTTACCCAGGCTGATCTGCCATTTTTCTTCCTTGGTTAGGTTTAGGGATTAGAGATCTGATCTAGATTATGTTATTATGATTTGGACACATCGTCAGTTGTGGACCTTGGATTCATCGGGTGTTTCGGCCATAATCACTAGACACCCTCATCCAAGGAGGCCCTGCCAGGGTTGATCAGGCCCTGGAGTGTCACTGGTTTATGTTTAATTGTTATTTCTCTTCTTCTTTCTGCTGTTTAGTTTCCTGCAGTTTATTTTCTATTCACTGCAACTGAGGAATACTTGCCTCTTCAACATTTATTGAGCCTCACTTCTTCAAAGGGACAGAAAAGGTGATCGAGAGAAGTAAGAGAAAAGGGACAAGATAGGAGAGAGCAGAGAGGAGAGCCGGAAGGGGGGCGCCCGATCTGGGTTCCCACGCCTCCCCGCCAGATCGGGCTGTACGCTCTACCTCCTCACTGCCTCCCAGAAAAGGGAAGAAGAGCAGAGGGGAACATTTTTCTTTCCTATTCTTTCATTCCTCCTTTTAGTTTCAGTACCATGAGGTTAACTGCACAGTCCCCAGGAGGCCCTGAGACAGCTGTAAAACCATGTTTTACCCCTGTTGAGGCTAGAGATGGCACGATACCACTTTTTTATGTCCGATACCGATATCATAAATTTGGATATCTGCCGATACCGATATGAATGAATGAATGAATATATGAATCCAATATAGTGTTTTTTTAATCAATAAAACTGTTTTTTTTTTTAATATCTTGCTGCATTTTGTATAAGTTCAAACTCAAGTTTAAATAAACAACAACACTAAAGCTATTCTGTTATACATGTATGTGAAAAATACACTGCACCCAAAATATTTCATAGATCAGCAACACTGATCAATCTAATAAACTTAAACCTGCACCATCCTCCCTATTCTGGTATTTTAAAGAGTACTTAGCAGAAATATTAAACAACCTAACTAATAGGGTTGCAAACTCCCAGCAAAAAAAAAAAAATAGGGAACCACCCCCCACCCTCCACCTCATGATCCTTAATCGACGTAATCAACTTTAATTTGATGCAGTGTGAAAAAATGCACAGAAATCAATTATCTTTCAAAAATAATTAAATAGATTCAACATCTTTCTTCAACAGAACTGCACAGATGGTATCTTCCCAAAGGAAAAAGTACTATAGCTTACTATATTAGACTTAACAGTTACTATATACAGTAATGGACTTCTATATATTTTACATCAGATTAAAACTTTGGGTGTAAGATTCAGATAATTATTTATTAAAAGCTCGACATTTTAAATGAGAATAAGAAAGAAAAGTATGTCTTTGTGCCCCCTTCTCCCTGTTCATGCCCTATCGGCCCCCCTGGCTAAACTTTGCTAGATCCGCCCCTGCACAGTTACCAGCCGTCAGCTGTAGAAAAAGATCCTGGTGTAGAAAGTAATATTAAATAAATTCTAACAACAGCTTATCAAGCTTAAACGTGCTGCTGTTGTTCAGCCGCTGGTTTCCTCTTTCTGGTGCAAAGTGGGCCAAAAACAAAGAAGAGAGACGATCAGCTGATCATTGATCAGTTTCATGATTGAAGTAGCAGCAGGAGAGAGAGAGAGAGAGAGAGGCAGTCGCTCCATATATCGGTTGTTAAGCTTAACGTGGGAATGCTTTACAAACACTCAGAGATGAACTTACACACTTGCTTTACTTCTCTCTGGGAGAACTTCCTCGGAGATGAAATGCAGGTTTGGTAGCAAGGCTACAAATACTCAACCAGACCGCTGACAGGTCTATCATGTGAGCACACTGCTCCGATGTGCTACGGTTATGAGCTGAGTTATGTCGCAAGTTTTGTGAGGTGCGTTTTTGATATTTAATGGATCGATTACATTTTTTATTTCTCTCCGATATCCGATCCAGTAATTTAGGTCAGTATCGGACCGATACCGATACGTAATATCGGATCGGTCCATCTCTAGTTGAGGCAGGGTAAGTGATGTCAGCCCTTTTTAGCCATAGCCAGTGACTGGTCCTCTCAGCAGTGGTAGCTAATTCTCTCGTTGCACCTGTCCTCTGACCCCAGTCTCTCTAAGCATTTTTGCTGTTGTACTGGCAACAAAGCCTCCTAGTAAAAAATAGGTTTAAACGTTTTGTGTAAATGAAAGATGCAACAATGTGATTATTTCCTTATTACAAAAGAAGAGTTAAAGTTAAGTTAGACTTGTGGTTGTAAATGAACCGTCCCATGTTGTGTAGCTTTCTGGATTTCAGGAGTCTCAGCTGACTGCTGGTTTCCAACCTTATGAACAGGACATTTGCACAATAAGTGAAATAAGCCCAATGAATCAACAGTGGGGTGTGAGGTCAGTTTAGGATCATTAATATGATAACTGTCATGACCATTGATCAACAACTAGGGATTTACAGGAACATTATGTTAATACTTTATTGAGAGGGATGAGCTGAAAGTGTTGAAACCCTTCTCCTACGTCACAGGTGAAACTTGAACATGAACATTAACACACATATTTTGGCAGGAATCCATTGTGCTTTATATATTTTCATAAATGTCACCAACACTTGAAACACTGTCTGAAATTCTGAGGCTTCAGAGTCATTGCCTCAGTGTGCACGTGATGAAACACTTCCTGGATTTCTTGACACATGCTCTGCAGCCTCTGCACAGCGCGTCCAATCACTGCATCTCAGCTCCTTCACTCACTCACCTGGCTGTCTCCCCCACAATCACTGCTCTATTCTACAGCCCTCAGTCCTCAGAGAATGTCCTCCCAACCCAACTGTTCAAATTAAGTGGAGTAATCTGCCTCTGCTGTTTTTCAGTGAACTCCTCCCCTGTGATGCTCACTCCCTGCATTTCCCTGTAAACCAAGTCTTCTGTGTTTAATAAAATCCTCATTCAGAGCAATCAGCTGCTCATTGTGTCTGCATTTGAGTCCAGACTGTGTTATCAGCCTTCAGGGGCCCTGACATTTTATGTTTTTGGTTTGTTTTGAAATGCAAATGTCATTTTGGTCATTGTTCTGTTAAAGCCTTTGTAATAATGTTGTGATGCTGCACTGGGCTCACGGCCATGACAACATACACATATAGAGATTTTGGCTTCTGAACAGTTTTCCAGCCCCTTGAAATAAGAAATTTTAAACTTTTTAAAAACCTTTTCAGTCAATAAAAATGCAGATGTGTTTGAAGTGTTTTCAGTGCTACAAACACACAGATTTGGACAAACAGTGAGAAAGAAGTGTGCAGAAACTGAGCAACAGTTTCCCTCTGATTAAGTCTTCTTCTGGCTGAGCAAGCTGTCATGTCTGCGATTTGTTTCTATGACTTTAAAAGACGCAGGATTTTTACTGTCTCGTTCCTTTTAATGGAGTCAAACTGTAAAAGGACTATTTTGATTCCAGTTAGTAAATAATTTCAAATTAAATGATTTTGGATATTAGTTTAATTATGTTAATGTGGAAAGTGGACTAATACGTGTGTGTGTGTGTGTGTGTGTTTGATTCAATTCAATTCACTTTTATTTATATCACGCCAAATCACAACAACAGTCGCCTCAAGGGTGTGTGTGTGTGTGTGTGTGAGAGAGACATCACTTTGTAAAACTGACTTCAGTTTTCATTTAAATGTAATAATTTCCATAAATCTGATTTTGGAATAAAAATGTAAAATAATGACAAAAACCAGTTACATGTTCCACATTTAAAGAACTACCTAAAACTTAACTGCTGTATCTTCTTCTTCTTGTTCTTATTATTATTATTAGTATTATTATTATTGTTGCCTAAGAAGAAAATAAATTTTTTGTTTGTTTGTTTTTTTGGTCCTGTTTGTGTGTGTTTGCGTCATCATTATGTCAGCGCACAATAGCTCAAAGCGTTTTGAGTTATTTTTGATAAAACTTTGAGGACATATAGAGATGGGTGATGTCAACCATCCACTAACATCTGGCTTATGTCCACAGAGGTCTTCAGGGTCTTTTACTTAGAAACACATATGTTAGAAGTGTGTATGGATGTAGAAAGAACCGTGTCCTGTGTCAGGCTACTTAAAACTACATGTGTCATTGTTTGTATTGTCAACATACAGGAATATGTAGGGAATGATAAATTGGGATTTGAAATAGCACATAACTTTATTATAGCTTTGTTATGTACATTACAGTAACAGGTTATAATTGTTTAAATACGAAACTATTTCACATGTTTACTTAATATTTAATAATAAACATATGAAAGAACTTACTAAACAATGAAATGAATGCTACACATGTTCTACAGGGTGGGCCATTTATATGGATACACCGTAATAACATGGGAATGGTTGGTGATATTAAAGTCCTGTTTGTGGCACATTAGTATATGTGAGGGGGCAAACTCCTCAAGGTGGGAGGTGACCACAGTGGCCATTTAGAAGTCGGCCATCTTGGATACAACTTTTGTTTTTTCAATAGGAAGAGGGTCATGTGACACATCAAACTTATTGGTAATGTCACAAGAACAACAATGGTGTGCTTGGTTTCAACGTAACTTTATTCTGTCATGAGTTATTTACAAGTTTCTGACCACTTATAAAATGTGTTCAATGTGCCGCCCATTGTGTTGGATTGTCAATGCAACCCTCTTCTCCCACGCTTCACACACTGATAGCAACACCGCAGGAGAAATGCCAGCACAGGCATCCAGTATCCATAATTTCAGAAACCAAGCACACCATTGTTTTTCTTGTGACATTACCAAGCGGCATTGTGGTGGGGGCGGCATCACGGGCATCGGCAAAAAAATAAATAAAAAATAAACAATTGCTCGTACTCATGCTGCCCCGACATCAGCCAGCGCATATTGGGAATGGCATAGGCACCGATCGGTTTTCTATCGCCCATTTGCGGGCAGTAAGGGCGCCCTCCGTTTGCGAGGTGCGCCTGCTGCTTGCGGCACAGGGAGGAGAGGGCGGGGCGGTGGGGGATTCACTGGCTGGCTGGAGCAGCATCTAATAACCAACTCGCAAAATAAAACAAAATAAAAACAAAACAACAAACACGAAAACACCAGACATCCTGATACAGACTTATAATTTACACCGATTTTTTTTTTCCGAAATTCTATACGCGAAAAGTGAGCGCGAGAGCCCTCGGTGCGCCTGCTCGCTGCTGAAGTCAAAGTAAACTTTATTGTCATCTCCGCTACATACAGTCCAGAGAGACGACGAAGCTTCAGTTACAGCAGTGCAAGTAAACAAACAATAAATATAAGAGTAAGAAAATAAATATACACTTTAGGACTCGAGGCAAAGGGATCAATAACAATTTAAAATTTATAATTTACAGTTTGATGATTTAAAGTCTCACACACAACTCGTTGAAAGGGGAGGGGCCGGCTGCTTCCAAATAGAGCACATTTCATTCATAATGATGTAAATCCAAGGCCATCATGTATTCATGATTTGAATCCTGGGTTGTGTGAAATCTCAGAAAAGCACCCTACACAAAGTGAATCTGTGAACTAAGGTGTAGGTCTATTAGGTCATGTTGTGGTGATCCTCGAGTTGGGGGATTTGTGTTCATACTGGAGTGCAAAATTAAAACCAATGTAAGATGGACAAGAAACATTCAAAGCCATCAGGTGCTCAGTTTAGAAAAAAGAGAAAAAAAGAGGAAGAGAAACGAGCAACAGATGCAGGTAAGCAGATGTGTGATTGGATAATGGCAGGTCATCCTGAAACAATCAGAATCAGAATACTTTATTAATCCCTAAGGAAATAATGTGGATTACAGTTGCTCCAAAAATAAATGGTAAAAATAGTAACAGTAACAGACTAAACTCCAAACAATACATTATGTTACAGATTTAATATTAATTAGTCATTGTCAGTTGTTGATTTGTCCTGTTCTCATTGTATGACGAATTATGATGGCTGTTTGGTAGCTGTTTGCATACAATGCATACTCTCTCTCTCTTCATGTGTGTGTGTGTGTTTCTCTGGCGAAATTCAGTATGGTTCCGACAACAGTTTTATGTTAATGTACAATCCTTAATATGTTTTATGTGCGTGTGTGTGTGGGGGGGGGCGCGCGCCAGAGGGAGTGTTCGCCGGGGCGCCAAACAGGCTAGGACCGCCACTGGTCAGAGGACAGATAAAAGGTTCGTCCAGTAAAGAGGATCTATTCACAACTTCTGTAGAGGGAAACAAGTGTAATCTTCACATTTTGACTTTTTAATCCAAATAGATTTGACTACTTTATTTTCGTAACGATGAACAGTCTTTCTTTTCGTAATGTGGCTCTAATGCTCCACCGTCCAAATCTGAGTCAAGAGGCTTTTGTTTTGAAAGGTCTATCGGAAGTCTGTGGTTTGGAGCTTGTCAGGCTGCTCCCAAACTGCTTTCCTGTTCCAACTCCAGCAGTTGCATGATAAAGCAAGACTGTGAAGTGTTTACAGAGGATGACACACAGTCCCGTCACGCATTTTGCCGCCGCTCTCGGATAAATGCTCATTTTTCCTTCCGCCTGCGCTAGAATAATAATAATAATATTGTTATTGGCTGAATCGGATCCAGGATGCCCAGAAACGGGATAGAAATCCCCTTGTTTTCTAAATCCAGCGTGACGTCACCGCCGTTATGCTAATTTGTTACATTTAGGACACCGTGAAGTAAAAGTGGAAAGGAAAATGGGATTCCTGCACCAACTCCATCTTCTGCTGTGGAAGAACATATCTCTGAAGAGGAGGGGGCCGGTAAGTGTGGCTGTGTTCTGCCCCGCTGCTGCATTGCCCACAGATGATATTTGGACTAATTCTACCTCCGCCCGCTTCGGTCTGCATATGTTCCCATCAGGCATTAGGATAATACCGCAGCGTGAGAGTGGCTGGGTGTTGCTGAGCAGGAACGTGTACTGTGCGTGTGCCCGTGCTGGCGAACAGGTTGCTTCGACATAAACAACTGTATGAATTGTGAGCAGGCCTATGCAGCGTCTGTGAGCCATGTTGGCGTGGACTGATCACGATTATGATTGTGATCATATTCAACAGCTGTTGTAGTATTTTAGAAATATTACAACATGTTTGATGTCAGCCTGAGAACGTAGGCTGTAACATGTTGTTGTCATTGTGGAGCTACTTCAGCACCACCCAATGAAACATAGATTTCATATGAACTTTTCTCACATTAAGATTTATGGCAACAGGAATATTGTGAAGCTTAATTTTGACTGCAGTGTTCAGGTAATTCATATATGCTGTGTGTGACATAATGGTGATGAAATCATTCTGCTCGAGCAGGGACAGATATTTCAGCTTCTTGTTCGTGGAGTCAAACTCTGGAGTTGCTTTTGCAGTATGCTTTAGGTCGTTGATCATCACCAAATCACAACAGCAGTTCCCTGAAGTGCACTTGCACTCAGACAATCCCTTCTGAGTAAGTATTTGGCAATGAAAGACGAACTGGGACAGAACCAGGCTTAGGGAGGGCCCAGGACCGTACTCTACTCTTTATCAGTTATATCATGTATACACACCTGTAACCCAGTTCCACTGGCGGCCATACCTGTCCATGTCACAATAACGCATCCATCATGTTTGACAGATAATGGGGTTTGCTTCTGGCCTTTTTGTCATCATTCAGGTACAAACTAATCTTGGCTCCATCGGTCCGAAGCTTTCCTGTGCTAAATGTGCTGGTTATTACAAAGCTTTTCAACTTGAGCACTCAAACCACTTGGAGTACAACACACACGTACACTGTGTTATGAAACCTTCTGTATTTACATTTTTACACTTGATAATGATACTCCCACCTCCTTCAGAGTGTTCTTGACTTGGACAGTGTGTTTTGAAGGGGTTTTCTTAACCATGGAAACATTTTTGCTGTTGTCCACTATATTTGTCTCACATGGTCTTTTTGGTGTTGCTGGAAGACACCAACAAAATGTAGCCATGTCACTGATAGGTCTGAAGGGAAGCGGGCCTCGCCTGGTCACAGAACTGCTTGATCAGTCGGTAGTTTTAAACTTTAAACGTAGCCGAGGCACCACGCGGCAACAACTCACAATCTTACCGATTATATTTGACTTATTTCTAGTCAAAATAATCTCATGACACTTAAAATTAAAATTCCAAACAGCACAAATTATATTCAAAGCAAAAAATAAAGAACTGCCAGGAAATATTCAGAGTATGTTTTTTTTGAAAGAAGGAAGTTATAATTTAAGGGGTTTTTGTAACTTCAAAACAGGGAAGGTACGTACTACAAGAAAAAGCTTTTGTGTTTCTGTGCATGGAGTGAAACTGTGGAACAGTCTGAAAATGGAATTAAAGCAACGTCCAAACATAAAACTGTTCAAAAAGAGTTATAAAAATATGATCTTCTCGAACTATAAAGAAAAGGAAAATATTTAAATTAATTGAATGTCTCTATTTAAAAAAAAAACAAAAACCCTCATGTGATATTATAGTATATAGTATATCAGAAATCTGTTCACTATTTTTATTACAAATTATAAGTAAGGAAGCTGACTAAATATTAACTGATAATTTATGGTAAAGGGGTGGGATTAAATAAGTGTTTACTTCCTCCCTTTCAACATGTAAATTAATCAGGACGTTTTTTTGTATGTATTTTGTATAGTATTTTTTTCTCTCTTATTTTATTTTCTAAATGTACCTGTATATTGTTCACATGTTGAAATAAATTACCAATCAATCAATCAATCAATCAATCAATCAATCAAAATAAGACACAATCAGCTACAGAGAAACATTTCAGTAAGATATAGGAACTTGTTTTTAGACGGTGCATCTTGTATTAAGTGAAAAAAATCAGCCAATGGAATAAGTGAAAACTCTCCAGTTTCGAGATGCACCTTTGTGTAGATGCACAATATAGAAGGCATACATACATGTGACAGTAATGAAACCCAGAGCTCTGCTGTAATGTGGTGTCAGTCTGTGGTACCAGCAGCTAGCAGTGTGTCTGACCTAGATCTAGTAAACAGAAGTGGGCTGGCATGGTATCTATGAAGACCACGAATAGCTGAGGACTCGTAGAAAAAGATTTTAAATGAAGAGATAACACAAAAACGGAAACACAACAGGAAAGGGATAAACCATCTGCACAAGAGAAAGGAGAGGATACGAGAGAGAAAGACTTTAGAGATGGAGGGATGAGGAATGAAGCTCCTGACTGATAACAGAGCGAATCTGTAGAGGAACGTTTTAAGGACCACCGAGGGCTTGCACCGGAGACGTGACATGACCTCGAAATCCTTGGGTTTCAAAGTTCGACTCGACTTCAGGGCATTTAGATGCAGTTTGAGCTTCTGATTGTTCTGCTCCACACATGGATGAGGTTACTGAAGAGGTTCGGATCTCCTTCACCAACTGTGTGTAATTTACATGCTTACAGATGAGGCTGTGTTCCTTACACAGACACATCCACAAGGCCTGACAGTGTGGTATAGGAATATTAACAGATCTGCAGTGTGTGCTATGTAATACATACAGGGAGTGCAGAATTATTAGGCAAATGAGTATTTTGTCCACTTCATCCTCTTCATGCATGTTGTCTTACTCCAAGCTGTATAGGCTCGAAAGCCTACTACCAATTAAGCATATTAGGTGATGTGCATCTCTGTAATGAGAAGGGGTGTGGTCTAATGACATCAACACCCTATATCAGGTGTGCATAATTATTAGGCAACGTCCTTTCCTTTGGCAAAACGGGTCAAAAGAAGGACTTGACGGGCTCAGAAAAGTCAAAAATAGTGAGATATCTTGCAGAGGGATGCAGCAGTCTCAAAATTGCAAAGCTTCTGAAGCGTGATCATCGAACAATCAAGCGTTTCATTCAAAATAGTCAACAGGGTCACAAGAAGCGTGTGGAAAAACCAAGGCGCAAAATAACTGCCCATGAACTGAGAAAAGTCAAGCGTGCAGCTGCCAAGATGCCACTTGCCACCAGTTTGGCCATATTTCAGAGCTGCAACATCACTGGAGTGCCCAAAAGCACAAGGTGTGCAATACTCAGAGACATGGCCAAGGTAAGAAAGGCTGAAAGACGACCACCACTGAACAAGACACACAAGCTGAAACGTCAAGACTGGGCCAAGAAATATCTCAAGACTGATTTTTCTAAGGTTTTATGGACTGATGACATGAGAGTGAGTCTTGATGGGCCAGATGGATGGGCCCGTGGCTGGATTGGTAAAGGGCAGAGAGCTCCAGTCCGACTCAGACGCCAGCAAGGTGGAGGTGGAGTACTGGTTTGGGCTGGTATCATCAAAGATGAGCTTGTGGGGCCTTTTCGGGTTGAGGATGGAGTCAAGCTCAACTCCCAGTCCTACTGCCAGTTTCTGGAAGACACCTTCTTCAAGCAGTGGTACAGGAAGAGGTCTGCATCCTTCAAGAAAAACATGATTTTCATGCAGGACAATGCTCCATCACACGCGTCCAAGTACTCCACAGCGTGGCTGGCAAGAAAGGGTATAATAGAAGAAAAACTAATGACATGGCCTCCTTGTTCACCTGATCTGAACCCCATTGAGAACCTGTGGTCCATCATCAAATGTGAGATTTACAAGGAGGGAAAACAGTACACCTCTCTGAACAGTGTCTGGGAGGCTGTGGTTGCTGCTGCACGCAATGTTGATGGTGAACAGATCAAAACACTGACAGAATCCATGGATGGCAGGCTTTTGAGTGTCCTTGCAAAGAAAGGTGGCTATATTGGTCGCTGATTTGTTTTTGTTTTGTTTTTGAATGTCAGAAATGTATATTTGTGAATGTGGAGATGTTATATTGGTTTCACTGGTAAAAATAAATCATTGAAATGGGTATATATTTGTTTTTTGTTAAGTTGCCTAATAATTATGCACAGTAATAGTCACCTGCACACACAGATATCCCCCTAAAATAGCTAAAACTAAAAACAAACTAAAAACTACTTCCAAAAACATTCAGCTTTGATATTAATGAGTTTTTTGGGTTCATTGAGAACATGGTTGTTGTTCAATAATAAAATTATTCCTCAAAAATACAACTTGCCTAATAATTCTGCACTCCCTGTATTAAATACTCATTCCTGATCAAAACTAAATATAAACCTGTCCTTAAATACTGAAAACCTGGTTTCACAGAGAGAGTGCAGCACTGAACTTTCCTGCATCCAGGTGTTTGTTGGTCTGATCAGATCAGATCTGATATCTAAATATCAATGGTCAATAACGGTGACGTGAGAACACATTCGGGTTCTGGTTGGACTAAAATGTGAGGAATTAATTGTGAATTTCTGTTTAAAGTTTTGTGCACAATGAAAGAAGTGTGTAATTTTTCAGTTTGTTTGCTGTTTTTTGGATTTATCACAGTTAATTGTTAAAAGGACAGTTAACCTAAAAAATATCTAAATATCTCTTTTCTGACAAATATCGAGCTTGTTCCAAATGGGTTAAATGAAGACTTGGTTATTTTTAAATATTCACACCAGGCTGTCCACAAGGTGTTTATGCTAAGACTATTAAAGCAGTTCTGATGCAAAATACTGGAGACAATGAAAGGCAGCTCAGAGCTTTGTCCACAGAGTGCCTGTTGTGAATGGACGCTGAGTTTCAGGAGCTTGATATGATCCGTTATGAAACGTACTGCAATCTGTTGGTGAAGAAGTGATGAGAACAATTTGGTAGTTCTGGACCATCATCATCTTTTGCCTTTTGTGATGGTTTGCTTTTCCACAGAAATGTTAAGATGTTTCAGTCAGGTGACTTAAACCAAGAACTGGAGGATTTATTAGGGGTCAGTGAGAGTTGATTTTAGGCTGAAGGTAAAGACTTCAGTTTTAACTGTTCAAATATCAGAAATTCAAAGTCAAGCAAGGAAAAAATGCATGGAACCAACATTTTGGGGGGTTTCTACAGTATGGAAGAAGTATAAGTGGCAGTTATGTTATGTTTGTGGAGTGCATGGATGAGGCCAGAAATAGGTATATAAAATAAACAACATAGCAATTGATGAAATAAAACTGTCAGCACTGAACCACCTGACTGCCTTTCCAAGTATGCCAGCCCTGTCTCATAGCCTGTTGAGGAAAACTGCATGATCAGCTGTGTCAAACACTGAAGTCAAGTCATGTTACTTAAGTATTGATTAAAATCCTATTCATAATCCTAAGCTTCTTGTGAACTGTTTTTAATAGTCAGACTGAAATGAATCAGTACGTTTCTGTGTTCCACTAGCTCTATAAGCTGCCTGCTAATTATGTTTTAGGGGTAATTTGCAGATTGGAAGGTAGATATGATAGAATATATAATCGATTTCCAATTAAATATTACAGAAACCTCTCAGTCTTCAACAGAGGTGGCACTGACATTCGCTGGAACATGGTTAACTAGATTTTTAATGTTGTTGAAGACAAGTTACAGGTTACGTTTCATAGTGGGAACCATTTGATGTTAGTTACTTAGTCATTAAAAAAAACACAACTGTCTCATATAAAAGGAGGTAGAGCAGGTCATCTGCTGATCAGAAGAACATGTCTATGCAGGTTCTCAGTCATCCACATCATCGTAGTCTAAGGACCTTGGACATGAAAGCAACTGGACTTCTTTAAGGTTCTTGAAGACATTTCAGCTCTCCTCCGAGAAACATCTTCAGTTCTAAAACCAAACGGTGCAGAGTCCCAGGCTTTTAAACCCTAGTGGGAGTTTTACCTATTGATCATGTACCTCATCACATGAGCCAAGGTGTGAAAAAAGGGTGTGGGTTATTATGGGCAGAGGTTTCGGGTGCAACCATTGTGAGACCTTCCCTCACTCTATCATGTGATCACCTGATGATGTAGATGTGAGTGGATATTAAAGCGTGTGGGTAGTGATCTCAAAACTGCATTGTTGGTAGCAGACAGTTGTTGTTGGTTTAGATTAGGGCTGCCACGATTAGTCGACTACTCACGATTACGTCGACTATCAAAATCGTCGACGACTAATTTAATAGTCGTCGCGTCGTTTGAAGCTTTGTAAGATCCCAAAAGACGCAGGAATAAGTAGTTTGGCTGAGATTAAAGTTATAGTTTTCACACAGCTGAATAAACGTCAAGCTACAGCTGATTATCAGAAGTGTGAGATGCTCAAGAATTTACTCCGGTGTCCTGTTATATTTTAGATAGCAAGGAGTTTATTAAACTTCACCGAAACAATCTGCAAATTTCATTACAATTTAATAAACTATCATCTTGTCTTTATTTTTAGTTAGCACATACCTGAAACACTTAAAGCTGTAAGCTAATGATAGATATATAAGAGCAGATGCTGCTGGTGCAATAAGCTGTACGTTTTACGTCCAATGGATGATGATCTGATTAGTCGACTAATCACAAAAATAATCGGTGACTAGTCGACTATCAAAATAATCGTTTGTGGCAGCCCTAGTTTAGATGCAGATGAACAGCTGAGTCTTGTCCTGTCACGGGGCTCTTCTATGTTGTGCCATGAGTTCATGCAGTGGCTGTTTGGTTTCTCTGAGGTCTGAGTACTACTTGTTGTACTGCACAGCATACACTGTCTATATTAGGTTATGTTTGGGAGATTTGTTCTTGGGATGAACCAGTGTTTGTCTGAGGGTGTGGCTGGGTGACCAGGATGTCATGTATGAGCTTCTCTGATAAACCTGTTACATAAGGGATGACAGTGTTATTCCTTTGCATGGTCCTAAATTACTCCCAGTTTGTTTTCCAGAGGGTGGTGGGAGTGAAAGAGGAGGTACTGGTTTGTGTGTCTGGGCTTCCGGTAAACTTCAGTGTTGAAGTTTCCATTCTCCTCAATGTTTACAGCACAGTCCATAAACAGGAAACTGTTATCTTTATGTCTTCCTGGTGAACTTTATGTTTCTATCCACTGAGTTGATGTGAGCAGTGAAGAATTCCACTTTTTGAGTTTTTATTTTGACACAGGTGCCATCCATGTATCTGTACCAGTGGCTGGGTACTCTCCCTTTAGAAGAGCCAAGAGCCTTTCTTTCCTTTTTATTTATTTATTTATTTATTTATTTGCCTGTCCCGTTTGGCTCTTTTGCCATCAGAATTATTGTTTAAAGGCGAAGAAAGATGCCCAACGGATTTACTTTACCAAATGGACCATCCCAGCCTTGCCGTAATGGTCTATTTGATTCATCTTTTATTGTTTTTTTTAATTTTATTTTCACTTGTTAAATACGGGACAGATTTGACTGGGGAAAAGAAAAGGGAGAAAGAAAGAGGGAAAGAAAAACAGCAGGGAAGAGGGATGGAGATAAAGGGCAAAAAACAAAAACCAACAAAATAAACAGACAAAAAATACATCTATCAATCACCTGGATCACCTGTTGAGAAAGAAAAGAAAACAAGCATTAGAAAAAAAAAGAGCAACATAATAAACAACATCACGATGATCTATGTGAATATAACAGTAAATACTAAATATTAAACATTATTGTGCAGCACGTAAGATCGACAGCGCAGTTTGCTTTGAGGTAGGAGCCAAAAAGGGTGTAGTTTGTGTGTGTGAGCACCCGTGTGTACACCTGTGAGCATGGACGCGCTTGTTTTTAAAAGATTCCTTCATGTAATGATCTGCTAGAGGGTGTGGGGGGGCCACAGCCCCGTCCTCCAGGGCATGAAGCAGGTATGGAGGAGATCAAAACTCCAGACATCCAGAGGCCCTCAGAACACAAGAGACCAAGGAAGACCAACAGAGGGGCAGCCGCGCCACTATCCCAGAAAGAGCTGAGGAGAGTCCCAGATGAGGGGTCGCTCAGCAGCCGCGGAGCAGAAGCCAGGGGGGGTTGCAGTGACGTGCCCGTGAGCTCCGTCGGCAGCCAGCTGTGCCTGAGTGACCGAGCCCCAGGCCGAGAGGCCGAGGGCACCCCACCCCCGAAGTGGCCCGAGCGAGCCCCAGGCTCCAGGCCCCGATAAGCAGCCACCAAGGAGTGAGCCGGTGTGTACCTGGACGCCCATCCCCGGACACAAAGAACCACCAACGCCCCAATTTCTGAGGGAGTCCGCCACTGGCAGGGGAAGTGGTGGGGGGAGATAGGCCTCCAAACCTTGGAGGGCCGAGATGTCCCCAGAGAGGTGGCGTCTGATACCCAACCTGACATATAGACACAGACAAACAGGCACACACAGATACAGACATGCTCTCATATGCAATTACTCCACACTCAACCAACGTGGAGACAGACATAGAGAGACACTGTACACACAATCACACTCCCCAAGCGTACTCTACGAACCGGGTCTAGTACCCTTGCCCCTGGAGGGGGAAACTGCACCAGACCCAGGTGGTGTTACCCTGGGGTGGAGAGAAGCAGACCGCCCCGACTCGGCAGCAGCAGGGAGGCCCCACACTCCAGACCCCAATCGGACGGCCAACTTCTCCTCCAAGCCCCCCCGCTCCAGCAGGCCGCAGAGAAGACTCCAAACCTCCCTCCGCCCGCTCATATGTAGTGTTGATGCATGTGTGTTCTAAGGTGCATTTATAATGGATTGCATTTATATAGCGCTTTTCAGGACCCCTCAAAGCGCTTTTACAATACCACTATTCATTCACTCTCACATTCACACACTGGTGGAGGCAGCTACAGTTGTAGCCACAGCTGCCCTGGGGCAGACTGACAGAAGCGAGGCTGCCATATCGCGCCATCGGCCCCTCTGGCCAACACCAGTAGGCGGTAGGTGAAGTGTCTTGCCCAAGGACACAACGACCGAGACTGTCCGAGCCGGGGCTCGAACCGGCAACCTTCCGATTACAAGACGAACACACAACTCTTGAGCCACGATATTTAAAACCCAGGAGGGCATGGAGCTACCTGCCAGAGAGCAGCAGGTAAGCGCATAGCCCCTCCTGATAGCCCTCAATGTCTACGTGTATTTAAAATTGAGAGGTGGGCAACGACACCAGGGGTGAGGTGTACACCCTGATGGTCTTTTGGAGTCCGTGTGGCGTGCCCACCCCCAAGATCCTATATGTATGTGTTATGAGAGTGTGAGTAATGTGAATGTCTAAGTTGTGAGATAAAATTGAGGCACAGACAGCCAGAAGGGGACGGGGACGGGGGGGGGGGGGTGCCTCCCCTGCACCCTGGTGACACACCTTTACCCCAAGGCCCTGCATGTGTGGGTGATTGTGGTGGAGCGGGAAGAGGGAGGCAGCTGGAGATGGGGAGGGAAGGAAGGGAGGGGCAAGTGACCCCTCCCTGGGGCCAGCTCCCCCGCTGACCCCAGTAGGCACCCCCATACTCTGCAACCCACCAGGGAAAGGGGGCCCAGGCCCATCCGGACCGGGGCCCAGTACAGCAGCACCGCCCGGCCCCACAGAGCCCGGGACAGCCCACCCGACCCCACCTCAGAGAAAACTGCACCCACCCCGTCATCCACTCATCTTCCAGACTACATAAGACAATCGACGCCCAGGCTGAGATCTTCCTCCACCTCTCCTGTATCTCCCCCTCCTGCAGAGAGAGTTCCTGAAGAGAGGAGAGCTCCTGCAAGATGTAACAACCTCCCCCACCAGTTGAAGAGCCCCCCAGGTGGCTCGATGCACCGGCGGCACCCTGCGCCAGGGCTGGGCCCCCATACACCCACCCGCCCATAACCCCGGCAACACACCAACCAGGACCCAAGCCCCCGATGCCCATCCAGGGCCCCAGCCCAGAGACGGAGCGCCCCCAGAACCTCACGCCCATCTCGGACCCACCCAGGGGCAGCCAGGCTACCAGGTCAGTAACCCACGTCCGTCAGCACAGACCCTCCCCTAGCCCCGCTGCACGCAGCCACGAGGAAACCGTCACCTAAGAGCCAACAGAGCCCTTAATAGTCCATGACTGCTACCCCGGGTTGACCCCTCCAAGGAAGATGCCTCCGGGGAACCCCCCGACGCCCTAAGCCTGTCCCTACCCCCACACCAATCACAACAGTGAAGGCGGGACCAAACTATGACCCCCCACCCCCACTAGGTGATGGAGCTGATCAAAGGAGCCCAGAGCAATTGATCTGATGTGGTGGCAGAGGCTGTATCAGGACTAATGTAATCTAATAGATAATTTCTATATTGGTTAGAATTAAGATTATTTTTATTTTTCCAGTTCATGAGGACTGTTTTCTTGGCTATGCATAGGGCAGTGAAAACCATATGGGCTATATTCTTATCTGTAGTGACATTATCTAAGCTGCCCAGCAAACACACTAAAGGGGAAGTTGGAATGTTACATTTCAGACACTTTGATAAGTCTTCACATATCTCGCGCCAAAACTTCTGAACTGGTGGACAGAACCAAAGAGCGTGGATATAATTGTCCGGTGAATTGGTTTGACAGTGTGAGCAGTTGTTGGTAGACGTAAAGCCCATCTTGAACATCCGAGGACCTGTATAGTGCACTCTATGTAGTATTTTGCATTGAATTAATTGAAGACTGGGATTTCTGATTAGATGAAAGGTTTTTAAGCAAATCTGAGACCAGAAGTTTTGGTCTAAGTTAACTGATAAATCCGCTTCCCATTTTGCAATAGGAAGTGATATTGATTCATCCGTTTTAGAAAGCATTCTGTATATTTTGGAAAGTAATTTGGGGGTTTTAAGAGTAAGAAATTGAACCACAC
Organism: Perissodus microlepis; assembly: GCF_051167445.1. Lineage (NCBI taxonomy): Eukaryota > Metazoa > Chordata > Actinopteri > Cichliformes > Cichlidae > Perissodus > Perissodus microlepis. The sequence continues at coordinate 1,176,988 of NC_140472.1, read as the reverse complement.
TTGGTGGTGTTTGTAGTTCAACTTGACCCGGTTTAAATTTCTTTTATACTATGGATTTAATTTGTTGATATTCTAAAAATCTTTTCTTGTTGATCCCATATTGTGTAACTAGTCTGTCAAATGGAATAAATTCTGTTCCTTCTAATATATGTTCTAAATATTGGATTCCTTTACCACTCCAAGCTGAAAAGTTTATCATATTATTGTTTTGTAATATGTCAGGGTTGTTCCAGATAGGTGTACGTTTGCATGGGATTAATGAACTCAATTTTAGAAACTCCCACCATGCTGTCAGAGAAGAGCTGATGCTGACGCTTTTAAAGCATTCATGTCGTTGGATGTTTGAGCTGATAAATGGTAGATCTGAAATCTCTAGATTATTGCAAAGTGCTTGTTCTACATCTAGCCAAGGTTCATCTAAGAGGGTATGTTTTAGCCATCCTGAGATAAACTGAAGCCTGTCGGCTAAGAAGTAGTGCTGAAAGTTAGGTAGTTCTAATCCTCCTTTATCCTTGGTCTTTTGTAGTGTTTTTAAGCTTATACGTGGGGGCTTATTTTTCCAAAGGAATTTGGACATATATGAATCTAGAGATCTGAACCAATCTTGTGGCGGTTTAGTTGGGATCATTGAGAATAAATAATTTATTTTTGGTAAGACCATCATTTTTATAGCGGCAACCCTTCCCATAAGTGATATGGGTAAACATTTCCATCGAGCCAGATCACCTTCTACTTTCTTTAAAAGTGGGATATGGTTTAATTTAGTTAGGTCTGCAAGCTTGGGAGAAACATTAATACCTAAATATTTTATATTTCCCGAATGCAGTGGTGTAGAAGAAGAATTATGAAAGGAGCAATTAATCGGAAGGACTGTAGATTTTGACCAGTAATCTGATATTCTTGCAAAAGAGTTTATCAATTCAATCACCCCAGAGATATTGGTTTGTGAGTTTTGGAGAAAGAGTAACACATCATCCGCATAAAGGCTGATTTTATGTTCCACGTTCTTGCATTTTATGCCCTTAATTACTGAATTCTGTCTAATTGCTGCTGCTAGTGGTTCGATAAAAATTGCAAACAGTGAAGGGGAGAGTGGGCATCCCTGCCTGGTGCCCCTCAGGAGACAGAAGCTGGAGGATGTCTGGTCATTTGTTCTGACACAAGCTGTTGGGGAATTATATAATATTTTTAACCAGTTAATGAAAGAGGATCCAAAACCAAATTTGTGTAAAGTTGCAAATAGAAATTTCCAGTTAACTCTGTCAAATGCTTTTTCTGCATCTAAAGAAAATATTGTAGTTTCAAGGTTTTTACTGCATGAGTAGTCTATCAAATTACATAATCTACGTGTATTTGTTGATGAGTGCCTACCTTTTATGAAACCTGGGCCGCGAGAGTTGAGGCTCGGGTGTGAAATGTATGGTTTTCAGGGTTTTCAGCATTATTTTGTTATCGTTTTTATCATTAACTCGGTTTTCCTGGGTCTTTTCACGTGTGTTATGAATAAATCTTCTTTTTTTCGGTACCGGTACTAGTTTTATTTTGTTGTATTTATCCGCGACACTTTAAAGGCCGGTCCGTGAAAATATTGTCGGGCATAAACCGGTCCGTGGCGCAAAAAAGGTTGGGGACCGCTGCTCTAGGGCAAGATACTAACCCCAAGTTGCTCACTGATGCATCCATCAGAGTATGAATGTGTTTGAATGTTAGATAGAAAGCACTTAAGTATAGAAAAAAGTGCCTTTGTGAATGAGGCATGTTGTCTAAAGTGCTTTGAGTGCTCTGGGAGAGTAGAAAAGTGCTGTTTAATTGATGATGTTGACTATATAAATTCATTGACGCATCATATACTTATACCAAAAATGTTTTTTTGTAACTGCAGTACACTACAGGTAATATTACAGTAAACCTTTTACACCTAACGTTGTTAATCTGTGGGTTGGACTATATCAATATTCAATTAAATAGTTTAATTGGCACTGAACAGTGCTCCACCTGAGAAACTATAATATACAGACATTAGTATAATTAGTTTTTGTAGTAACATGTAGATGAGACTGTCCTGTATAGGCGCATGCACCTCTCAAAGTGCTGAAGTCATGACAGAGAGCATCTTTAGCATGTTATCAGCAGCTGGGAACATCACCTCAAAGATAAGAGCACGCCTCACTCCAGGGCATGTCCACTGCAATCGTGAATTCATGAACTGAATCATCTGTAAGCTTCGGAAAATTGTTTCTTTGGACTGGAAAATAAAATCTTTTTGATTCCATTTAAAGCTTTATTTGAACTTATGGACAGAACCCATTTTAGTTTCCTATTATTTTTTTTGTTTGAATACTACTAGCACTTTAATTTGTATTACCTGATATTTTTATTTATTTCATTCTTAGTGTGGCGGTCCTATTGAGATGTTAAAAGTACATTTGATTATTTTTAAATTCATGTGTTTCCTGTTTTAATTTGCTGTGGGATGAGACAACATGGTGATATTCACAGGTGGGCAGACGTGAGCAGATGAGTCTTATTTTAGAATCAATCCTTTTACACTTCCCTTTTGAACAAGCATGTGGCAACAGTCGGAAAGGCAAACTTCCTTTTAACAGGACGAAACCCCGGGTAGAACCAGGCTCAGGGAGGGGCAGCCATCTGCCACCACTGGTTGGAAACATAGTTGGTAAAAAAGAAGTAGTGCATCATGGGATGTGCCCAGCAACGTCTTGCGCTAAATAACTAAGAGAGAATTTAGGATCACCCGATCCAGCCCTAACTATATGCTTTAGCAAAAGGTAAAGTTTTAACTCTAATCAGAAAGCAGAGATAGTGTCTGTCTCCTGAATCCAAACTAGGAGATGGTTCCATAGAAGAGGGGCCTGTAGAGTGTGGGGTTAAATGCTTTGGTTTATCCTGCCTCTTGCTCAAACAGGAATAAAAGTGCAACCTTTATGACAGCATCTTTTTTTGTAGGATGAATCGAACACTGCTCTGTTTCCTGTGCAGCCAAAAGTGCCGTAAAAGCACCGCATTGATTCTGATAGTACAGGGTGAGCCATTTATATGGATACACCGTAATAACATGGGAATGGTTGGTGATATTAAAGTCCTGTTTGTGGCACATTAGTATATGTGAGGGGGAAAACTCCTCAAGATGGGTGGTGACCACGGTGGCCATTTAGAAGTCGGCCATCTTGGATACAACTTTCAATAGGAAGAGGGCCATGTGACACATCAAACTTATTGGTAATGTCACAAGAAAAACAATGGTGTGCTTGGTTTCAACGTAACTTTATTCTTTCATGAGTTATTTACAAGTTTCTGACCACTTATAAAATGTGTTCAATGTGCTGCCCATTGTGTTGGATTGTCAATGCAACCCTCTTCTCCCACTCTTCACACACTGATAGCAACACCGCAGGAGAAATGCCAGCACAGGCATCCAGTATCCGTAGTTTCAGGTGCTGCACATCTCGTATCTTCACACCATAGACAATTGCCTTCAGATGACCCCAAAGATAAAAGTCTAAGGGGGTCAGATCGGGAGACCTTGGGGGCCATTCAACTGGCCCACGTCGACCAATCCACTTTCCAGGAAACTGTTCATCTAGGAATGCTCGGACCTGGCACCCATAATGTGGTGGTGCACCATCTTGCTGGAAAGACTCAGGGAACGTGCCAGCTTCAGTGCATAAAGAGGGAAACACATCATCATGTAGCAATTTCAAATATCCAGTGGCCTTGAGGTTTCCATTGATGAAGAATGGACCCACTATGGTTGTATCCCATATACCACACCAAACCATCACTTTTGTTGTTCCAACAGTCTTGGAGGGATCCATCCAATGTGGGTTAGTGTCAGACCAATAGCGGTGGTTTTGTTTGTAAACTTCACCATTCACATAAAAGTTAAAATCTTCTGCGTGAACTGAGGGTCCTGTTCCAATTTTTGTTTTGCCCATTCTGCAAATTCTGTGCGCCGATCTGGGTCATCCTCGTTGAGATGCTGCTGTAGCTGGAGTTTGTGAGGGTGCCATTTGTGAGTAGCTAATATCTGCCGAAGGGATGTTCGACTAATGCCACTCTCCAGTGACATGCGGCGAGTGCTACGCTGTGGGCTCTTGCTGAATGAAGCTAGGACAGCCACTGATGTTTCTTCATTAGTGACAGTTTCCTTGCGTCCACATTTTGACAAATCCAACACTGAACCAGTTACTGCGTTCACCAGATATCAGCACAATTTCGATCCGCTCCATTGTTGTTCTTGTGACATTACCAATAAGTTTGATGTGTCACATGGCCCTCTTCCTATTGAAAAAACAAAAGTTGTATCCAAGATGGCCGACTTCTAAATGGCCACCATGGTCACCACCCATCTTGAGGAGTTTGCCCCCTCACATATACTAATGTGCCACAAACAGGACTTTAATATCACCAACCATTCCCATGTTATTATGGTGTATCCATATAAATGGCCCACCCTGTACTATACTTGTTAGAACCAACAGTCACTTGTGAGGACACACAACCCGGTCCTCACAAATTTGAAGGCATTTAAAGGCATTTTTGAGGCTCAAAATGTGGTTTCAGTGTGGTTTACCATTAGGTTATGGTTAGGTTTAGGGTAAGGGGTAGGCATTCATTTTTAATGGTTAGGGTTAGGTTAAAGGGCAAGGGAAAGCATTATATCAATGAAGGTCCTCACTAAGATAGCTGAACGGGGTTGCCTGTGTTTGTGTGTGTGTGTAGACTCAGACACTCTGAGAAAAAAACCTGTTGTTTTGTTCTCCAAGAAATGAAAAGTAATACAGTTTTAAAATCACATTAAAATCTCCTTATTTCTAGCATTTTTATTTTCAAGTGTACCAAAGTTGAGATGTATGAGAGTGCTGTCAGATTAAATGGATCATCTATAACAGAACTTGATATGTGAGAAGAGACATTTTTGTTTATTGTAACCTGTGTGTCAGTGGACTCTTGTGTCTGTCTAAAGGGCCTCTTTGTCTGCACTAACCTTCACAAACAGAACGCACACGCAGCAGCTGGGTGTGTATCTGTGGGCATCCAAGACAGAAGCACAAAGACATCATGGTTCCAGTAGTTCTGTGTGGACAGTGTTACGAAAGAGGAGGCTGTCAGATTCAAGATGATTCATGATTCCTGGAAAGAATTGAGGCCTTCATTTGGCTTTGTTAGCACACACCTTTGTTTTAGATTTCATTAAATGAAATGCACTGCAGCTGCAAGAGGTCCATGTCCAGGTGAAATTCAGGAGTGTTGAAAGAGAAGATGACAAGAAGTTGCCCTAGATGCCAAAGAGCTTGATGAAATTGCCTTGAAAATTTCTGGAGTAATTTCTGAGAATTATTCTGGTGGTCAGAATGCACCCTGATCATCTCACATTTGTAAAGAAATGTGAGGTGATAAGCACGCAATCTACTGTGAACCTTTGTTTTAAACTATGGTAGTTTTGTCAGCATCTTTTCATCTCATCTCCTCCTCTGATTGTGAGGCACATATCTTGCAATGGACTGTACAGCAAACGTGGCCTATCAGCCTGTCTCTGATGGTGTCTTTAATCTGTAACGCGGCCACAGAGCAAACTAAACTGCACTGCACAGCCTGCTTTAGAGTAACGGCCACATAAAAAGGGTTTGGCATTGCAATGAAGAGGAGCTGTGCAGGCTGGACATCTTTCTCACTCCCTCACCGATGTAAAAGATTGATATCTTAAAGTAAGCAAACTCTTACTTTAAGATATCATTTTTTGTGAAACATTGTGAAACATGATGTATGAACTGTGTGATGGGAACTGACAAGGAGAGTGTAATGGTAAAGACCCATGACTCAAGATCACTGACCTGAAACTGGGCTAGGTTTAGCCCAGATTTCATTGAAATGGAGTGAAAAAATAATCCTGTAAATTATCTTTCTTGTTCCGATTCAGTGGGTGCTGGCTTTTGAGATTTTCATCCCGCTCGTCCTTTTCTTCATCCTCCTGGGTCTGAGGCAGAAGAAGCCAGCAATTCCTGTCAAGGAAGGTAAGCAGAGTGTTTGAGAACTGTTGAAACTTGTTCGATTTGGGTAAGAGAAGTAAGCAGACTGAATCCAGGTAGGTGGCCAAAAATAGTGATCTTTATTTTACACACTTGCGCAGAGTGTGGGAAGAAACTTGCAACAACAATCTTACAATCTTCCTCGAGCAGACCGCTCCCCATCCTTATATTACCCTGATGACATCACAGTTAGATCTTACTGGAAATGATAACAGTTCAAAAAGTTCTCCTTATATAGACATCCGAGGCTACTTTAGAGACAAACAAGTGTGTGATATGTTGTGCAATTTTGTGAGACTGTGTGTCCAACCGAGAGACTGTCCTGAGACGACCTCCCTGTTCTTAATACGTGCGGGTGTGAACGTGCGTGTTTTCCATGACTCTCTATGTGCATGTTGGTGTAGGCCTGAATATGTGTGTAAGTGAATGTAGAAGGCCCTACTGGACCCACAGCTTCGAGAGGTGTGAATACAATGATATGGATACCATTTGCAACAGCTTAAGCAGATAGAAAGAATGATAGAGAACAACAATAGACTAATTAAAGTGATCAGATTACCATAGATATAATTCCAAGGCCATAATCCAAGGTTTCCACAGCTGATACAGTCTCAGAATGCCTTCATCCACCAACCGACCCCAGTAAATGTCAGCTGTCGTTTGTTCACAGTCTTTCAGCAAGTACTGGTTCTTTGAAAGTGTCCCCAGACACAGAAACTCTTTTCCTCCTGGAAGTGTAACTGTTAATCCATCAGCTGAGCACATGACAGTGGCTCCCAATTTAATGAGCAGGTCCCTGTCCATCAAATTCACTGGCACCTGAGGAGACACCACATAGCTGTGCTTCAATGTCTGATTTCCCAGCACCGTCCGGGCTGGATTGGTTATTGGCAGAGTCATTGGAACCCCAGAGAAACCCACCACACTAACCGTGTGTTCGGAAAGTGTGACACTGCTTGGTCTTTGTCTCAGCGTTGAGTAAGTAGCTCCAGTGTCCACAAGGAAGGTCATTTCAGTCCCTTCCACACTCATTGACAACATCGGATCTGCCATTCCCATGTCGTCTTGTCTCTGTGGGTCCCGTCAGTACAGCTCCTCCTCTCCGCCCCAGTAGGCCAGGGGATACTGAGCCACCGGCGCCATGCCTGGGTTTGGAGCTTGATGTCCCCTTGTCTGGACCACTCTGCCTCGAAGAGCTCCCTGTGCCTGGGGTGGAGATGGATAACCAAGTTCTAGCTGTCGTGGTGTAGGACAATCACGAGCCCAATGTCCTCGTCCTCCACACCTTCTGCATACATTCGGGTCCAGCATAGGTCCCCCCAGACCACAGCCCCTTGGTCCGCCTCCTCTTTGAGATCCACCACGCCCCCTCAACGACCTAGTAGCCCCCCAATTCCCCGCGGGTCTTCCTTGCCTTGGTCCATTGGCGGGCCATCGGTCATCAGGGTACAGAACCGGATCCAAATCTGGCCAATCAGGCCCCGGATTGCCCTGTGGCTGCGCCACCAGCATCTCCTTAGCTCCATCTTTGTTTTCCTTTTTCTTTTCGTTTAGTTTTTCTCTCGCCTCAGCCAATTTCAATTTTACTAACTGCCCTTGCGCCTCCTCCAGCTCCTGTTTTTTCTTGTTCACCTCATCTCTTTCCAGCTCAAGTCGATGTATGATATGCCTCTCCCATTTTGCTGAATCCGCCACCGCAAAGTCTGGATTCTTCTGTAGATCTGCTCTCACTCGTTCTGGCAGACCTGCTAACACCGCACATCGGAACCACGCCCGGGGTTCCCCTTCCTGTACCCAAAGAGTGCCACCCTCCAGGGTCAGCACTGGACAGATGTAAGGAGGGGGTGGTGCACTGGGGAATTCCTTCAAGCTGGGATATAATGTTCCCTCAGCCTCGGCTTCCTCTGCCAGCCCTGGCGTGGGGTCCTTGACCTTGTCTTTCATCGAGGGGGAGACACCTCGGCAGACAATCACATACTTGCAGTACTTACTCTGTTTCTCCATCATCAGTTTCTTTTCTACCTTCACTTTTCTCCCCTTAAAACGTCCCAAGTGTTCCTCTTCAAGCTCTTTGATCCTCTTCTCACATTTCTCACCTTCAACTTGGAAGATGGAATGAAGAGGGATTCTGTCCTCCAATGTCTTCTGTTGATTTTCACATAATTCCTTCACTTCTCTTTCCAGATCTTGACACTGGCGGGCAATCTCCTTTGAAGTCCCCTCAGCAGTAATTTTAATTGCTTTCTTCAATTGCTGTATTTGCTCCTTCAGTGGCTTGTATCTCTTTCCCCCATCAGGGGTCGCCTTTTCCTCTTCAGCCATTTTGCTTTTCGACCTCACTTACCTTACCAAAATGGCCACTCTTAGGCTCCTCCCTTTGGGGTTGCCTCACTGTAGTTCCCCTTTCGGCAGTCAGAATCCCACAAGCTGGTCAAGCTTAACATCCGCTAGGCTCTAGCCGGGGAGAGACCGCCCACAGACACACATACACACACTCTCTAATCCTCCTTTCAAGACAAAACTTCACAAACGTCTACTGCAACAATTTAAGCACCCAAGGCCAGCAAAAATTCACTCTCACATTCACTTCCCTAGCAACTACAAAGTTTTCACACATGAGAATAATCCAATCAATCTACTATGCACGCCGTTTCCCTCCTTATAGCGAGAGACTCAACCGATCTTTAAAAGACTTTATATACACAACATCAAAAATAAAGCACACACCTCTGCCTTCTCCAGGCCGAGGAGGAAATATGACCCAACTCACATTAGGAAATCACAAACACAAGACTACAAGGTTTAGTTTATTTAATATACTGAAAATCCTTTAACCACACTTCTGAAACACACCTTCACCTACCCAAAAAGGAAACTGAGAAGCAGAGAAATGGAGAAGTAGGGAGATGGAACAAAGCCAGCAGCTACACACACACACACACACACACACACACACACACACACACACACACACACACACACAGCTCCCCACAGAGCCCCCTCGCCTCCTCTCAGAGAGAGAAAAGAAAGAGTTTTCCTTTTTTCACTCTGCAACCACACAGGAGAAATTCAACAGACAGTTTATACCACTAATTTACACTTTATTTACACACACACACGGGCCCATATAAACGTATGAAAACACCAGCTTATCTTCTTTATTTCTCTACTGATATTCCTAAGTTTTTCGACTAATTTAAAAGCATCTTTCAGCCCAGGGCCGCGCCTTGCTAATCAATTAAACCCGCTTCGAGGACGCCCCCGCCGAGAGCGGTCAGATTCCTAAGCCCTACTTAATTTATAACTGCTTCCCGCCAGGCAACAAGGACCTCCACCAGCCGCGTGAAATATCACAGTTCACGCTTTTGGCTTTACTTAAAGTTCACAAGTCCCCGACGTTAAATAGTCGCAGCCGGGTCGCACCCTGTCAATCAAAACAGCACAGTAAGGAAAGTGATCCCCTTGATCACTTTAGTTTTTAAGGGGGGCTCGAAATCCCCCGGGTACCACCCGAGCTTTTAACCTGACCGTGCGTCCACGATCAGGGGTCGCCGCTACACGCTGAGCAACTGCGCTCTTAGGGGCCACGCCCCAGTCCTAAGACAATTTATTCAAGTGTATTATAAGCATCACTGCGGGGTCTTAGCCCGTGGTTATTTCGACGCCCGAACCGCGTTCTGCTGATCAATCAGACCGAATACCCTAAACTACTGGTTGGCTGGCTGGCCTCCCCAGTCAACCCACATCACTTTAAACACACACCGTATTGACTTAGACACATAACCTCTTAACTCAAAATTCGCCCCCAAAATAAACAGCAATAAATTTAGTCAGTCCAATATTCCCTGCTTTTAGCACTAATTACCCCAAGATCACTATGGACAGACACCAGAAGCCTATACTGAGTGAATATTATTAAATTTAGTTTTAACTTCCAATTTAGCGCCTTTGGATAAAAATCAACAGGTGGCACTCACCTTCTATTTCGCCTGGCGTGTCACTCAGATAAGCTGCTGGCCTTCTGTCCCTTTGGCACCTCCAAGCCGCACGCTCCTCTCTTCCCCAACCGGGTTTTCGGCACCAAGAATTGTTGAAAACTGTCCCGGGTTTCGGCACCAAGAATTGTTGAAACTTGTTCGATTTGGGTAAGAGAAGTAAGCAGACTGAATCCAGGTAGGTGGCCAAAAATAGTGATCTTTATTTTACACACTTGCGCAGAGTGTGGGAAGAAACTTGCAACAACAATCTTACAATCTTCCTCGAGCAGACCGCTCCCCATCCTTATATTACCCTGATGACATCACAGTTAGATCTTACTGGAAATGATAACAGTTCAAAAAGTTCTCCTTATATAGACATCCGAGGCTACTTTAGAGACAAACAAGTGTGTGATATGTTGTGCAATTTTGTGAGACTGTGTGTCCAACCGAGAGACTGTCCTGAGACGACCTCCCTGTTCTTAATACGTGCGGGTGTGAACGTGCGTGTTTTCCATGACTCTCTATGTGCATGTTGGTGTGGGCCTGAATATGTGTGTAAGTGAATGTAGAAGGCCCTACTGGACCCACAGCTTCGAGAGGTGTGAATACAATGATATGGATACCATTTGCAACAGCTTAAGCAGATAGAAAGAACGATAGAGAACAACAATAGACTAATTAAAGTGATCAGATTACCATAGATATAATTCAGAGATTATTCTATCAACAGATTCGACAATGATGAATGATTGATCAATGATAGTTCTGATTATAAATTGTCACCATAAGAATACAAAATAAAATATCTCTTGTCCACAGAACCTAAAGACAGCAGTGGGAAAATTGTATTACCAGTAGACATGGGGGTGGAAGCAATACATTTGACTGAAGTTGCTAATAAGCAGGATTAAATGTCTACTGTATCTATCCTCAGAATCAACAACATTTCAGCTCTCGTACTGCATCCTGCTGTTTACAGCAGTGATTGCAGCACAGGTATTCTTAGTGTCTCCATGATTAGGTTAATCTAGTCTGTCAAAGCTACACAAACATTTCATATTCAAGTTCAAATTATTTTTACTTTCAGCATGTTTAGAGAATATTTTTATATATATTATCAATTATAATAATCAAAAAATGTTAACCTAAAGATACATAAAAATGACTAGACCAGCATAATAACTGTGTGAACAAAAAGTGCAGGTATCTACCAGACAAAGCAAATCTTTGAAGCTTCCTGTCGGTTATTTCATTGGTTAATCGAGTAATTGGATAAGAAATGTTTTTGTTTTATTAATGAACATAAAATAAATATTTAAAGAGAAAAAAACCAGCTATTTCAAAATGAACTGCTTATTGGTTTCCAAATTAGAAACTGGTCATAAAGGACTGATTTTACAATTCACTCCGTGTATATATATACATATATATTATACATATTTTTTTATGTGGGCGAAACTTGTTTTTACATGATGATGACTGAACACGGTCGTGCATGAAACACAGCACTGAGGATTTTGTATAATTGAGTTACTCTAATTACTCGATGAATCATTGCAGCCTTAGAATAAAGTATGCCAGTGAAGTGGCCAATACTGACTAGAATAAATGTGTTTCTATTTATGGCTTAAGTTTACCGTAAAGGGGGTGGAGTTATGTGCACTGCCTTAATTCTCCTCATTTTTGGTCAGTACTATTACCAGGAGGAACTTAAGTAAACTTGATATCATTATTCAGCTCCTGCTTCGTGGTGAGGCAGCAGCTGCTGTACCTCACTGCCTTCAAAGGTAAAACATGCAACATGAAACGGCTTTTACTAAATAAAAAACGTTGGAAAGGAAGCTGCAGACCACCCGACAGTAATACCTGCAGCATCATACCAGCAGCTAATTTAGTCTTATATGGACCCTTTATACTGTCCTCCCACTCGATCCACCAAAAGTATGAGATCAACTTCTGCAACATTTCCTGTTTTTGTGTTTTTAGTTCATCTCCTAGTCTGTCTGCTCAGCTGTTAGCTGGTTTTTCATGTGTAACTGTTCCCTGTAGCTGTCAGAGAACCCAGTTTATTTGATTTCTTTGTCTTTTATTCTTTTATTTTACATTTCTTTCTTTCTTTTTTCTGTCTTCCTTTCTTTCTTCTGCATGATGCATGTTCTCAACATTTTGGATGGACCAGTGTGTAAGTGTCATTGTGCATTTGTTTTATGCTAACAGATTATATAACATATACTCTGTATATTGGAAGGCCGAGCTCTTCCCGGGACCCGGATTGATTCTTTGGCTGTTGGAGATTTCTTTCACTTTGATTTAAATCGCTGTCAGATTTGTTTGAGTGATCATCTTAAACTGTCCCTTCTGTTATCTCTTAAGGTTGATTTTTGATACAAAGTCAAGAAACGAATTCATGGTTTAACTATAAATGGAGCATTTTAAATGCAACACAGAGAAAAGAGTGATATTTGCACCACAGAATAAAAGACTGAACAGGCAGCCAAGTTTGATGCATCTTAAATGTAGTGATGTATAATCATGTCTCATAAAGGAAACAAATGAGCAGGTGTACACACACATTGGTGTATATAGTTGTGGTTGCAGTTGGGCACACTACACACAAAACCAAAGGATGTAGATTGAAAAAGCCAGTTTCATATTCCCTCTGAATCTGTACATTGGACACATTTACAGGCTACTCACCACATTAGATGGTAAACAGTATTGTTGCCCAGTCAGGAGCCGGTACGGATAATTCCAACAGTGCCTTTTAAAATAACATGAATAACGAGCATGATGTATTTGCTCCAGGTGCATAAATGAATGAGCTCAGCACATACAGAGTCGGTAAAACAGTGCAGATGAGTCTGATGTCTAAAACTTGGATTGCAGAGTGACTTCAGTCCCCAACATGATGGTTTAGTCCTAGCATAGTGGATGTTACCGTTCTCAGTCGGGACTTTACGTCTGCTCGCTGGAACGTTTTCAACTTTATAAGATGCAAAACAAAAAAAGGTAATGAAGGGAGTTCATCTTACTTTTTATCTCATGAGCTCCTGAATTATCTGGGTTGTAATTTAGTGCGTGCACTCAGGTAAAAAAGCTCACCTGGCTCCTGTGAGTGTGCTCCGCTCAGGCTTACTTAGTTCCTCTCAGAACCAGCACTGTGATGCACACTGCTGGTTGGCGGACACAGAGAAGCACATCTGTATTGTTATCCAATGGAATTACGAGAAGTGATCTAATCCACAACAGCGCTAACAAATATTTCTGTAATTACTGTTGAATCTTTTCACCATGTTCAGTGTTTCTGACCAGGCTATGAAAACTTAATGAGCTGCTGTTTAGTACATGCTAATTCTGTTTCCTACACCATGCTGTGCACCTAACACTCCCTCAGTAAATCTACCAGCTTGTGACCTGATCAGAGAGGACAGATGTCAGTGAGCTGAAGAATGAACTGAACTGTAGGGCACATTTTACATACTTATATTTTCACACTTCCATTATAGAAATGCATGATGGCATTATTCACTGTGGACTCATCACTGAATAAATGATGTCTATATATACTTGGTGACCTGTGACATGTAAAGACAATCTTTGCTGTTGCCTGGATCTCGTATTGACCCTGTGATCTCCACACAACCTGTGGACTGGCAGTTAAATGCAGTCATGAGTTTAAGGGGGACTCCATAGTTTCTTCACCTTTTGTTTCATCGATTTTTCATTTGAAAAGGGAACATCTGTAAAAGTCAGCTTTTTGTGTAGTTAAAATGTTCCCACTGCGTCAAAGGGACATCTTTTATGTCATTTTGGACATACGATTTTAGTCCACTGACGAGGTTGTTTTGTAGCTCCAGGTGACGTCTTTTTTTATACATCTATTACACTTCTAGTGTTGATGTCAGTAGGACCTCTGTGGACGGGCTTTTTATAGTCCAAATCTGGTGGCTGTGGACGTCGTTTCAATGTCAAACTTAGACTTAAATTAGATGGAGTTTTTATAAAGCTTCCACCTGTATAGGCTCTGTAGTCCCATGTTTCCACAGGTAGAGGGCACTGTACTGAAACAGTAAGCAAATGTACTGTTTATGAGAAACCTGCAGTCAGCTGAGACTGAAGAAGTCACCTGGATGATGATGAAACATTTCTCCCACTGAAGACGTCCAGATGAACAGAATCAACCTTTTTGGATGGATTTCAATGTTTTTAATATTTCACATTTTTTAAATAAATGGTCGTTTTAACCTAATTACAAACAAATAAGTTGAATAATTAAAATAAATAAACCAGTTAAGGAAAAACTGGAAAACTTAAAATAACAAACAAAACAAAAACCCCACATGTTGTGAATAATTTGAGTAACACAGAATAAATCGTGTTTGTTTATCTATCTTACGTCCAATGTTTAGTGGGTTAGGTTAATAAAACTATTCTGGAAAAACTATTTTTAGTCAAGTCAAAGGAGCTTGCAAAGAAAAGCGTCTGGACTTCTTTAAGTTGCTTGAAGATGTTTCACCTGTCATCCGAGAAGCTTCTTCAGTTCTAAGGTCAAATGGTGGAGAGTCCCAGGTTTATTTTTAGCTAAAACAATCATAATATGATGATTATAGTTTTTACTATAATCAGTCCGGTAGTTTATTTTAATGCTGTAGAGTGTATTTGGGCACACAAAAGGAAAAGGATAAAGGGGTGGAGCAAGACATTGAACGATGCTTCTTCTTGGTCAGACTCAGTTTGTTACAAATGAAACCATATTTCACTGTGGGTTTGTCTTCAACCCACCATGATATTCTGTGAAGTGTGTTAGTTTACATTTTTCTTTTTCTTTTGACTTTTTTGTAGCTATAAAGCGTAGTGTTTCAGGGGATTTCCCTAAACGTAAACTTTTAAATGCAATACAAATGAAACATTCAGCTTTAGACCTGCAGTGACACCAGGGTAAAACAACGAAGGCTACAAACTGGCAATAGACACCTTTCTTTATGAGGGCAGCAGGTGTAAGAGTATGTAATCCAGAGACTACGACAGCCGAAGGCAACCGTTAAAGAGAGAAGTTCAATTCAATATAATTCACTTTTATTTGTATAGCACCAAATTGCAACAGTCACCTCAAGGTGCTTTATATTTCCTTCCAAGGTGCCAGGACCTTCCAATAATAGAGAGAAACCCCAACAACCAGAAGAATCCCCACCCCTATGAGCTAGCACTTTGGGGAAGGAAAAAAGAGGAAAAACTCCCTTTTAACAGGAAGAAACCTCAGACAGAACCAGGCTCAGGGAGGGGCGGCCAACCGCGACCGGTCGGGGTGAGAACAGGATAAAAGACATGCAGAGTGGTTATAAACATGTGGTAAGAAAGAGAAACTGTAAGAATGGCATAGCTGGACAATACAGATATGAGAGTGAGCAGGAGGACAGTGGGAAGTGTTTCTGTGGGTAGGATGAATCCACACCCACAGGCAAGCTTCAGGAGCAGAGTAACCATGGAAACCTGGAGCAATTAGCAGGAACCAAATTTTCTTTTATCTGTGAGATGGTCGAGCTAGCATTTATGAACAGAAGTGGGAAAATATCACAGACCATGACAACATGATGAAAGGCTTCATATTCAGCATTGACATGTGGGAGCCTCTTTGGCCATTAACTGCTGTGCTGCCTGACAGCTTTCCTCCTTTCTGACTCTAACACAATCTCTCCTTCTCCTTTTTCATGCTCATTGTCCTGTTTGGTGTCTGATTTTCTTTACCAACCCTTCATATTTACTCCCTCTGTTTCCCTCGTCCCTCTCACTCTCTGTCTGTGACTGTGTCTTTTTCTCCTTCTGTGGCACCTGTCCCATTTTTTCCCTCCCTCATGTCCAGCCTTTTACAGCGCTGCGCCGCTCACCTCGGCTGGCATCATTCCCATCATGCAGTCGCTCTGCCCAGATGGACAGAGAGATGAATTTGGTTTCCTGCAATATAAGAACTCCACGTGAGTAGGGCTCTTCCACAGTCACTTGTTCATTTGTGTTTTGGCTGACTTGTGAGAAATACGTTCACTGCTTCTCGAGCACACTCTAAGGTCAGTTCTTCTACATATGATGGTTCCAGTGCAAAGGCCTCTGACCCCCCCAAGCCCCTCACATTTCCCAGCACTGAAACTAGGCCTTGCTGCAGCTGAAGAGGCTTGAATTGAACGCTCACTTTTGTGATCAATGTTGCTAGAATGTTACAACATTATACATTTTTATTTATGTTAATAGTTATTTTAGATTTGAAAGATCATAAATGTAGCATATTTTCTGCTGAGGCAACATGTACAACACTGTTAACTCCTGCCTGTAGAGAGACTGTGTTCTTCTTCTTTTGAGGTGTGAGAATGTTTCATGTCTGAATCTGTTTCAGTGTGACCCAGCTGCTGGAGCGGATAAGTGAAGTGGTTGAACAGAATCAGCTCTTCACATCTGATAGACCTGGTTTAGGTCAAGAGCTGGAGACCCTGCAGCAGCACCTGGAGAGCCTCAGCTCCACCCCATTACCACATGACCACAACTTTAACAACAGCCAAGGTGTGACTTTTACACTTTAGACTTTAGAGCTGTTATTGTCATTGTGCAAAGGTGCAAAGTAAAGAAAACAATATACAACAAGGAAAAAGCAATATATATGTATACATATATGTGAGTAAACTATATACATGGTGTATGCGTAGAAACATTGAAACAGACACATTGTGGGGCTGTACACAAGCAGTTATATGATATCATAAATAAATAAGGGTGGAGGGGCTATGGTCATTCAGGGTGGGGGTGGTAATTCCACTGAGACCAAAAATATAAATAAAAGGAAAGACTGAGATATTGATCATGGGATGGCAGCAACATAGTTGATCAATAGCAGCGTCACAGTGACTTCCAGCTGTACTAAATCCAGTTTGACTGTTGCTTTGTGGAAGTCTGTGCTTCACCATTTCGGAACAGTTCTTGTGTTTTGAATTTCCTTTTGAGAAAGAGGACAAAGTGTTAGCGAGTCGGTGCAAGATCCTGCATTGGGACAAGCCACAGTGTGTTTTCTTCTTCCAGCGATGACCCTCAAAATGAAGATGAACTCAGTTTAGCTCCACAGTGAAATTTCAAACCGACATATGCACAGTTGGGAATCTAATCTTATGTAGCAGGAGAGCCATGAGCAGAATGATGGCGCTCGAGAAGAAGAAACTCGTTTCCTCTGAGTGCAGTAGTAGAACGTCTCGATCATACATCATACATATATACATGTTACTTTCAAAACTCTTGTTTTACTGAATGACATGAAAGCGTTGACATGATTTCGTGTGTTTTGGGTGCAGGCTTCACTCTGGCCAGCGTGTTGAAGAATGAATCAGTTTTCCAACAGTTCCTGATCAAGAACCTTTCCTTGTCTGACTCCATAGCCAACCTTCTGCTCAACACTCCGGTGAGCCTCGCAGAGGTAATTTACCATTACTAACAGAAAGTCTTCACTCGGTCTGTTTGGTTTATTCAGTTCATCTCAGCTCAGGTAAATTGCTGTTATTTTATAATATGTCATGCGACCCTTTTGGGTTTGTTTTTTCCGAGTTGCTATGGTAATTTTTCCCATCCCATTACAAAATCAATTTAAAAAGCAGCCAACGTCCAAAGGACAAAACCTTCATAATGCCCAGAAGGCAGCTATAAAATAATTACAGTAGGTAAAAGTCTGGGAAGATAAACATGAATCTTCAAGACTTTTTGAAGTTTAAAGAAATGTAAAGGATAAATCCAAATATAAAGTTGTAAACTAAACGATAGGTGATGCTCAAAATTCATCAAAATGTTTTTGTGATGCTTTTGAATAATCATACAATATAATCCTGAATTAAGTGAAGGGTTGGATGGCATTGGTGCAGTAAACTCATGAACAGCTGTTGCTTAATGTTTGTTGTAATCATTGTGTTCTGCTTTGATGAGAAACTGCAGTTTCTGTATCCACCAGATAACTCATCCATATCACCTGAAACACCTTCTCAGTTATTTCAACTACTATTCAGACAGTATGTTGTGCTGGTGTGTTCATGAGTTCATTGTTGCATTGTTAGCTTTAGTACTTTAAAGAACTCTGTTAGTGTCCTGAGAGGGAGTCAGAGGATGGATGGATGAAGGATGCTTCCTTCAGTCAGGCATTAGCATGTGGCTGCAGAGGGGAACTGGATTCCAGTAACACACTGGTCTCTAACTCTTCAGAAGGATATGCACTGCAGGGAATCCAGTTAGCTCACACAATACTCCTGCAAATGTGTGTGCAATTAATAAGCTAGTTTAGAGTAAATGTCTTTAAGCCAACCCAGCTTCAAGTGCTGGATTGAAGCTGGAAAGAGCAAAGAAATATCCCGAGATCAAACGTCCATTACAAAGTTGTTCAGTAAAGATGGATAGCTGGTAGTGTCCACGATCTGCAAAGTCTGTGCAAATTACACCTGTGAAGACTTGGCTGTGAAGCCCCTCCTCTCAGTCCCTCCCAAACATGCCAGAGGAGTTCCACGGAGCATAAAAAGAAACTGTTTTGCACAAAAGTAAAAATAAATAAATAAATAAATGTATTTTAAAAATCCCAAAACAACATTTTTGTATTATTAACGTTTGCTTTTTAAGTTTTATCTTATCCTTCTATACCAGTTTGTTTTGCAATGCCGAAATCAAGTCACACAATTCTGGCCATCAGTTTGTGGCCTGAAGTTCAAGCACACAAAGGCTCTGCAGCACGAGAGTGATTGGAAACACACCAACAACTCCACGGCTGAGTGGTTAAAAAAACAAAAAGTTTTTGAGTTGCTTAGTCAAAGTCCATACTTAAATTTGGCTTGACGTTTAACGGGCCTTTCATACTCAAAAACCCTCCGGTGTGGCTGAACAGAAAGCACTAGAACAGTGATCCAGAAGCTCCGCAGTGACTCACTGACAGTTTTGTGTGTGATCTGTAGGTTTACAGCCTTATCGTCGGTACACATTTCGGAGATGGCGGAGGAGCCCACAGCTGGATTCAACAGGCCAAGGGCACCACACAAAAACCTAGAGACAGAGTCCTTCAGTTAGAAGTAAGTGCTTCAAGACTTCAAGGCTCATGTGGGCAACGACAGTGAGACCTGGAGGGGTGTAACTGGGAGGAATGGTCTGCTTTATCTGCACCCAAGCGGTGTTGCATTATCTGACTTCTGTGCAAACAGTTTGTCCATAACAAACACCATCTTCCATCATTATGGTGTCCATACATGCACATGGCCCCAGGACATCCTAGGCTGCAGGTTAATGATCGATTTTGTAATCGCATCATCAGGTCTGAGGCCGTATGTTCTGGAGCAGTCATTCTCAAACTGTGGTACGCATACCACTGGTGGTACGTGGGCTCCCTCTAGTGGTATGAGGGAAGTTTTCCCCAAAAAATTAAGATTAAATAAAATGCCATGTTCTGATTTTTGAAAAATTTAATCGTACAGCTCTGCTATCACTTTAACATAAATTAAGACTAAACAGCAGTGGCGTTTGTAGGGTTACTGAGGTTGGGCTAGCTGGGCTAGCTGCTTCACTGAGTGAATGGGTTAAATGCAGAGAATAATTTCCCTACAGGGGATTAATAAAGTATACAAAAAAATGTGCTACAGATGGTTAGCTACAGAGCTGCTGCCCCAGCATGTAACAGCATACAGGATGGCACTGGTCACAAAGATGATGTTTTAAACACTTCAGCTGCCTCAGAAAATAGACACGACTCTGGCCCGTCCTGTAAAGTGCAGTGGTTTTCTAAACCCCGTCCAGTTTATTATCTATGTGCACTCCAATGTATTTATAGTCCTCCACAATCTCCACATCAACCCCCTGGATTGTAACAGGGTTCAAGGTTTCCTGGTCTTCCTAAAGTCCACAGTCAATTCTTTAGTCTCTCTACTCGCACCACGTGACAAAGGAGTCCTCCGTCTTATCAACCTCAGTGATGCATCCAGCCATCCCAGAGTCATCA
Source organism: Perissodus microlepis (assembly GCF_051167445.1). Lineage (NCBI taxonomy): Eukaryota > Metazoa > Chordata > Actinopteri > Cichliformes > Cichlidae > Perissodus > Perissodus microlepis. Next base: position 1,156,964 of record NC_140472.1, on the reverse strand, counting down.
GAAAACTTCTGAAGATGGCAGGTCTCTGTGCAGTCTCCAGAAGTTCTCTGAAGGATGCATGACAGACCTGGCGCAACTGAACGTATAGTGACGGTGCTCTGGAAACACCAAGCAGAGGCCTCGGTCCACAAGATCTTCAACTTGCACCTCCGGAAGAGCTACAACAGCGTTCTGAGAGAGACAGGGGACACTGAGTCCGAATGGACCATATTCAGCACCTCCATTGCTGAGGCTGCTGCACTGAGCTGCAGCTGCAAGGTATCTGGTGCCTGTCATTATGGTAACTCCCGAGCTAGATGGTAGACACTGGAGGTGAAAGGAGCCACCAGGCTGAAGAAAGAGTCCTATCGGGCTTGGTTAACCTGTGGGGCTGGAGGCAGCCAGGAGGTACCGGCAGGCCAAGTGGAACGTGGCTCTGGCAGTGGCTGAAGAAAAAACTCGGGGGTGGGAGGAGTTTGACGAGACTTTCAGACTGCCTCAAGGCAATTTTGGCAAATTGTCAGGTATCTCAGGAGGGGAAAGCAGTGCTTTATCAACACTGTGTTTGGTGCTTTGAACATATTGTCACACTGTGGAAGGAAAACTTTGAGGACCTCCCTAATCCCACTGGCACGTCCTTCATAGAGGAAGCAGACTGCGGCAGTTAAACAACAACTTGGAGGCAGAGCCCCTGGGGTCGATGAGGTGTATCCTGAGTTCCTGAAGGCTCTGGGTGTTGAAGGGCTGTCCGGGTTGACACGCCTCTACAATATTGCTTGGCAATCCAGAGGCAGTACCTCTAGATTGGCAAACCGGGGTGGTGGTTCCTATCATTAAACAGGGAGACGGGAGGGTGTGCTCCCACTATAGCTCCTCAGCCTCCCTGGTAAAGTCTATGCCAGGGTGCTTGAAAGGAGAATCCATCCGTTTGTCAAACTTCAGATACAGGAGGAACAATGCGGTTTTCGTCCGGTCGTGGAACACCGGACCAGCTCTTCACCCTCGCGGGGATATTTGAGGGTGCATGGGGGTCTATCCAACCAGACGACGTGTTTTGTGGACTTGGAGAAGGTATTAGACTGTGCAAAAGAAAAAGTAGTCAATCTGACCTGTGTCCTGGAGAAAACTCCGACCTAGATGAATTCCCTAGCATGAGTAGCGGTCACATGTAAGCAAAAAAGTGTATTTGAATTGGCTCGGGACAAACCGAGCCAATTCTGTTATGCCTGGCGAGCGGGGAAAATTGTCAATATGGTGTTTGTGACATTTTGTATGGTGGTGTGCCGTGTGATTTTTCTAAGGTGAAATATGTGCCGTGGCTATGAAAGGTTGGGAAACAGTGGACAAATCTGTCAATTATTCCATGGATTGGAAAATCATTGGAAAATGGTTTACTATAAGATACTATTACTCCTCAGTCTACAAATGATGGGTGCACTAGTAGAGTGTGTCTGTAGTTTACTGTAGAATGTGGTATTGCACACATCGCCTCAGCAGAGTTTGTGTTGTCACCTGGAATCTCCGCCTGCCGGGTCGTGCATCCCCCGCCGGCCTCCGGCCCAATCTTGATTAGCTTGGCTCTGATTAACACTAGATCACTAGCTAACAAGACCTTCATCCGTCCTGATTTCTTCACCTCCCGTTACTTCGATTTTTTATTCTTGACTGAAAATTGTCGAGTTATTGAAGTGAGTTAAGCCCTTTCTCTGAACTCATGCCCACTCCTGTGGGAAATTGGTTGCATCTGTTTTTTAAAACTGTTTAAATGCCGACAGCTCACTGCTGATATTTATGGCAGCTTTGAACTATTATTTTGATGGATCTGTCTTCTCCTGTGCTGTGTGCACTTTTGTATCATCCTCCCAAGTTTAACAGGGATTTTATTTAAGGCTTTTCCACCTTTTTATCTGGATTAATATCAATATTTGACAGAATTCTTGGGGATTTTTATATTCATGTTTGCTGTCCCACAAAACCTCTTGTGAAAAACTTCCTGAATCTTATTGACTCTTTTAATCTTGTTCAATCAGCCAGGGGCCCCACCAATGAGCAGTGACATACTTTGGACTCTGTGCCATGTCCACCAGTTAAACCTCTTTTGCAATCTCAGCATCATCACTCCTGCTACTGCTGGAAATGTTTCTGCTGTTTGTTAAAATGTTAGTGCCCCTCCCTCGGATGGTCACTCTCTTAAGCTGAGTGCTGATCATCTGCTCACTTTGTTCAGATGTTCTCCATCCTTTTGCTCCTTTTAAAGCTAAGTGTGTTAAACCTAAAATAGATCCCTGGCTAAACGATGTAACTCGGACCGAGCACAAAGAAAATGGAAAAAAGATAAACTTCAGATCTCCTGTGAATGTTAAGGGAAGCGCTGCTTCTTTACCAGGATGCTGCTAGACAAGCAACAAGCTATGTATTAGATATCATCTCTAATAACCGTCACAGACGCTGTTCACCCACCACACTTACCAGTGTCTCCAGCCACCTGTGAAAACATCTGATAGATTTTTGTCAGTAAGGTTGCTACCATCTCATATCACTCCTCCAGCTTACGATTCTTCTGTTCCCCCAAATTTATCAGCTGTATTAGCATCTACCCCAGTCCCCCACCAACCAAGCCGGACACACAGACACCCTAAAACAGCAGCTGCAGCTCTCCAGGCCCCAGGAAGCCACCACAGACAGTCCCAGAGACCACCTTCATCCACCAGCAAGGCGACAGGGAGACAGAGCCTTAGCCGACCACGTGTACTCATGGAATTGCTCAGTGGTCGAGATAAACATCATCCAGTTGTTATTTTGAGGAGGCAGATATTCTCTGCAAACTTATGTGATCTAGGAAGAGATTTTTGTACTTCTTCAGAATAGTTTTCTATTCTGAGAGAGCGACCGGTGCATGATCACTGATAGTTCCAGGATAAATCTGAGTGCCTATAATAGCCCTCATCATGGAGCTGCCAACTAAAAAGTAGTAAAGTAAAAGTGTGAGTGGTGTACTGGATGACCCTGAGAGAGGTCAAGGTCAAATTTATTTATATAGCACATTTCCAGACAAACAATGCTGCACAAAGTGCTTAACAATATAAAATGCCATTAAAAAGAGACAATGTAAAACAATAATAACAATATAAAACAATGATAGGACAATAAAATAATTAAATCAATAACTAAGAATTTTAAAATAAGACCAGAATGTTTGGGTCATAGTGTGTTAAAAGCCAGGGCATAGAAATGTGTCTTTACTAGTGATTTAAATTTGCTCAAGTGTTTGTGCAGATCTAATATTTAGGGGGAGACTATTCCAAAGTCTGGGACCTGCCACAGAGAAGGATCTATCACCACGAGATTTGAGACTAGTCCGTGGCATGGAAAGCATTAATCTTGAGCTAGACACGATGGTTTTTCCTGGAGCATAAACAGAGAGGAGCTCAGACACATAAGAAGGGGCTCGGGCATTAAGCGACTTAAAAACAAACAAGTGAAAGTTTAAACTGGATCCTGTAGGAGACAGGAAGCCAGTGTAGAGAAGCTAAAACTGGGGTTATATGCTCTCTCCGTTTGGTACCAGTTAGCAGGCGAGCAGCTGGATCTGAAGACGATGGATGGAGGCCTGGTCAAGACCAAAATACAATGAATTGCAGTAGTCCAACCTGCAAGTAAGGAAAATGTGAATAACACATTGAAAGACGTTAGCTGGGAGGTATGGCTTTACCTTGGCCAGCTGTCTTAACTGAAAGAAGCAGGACTGAACTACTGCACTCACCTGCTTATTCACTTTAAAAGAACCATCAAGGTAGACACCGAGGTTTTTGACGTGTGTTTTACAATACGAGGAAAAGGGGCCCAGAGAGCTATCGAAAATGACAACATCAGCTTTATTTTCATTTAGCGTTAGAAATTTAACGACATCCACTGTTTGATGTCGTTAAGGCAGCGTAATAAGAGCTGCGGATGGTCTGACCCTGCTTTTAAAGGGAGATAAATCTGCAAATCATCAGCAAAACAGTGAAATGAAATGCTGTACCGCGAGAAGATGGAGCCCAATGGCAGCAAATAGAGGGCGAATAGGGCAGGACCCAAAATAGAGCCTTGAGGTGTGATGATCTTAGGTTACTAACTACCGCAGTCAAGTCATTCAGGGAGACGGGATCAAAGACAGCTGAGCACACAGGAGAAAGACTCGGATCTGAGGCAGCAGACGACGAGACAAGAGCCCTGATGGATAGGATCTTGTCATTAAAAAATGCTAAAAAATCATTGCACATACTTGGTGAAGAAATGACTCCAGCATTATCACGTGAACTAAGAAAACGATTAAGGACATTAGAAAGTACCTGAGGCCTGTGACTGTTTACTGACACCAAGTTTGAGACAAACTGTGTCTTTGCAGCTTTTACAGCTTCTTGGTAAGCAGAAAGACGAGACCTTTAAATCTGTAGGGAAACGTGCAATCTGTCCTTTTTCCATCTCCGTTCGGCGCGTCTACAGTCACGTCTAAGGGAGCGCGTATGTTCATTCAACCACGGCTCTGATAATTGCTTAGTGCGCACAGTCCTGAGCGGAGCAATAGAGTCCAAATTATCAGTGCAGGTAGAATGAAGAATGTCCGAAAGGTCCTCAACACTTTTACAGTTGGAGTTCATTATTCCAGAGTCCATAAAGGCAGCAGAAAAAGCGGCGCTGTTAGAGCATTAAGCGCTCGCTTTTTGTGCGCTGGGGCGCACGGCTTATCTACCGAGCAGCGCAGCGTCAGAGTGAACAACACAGGAAGATGATCAGAGATGCGCAACTCAGATATTTCCGTGATGCACACATCCAGCCCGTGGGAAAGCACCAAGTCCAGTGTGTGACCTTTTTCTTGCCTCTGAGAGGGATGTGGACGCCACATCGCAAAGACCAAAATCACATGTGTGCTGTTCGAGTGTAGACTGTCAGTTCCTCTGACTCTTGCTGTCAGAGTGAAGGTGAAGAGAAGAAGGTATGAAAAAAGGAGGGGTCATCAACATTTGGCCCACATATACTAACAATGAACAGATCCATATTTTCAATACATATATTAAATATTAATACTTGCCTTCTTGTGTGTGTGTGTGTGTGTGTGTGTGTGTGTGTGTCACGCAGAGCCTGAAAGTCTTTATGAAGACTTTACCGACTAACGTATCAGGACCTTTGGACATGTAAAGTGTTTCTGTTGTTCACAGGACAGCCTCTTAACTGCATCCACACTTGAGGACCTCACCTGTGGGGACAGGTCCTCTGAGCTGAGCAAGATTCTGCTGGTACCTGAGAAGCAGCGACCCGTGATCCAGGCGTATCGCAATTCTGTGTGTAGCGAAGGGGCGGAGCAAAAGTCAGCACGCTTCAGGCAGCTGAGCCTGGAGCTGAGAAAGCAGATCAACATGCAGAGTGTCACCGAGAAGGTAACATGGAGGACATTGTCCATCAGGCCATTTTTAAACATTGGTATACTTACAGTTATCATTGAGAAATAATATTGTTAACTATATGCATGTTTTTCATTTCCAAGACCTACTCTACTTACTGTTTTGAGACCTCCAGCCCTGGAGTTTAGGGATAGGAATTGATAAGAATTTAGCGCTTCCGAATCCATTATCGATATCACTTATTGATTTGATTCCTTATTGATTCTCATTGGGTTCTCATTGGCTCTGTTTTCAGAGTACAATGATTGCTAAGCAGTAATAAAGAAATTACATTGATGCAAATTAATTGCATGACAGTCTTTCTGCTTTAGAAACATGAACAGGTAGAACGGGAGTTTTCAGCTGCTCATCAGCTTGTTACCTGTTGAAGTTCAGGGTCTGGCTGCTAGGGTCGGCATTCACTTAGCTTTCACTCTGGGCTCTTGGCTAGCTTAGCATTAGCATGCTGTCTGTGCAGAAGCTTGCAAAGAACCAGAGTTGTGTTAGCAACATAATGCGGTTGTTTATGTCCTGGATGAAATTGCAAGAACCCTATTGTATCCTATTGTATCTGATCCATTTAGTGCGAAACCCCTATTCTGTCCGCTTCATTCAGTTTTAGGTCTTCAGCACAAAGTGCAGAGGCGTTATTGTGTCTGCTCCGTGGATTATTATTATTTTATGGAATGAATCAACTTTCTAAAGTCATGACCGTGTGTGCACATGCTTCAGTAACAGAGAAAATGTTCATATTTTATAGGTTTCACATACTGAGACTACAGGATGCTTTTTTTGAACTTTTTGAACTATATTTGCTCAGTTTCACATACATCATCCATCTGGACCAAACCTGTCATATGGGTCCATCCCTGAACCCAGTACTATGTTAGCTTTTAACAATAGTCACAGCACCACATAGTGGTGACAGAAACTGTCATGTTTTATATTTTGAGGTACAGTTTCATGGTGGTTTAGCAGAATCATATAACATTTGGTCAGGAAAGCCTTAATGAGTTGATGTTACTTGATTTTAAAAACAACTGTTTTTGTTTGGTTTTTTGCCACAGGACACTACATGGTTTCTCAATTGTCAAGTCTGTCAAAAACTGGGCATGCTTGAGTCCAAACTGTCAGATGTCTAATATTGGTCACTATTATGGCGCCACCTAGTGGCAACAGAAAATATGCAGTAGATTATAATCATCATACCATCCATCCATCTGTCCATTTTCTTCCACTTATCCGGGGCCGGGTCGCGGGGGCAGCAGCCCAAGCAGAGAAGCCCAGACCTCCCTCCCTCTCTCCCTCTCCCCCAGCCACCTCCTCCAGTTTATCTGGGGGAACACCAAGGCATTCCCAGGCCAGCCGAGAGATATAATCTCTCCAGCGTGTCCTGGGTCTGCCCCAGGGCCTCCTCCCGGTGGGACATGCCCGGAAAACCTCGCTTAGGAGGCGCCCAGGGGGCATCCTTGTCAGATGCCCGAACCACCTCAACTGACTCCTTTCGATGTGGAGGAGCAGCGGCTCTACTCTGAGCCCCTCCTGGATGGCTGAACTTCTCACCCTGTCTCTAAGGGAGAGGCCAGCCACCCTTCGGAGGAAGCTCATTTCCGCCGCTTGTATTCGCAATCTCATTCTTTCGGTCACTACCCACAGCTCGTGACCATAGGTGAGGGTAGGGACGTAGATCGACTGGTAAATTGAGAGCTACGGAACGGGTACTGTCACTGCAGCCGCTGCACCAATTCGTCTGTCGATCTCCCGCTCCCCCCTCTGCGAATCGCTACCTTATCGTGGTGGAGAGGTTTGTGTGTCCCAGGGATCCCAGGGGCTATGTTGTCTGGGGGCTTTTGCCCCCTGGTAGGGTCTCCCATGGATGAGGACCAGACAAAGAGTAATTCAGAAGACCCCTATGAAAAGACCATCAAGGGAACAGTTCACCCTTCCCGGGATAGGGTTACCGGGGCACCGGCCTGGAGCCAGGCCCGGGGAGAGTGGCTGAGGGCAAGCATCTGGTGGCCGGGCCCGAAAAAGGGACATAGGCCCATCTTCCTGCAGACCCACCACCTGCAGGAGGCACCGTAGGGGTCGGGTGCAATGTGAGTCGGGCAGCGGCCAGGAGCGGAGGTCCTGGCGGACCAATTCCCGGCTACCAATACTGGCAATTGGGTAATCATCATCCCATGTAGGTGAAATTTTAGTTGGTGCTTCAACACGATATAGATCAGCAAGACATGCAATAGTGAGTATTCTCCATTGCACCTAGTAGTAGTAACATAACAGGAAGTTATGTTGATTTTAGTCATTTTACCATTAGGACCTGATAGAGACAGCCAATCAAGTACTCAAAAGCAAAGGAAGTAGCTGTATGGCAGGAACTGGAGACGACCTAAACTACATTCTTCACTCACTACGTCTAAAGATTTTAGAAACCAGTACTGTGATCACCCAAAGGGGGATTTGGCTAGAACCTGGGAGGAGCATGTACTGCAGAGCTCTTAAATGGATGTAACGTCTGAAGATAATTAAAGTCTCCGATCGTATATAACTGGTTCCACATATAAGTGTGCATGTGTGACCCCCATAACTAGCACCTTTGCTCATGTATCTTGGGCTGGCCTCTGCCTCCTCCTTTTAATTGATGTGTTTTAAGGTTTTATTCTGGTACCTGTGATTTCATGTAATCTGAATAAAAACCTGCTGAAAGTGTATTTTTTTATACAAATTATATATTTATATATATTCAATATTAAGGTACTAAGCTCAATGCCATATTTAAATGCCATATGTATAAAATAATAGATGTCTGTTAATTAACTTCTATTTTATCATGTGTGACAAGTATTCTGGGCTTCAGTCTCAGTTTATGCAAATTGGAATTATTTCAATCAAATGGAGGATGCTTTAATTAATTTTGCTTTATCCTGAGGCTAGGGAGAATTAATCCTTATTTAAATATTTACATTTTGGATGATTAAATCTCTATAACTTGCTATTGTGGATTGGTAGTACTACTTGTATTTAGACTGTGATCTGAATGGCACGTTTAACTGGCAGATATAAGTTTTTTATTAGTCATACTAAGCGTGGGTGTGGACTCTTCCAACTGTACGATTTGATTTGATTTTTGTCTGGATCCTTTTCTTTATTTTGTAATTCTCTGGGAACCATGAAGACCCAAGCTGCTGCTACAAGTTTTTTTCACTGTCCAGGAGTGTGAATGTGGACTAGCAGCACTGTCATTGAGGTCAGCGTGAGGTTGTGTGGGTCCAGTTTGCAGAAAGACCAGTTGATGCCTGAATGTGTGTCAAAGAGGCACACGACTACAGAACAGACTTTGTTACTTACACAAAGAGTTTCTGAAAGTCGGCCTTGCGAAAGACAGTTGTAACAGTACTGTGTGGTTCTCTGCCCCGAGACATCCACAGTGCTGTCAGATGGTAAGCATGTCTATTATAGTCTACGCTTCATAATTGTCTAGCAGCCTTTGGACATGCATTTGAAATGCAACAAGTCTCCTAATCAGATAGAAATATTAACAAATTTACCATCTAGTCAAAGGAAAGAAAAAGCAACTAAAAGCTATTAAACAATGACGATGTTCAAAAATTTAAATAAACATGCATTGAAGTCAAAGTTAGTGTTGAATCATTCCTTAATTTGTAGAAGCGCAAAGACTTTACATTTGTCTTTGGTTGAATATAAACCTGCTGTAATGATCGTCGTTGAGTCATTTTTGTTATCTGTTTGTGCTACTTTTTGAAGGAACAATCAGATTGGTTATTATTGCCAACATTTTGGGCTGCTTCTTCTTCCAACTGTTGTTTCGGTTGGTCAGTTTCTCTCTGTTTAACTACTAAAAGCTCCTGGACCTGGTTCAGTGTAGTTTCTTCATCTTCTCTCTATGGTTGAGGTGAGTTCATTAATCATTTGACAGATTGTTATCATTGTCACCAGAAGATCTCTCGTTATATGAGCAACAGGCAACTTAAACAGGCTCGTTATAAGGAAAAAAATAAACCCAGAATAATACAGCTCACGTGACCCCAAGTGTTCGCAAACCCACTGGTTAATACCAGGAGGTCCATGCCTTGTCTTACCCATCCCGCATTGAAGACAGCGGGGAGACTGCGCACAATGATTTTAGTGAGAGGTAATCGAGAATATATGCTGACTGCACCTGTGCTGCTAAATAGTGAAGTCAGTGGTCACCCTTCCCTTTTGTTTGACTGTTTGGCCTTGAGACATGCATCCACATGTGTGTGGAATATCTGGATGCCTGTGTGCAAGCCCACATCCATGATTTTTGGGACTCCCAAGATTGGGAGTTAATTATTTTGTTACCTTTTGCTAGCAGATTACCTCTCCAGGTTGCCGCACTTCACCAACCTGGAGAGGTAATCTGCCACTATATTACACTTGCTGAATCTAAAAGGCTGACGTGAGAGTTACCATTGTAACAGGCAGCTGTTGTAATTCTGTTAGAATTGATCCAAGTGGCTGCTTGGTGGTCAGTTTCCAGATCAAATTCCTATCTACACAAATAATATTGGAGTTTCTCCAGTGCACACTTAATGGCCAAGGCTTCCTTCTTCACAGTGGAATACATTGTGTCATGTGGCTTCCGGCCAAGATATAGGACTGGATGTTCTTTTCCATGGTCTCCTCGGGCCAGGACTGCTCTAGAGTGATCTGTGGAAGCATCAACAATCTTCAGCTTAAGTCAGGACTCCTGCAGAGAGGTCTCTTAACACATAGTGAGTGAGAAAGGTGACTAAAAAGGAAAAACTCAATGCATCATGGGAATCCCCCAGCAGCCTACGTCTATTGCAGCATAACTAAGGGAGGATTCAGGGTCACCTGGTCCAGCCCTAACTATATGCTTTAGCAAAAAGGAAAGTTTGAAGCCTAATCTTGAAAGTAGAGATAGTGTCTGTCTCCTGAATCCAAACTGGAAGCTGGTTCCACAGAAGAGGGGCCTGAAAACTGAAGGTTCTGCCTCCCATTCTACTTTTAAATACTCTAGGAACAACAAGTAGGCCTGCAGTGTGAGAGCGAAGTGCTCTAATAGGGTGATATGGTACTACAAGGTCATTAAGATAAGATGGGGCCTGATGATTTAAGACCTTGTATGTGAGGAGCAGGATTTTGAATTCTGGATTTAACAGGAAGCCAATGAAGGGAAGCCAAAACAGGAGAAATCTGCTCTCTCTTTCTAGTCCCTGTCAGGACTCTTGCTGCAGCATTTTGGATTAACTGAAGGCTTTTCAGGGAGTTTTTAGGACTTCCTGATAATAATGAATTGCAGTCGTCCAGCCTGGAAGTAATAAATGCATGAACTAGTTTTTCAGCGTCACTCTGAGACAGGATATTTCTAACTTTAGAGATGTTGCACAAATGGAAGAAAGCAGTCTTACATATTTGTTTAATATGTGCGTTGAAGGACATGTCCTGGTCAAAAATGACTCCAAGGTCCCTCTCAGGGTTACTGGAGGCCAAGGTAATGCCATCCAGAGGAAGAATCTGGTTAGATATTATATTTCTAAGATTTATAGTAACTTCAGTTTCGTGTAAATTTGAGAAAATTAGAGGTCTTCTAGTTTAACTAATTGCTGTGTGTTAATTGACTTGGATAGATAAATTTGGGTATCATCTGCACAGCAGTGAAAATGTGTGCTATGCCTTCTAATGATACTGCCAAGGGGAAGCATGTATAATGTAACCTTTTACATTTTTGGAGTACACATAGATAATAAACACCAATGCACTCTACAGGAAGGGCAAGCGTCGTCTTTATTTTCTTAGGCAGCTGAGGTCTTTTAAACATCTGTTGGAAAATGCTCAGGATTTTCTATGAGTCTATTGTGGCCATGCTATCCTTCGTGAGGTTGCATGATGGAGCTTCAGGTTGAGGGTCGCAGATGCCAACGGACTCAAACTGGTCCGCAAGGCCAGTAATGTTGTGGGGATGGAGCTGGACTGCCTTAAGGTGGCGTGTGAGAGGCAAATGTTGTCCAAGATAAGGACAATGCTGGAAAATACCTCCCACCTACTCAATGACGTGCTGGCCAGTCGCAGGGGCACGCTCAGTAAGAGGCTGGGATTACCCAAATGCAGATTTAACAACACAGGAAATCATTCCTGCCTGCAGTAGCACTGCATTGGTACAAGATGATAACAGTGGAGAATTATACCCTTTAGTTAGTTACAGCACTTTCAGAAAGACGTCTACTGTGAGAATATCTGTTCTCAATGGTGTGTAATCTCTTATTGTAAATTTATTAAGAAGTGATCAGAGAAAAGAAGGACATTAGGGAATGTTGTTAAATATTCAGTTTCTATGTCAGAACAAGATCTCTATTGTGATTAAAGTGGTGGGTGGGTTCTTTTACATTTTGAGAGAAGCCAATAGAATCTAAGAACACATTAAATGCCATGTTGAGGCTGTCATTACATTGGAGATTATGTATCGGAATTTCAGGAGCGGGACCACGCCTCCAAACATGCTCCTTCCGGTTGTCATCTATATAGGTTCCCCCCAGTTCTGCAAACTGTTCATTCTCGTTTACGTGCAAACAGGGTCCATTCTCGGCAAATACCTTTAAACACAGCTCATCTCTCAGGAGTAACGTAGTTTTACTCACCCTTTGCTACAATCACCCTCTCGTCCGTCAGCGCGTCAGACAAACAACTACTCAAGCTCTGCATCCATCGCTTTTCCTCCGGCAATCCCAGAAACACACCAAACGTCACAGCGGCGCTTCCAAAAAACCGAATCCTGATGACCTTCTAGCAGTTTTCTCTACGTCCATCCATCCAGTTGGTTTATCTCCGCTAAATCCAGTCATGAAGTAACTCCGGCCGCCCGCCACTTCAGTGAAAACCAGCGAGGTCGCCCGCCAGCAGAACTCACAGTTCCTCTCACGTTGCTCCGAAACGGGTCACAGGCCGGGCGAGTTAGCCATCAGCGCCAAACCCACGCTTCCAAACAAATCGCAGCTCCAACAGCAAAAGCTACAGCGTACTTCGTAGCTCCACCCACCGGCCAGCGCCAGGTAGCAGGGAGAAGTTCAGCTCTGTTCTCCATCCTACTAACACCATTTAATGCAAGCTGGAAATCTGTCGCTAGCTCCATACTCTACTGTTCTCCATCATCGTGATGTTTCCATCCCTCCTTTCGCTAAATGCTTATGCATAACCCTATCCGCCATTCGCAAACGCAGCAGCAAGCTCCCTACCACCGAACTGCCAGTTTCTCAGGAAAGACGACACACAAAACAAAAAAACAAACTCTGCAGCAAACGTCGGCACCGAGTTGCCAGGTTCTCGGCCACCCATCTCTCCTTCGCAATTTTCTGCAGCAAACCTTGGCGCAGAGTTTCCAGGTTCCCAGCCTCTCATCCCTCCTTGGCTAAACTCTGCAGCAAACGCTGGCACCGAGTTTCCAGGTGCTCAGCAACTCAGCCCCCCCCCGCCTCCCCTTCGCAAATTCTCCACCTAACCTCGGCACCGGGTTGCCAGGTACCTTTCTCCTTCATTCGCAAAAGCAGCAGCAAGCTTTTCGACCATCGGGTTGCCAGTTTCTCAGCATAGTTAAGGGAAAAAAAAAAAAGGGGCACAGAGTTGCCAGTACTCCTTCCCTCCGTAGCAAATGCAGCATGCTTCGGCACCGGGTTGCCAGGCTCTCAGCCACTCATCCCTCCTTTGTAAAATTCTGCAGCAAACCTTGGCACCAAGTTGCCAGGTTCCCAGCCTCTTCCATCTGTGGCTAAACTCCGTAGCAAACGTTGGCACCGGGTTGCCAGGTTCCTTTATCCCTCATTCGTGAGAGCAGCAGCAGCTTTTCTACCATCGGGTTGGCAGTTGTCTGCATGGACAAATAAATAAAAAGGCACCAGGTTGCCAGGTTTTCTTTCATCCCCCATTTGCATGCAGCATCTAGCATCCCTACTACCGAACTGCCAGTTTCTCCACTTCTATCATTGCAAGCAGCAGCAAACCCTTCTAGCACAGTGGTGTCAGGCTCTTGCTATATCTGCCATGTGCAAACCGCAGTGACAAGCTTCTTACCCCTGAGTTTCCAGTTCCTGTCCATCCAGCATGGCTAAAGCAGCAGAGAATCCTTCTAGGTGGTTCCTTCTATATCCATCATTCGTAATCGCAGCAGCAATCTTCTTCCACCACGTTGCTAGTTTCTCGGCATCCGTTATTGCAAAGCAGCAGTAAACCTCTCTGGCATCGAGATGCCAGGTTCTCTCTTTATCCCTCATTCGCAAACGCAGCAGCACGCTTTTTAATATAGAGTTGCAAGTTTCTCTGCTCGGCACCGAGATGCTAGATTCACTGCCATCTTTCCTGCCTTCGTAAAGCACCGGCGAACCCCGTGGCACCAAGATGACAGGTTCTCTCTTTATCCCTCATTCGCAAATGTAACAGCATGCCTCCGGCACCGAGATGCCAGTTTCGCTGCCATCTTTCCTGCCTTTGCAAAACAAAGGTGAACCTTTGTGGCACAGAGATGCCAGGTTCTGTCCTCTATCGCTCCTTTTAAGACATCCAAACTGCGTCATGCGCATAATTCTTCATGGCGTGCCTTCACATCTCATGTGCTTTCACCAGCATCATCAGGCATCCACCCTCGACACAATCATTCGAGACCACTCTCTAAGTCGACTCACGGTTCTGACCGCGTCTGAACGACTTATCATCTCCCATGAAGTCCAGTGGACTCGCACTCTGCTCTCGGACGATTTTGGGGGTTATTATTGCAGAGATTATTTTCCTCTAATCAGTCTTTCAATTCATCAACTCTTCCCAAGCTGCTGCTGTCACTTCTGTTAATTCAGAAATCAGCTCAGGCGTTATTGCTACCTTATCTGAAGTAATTAACCAGCTAAGCACCCCCTCTCCATCTTCTACTCAAAGACAGGCTTTTTGAGCCGCCGAGCCCTACCTCAAATCTCAAATCCAGCATTCTTCTCTGTCAGAGCTTCAGCTCAAAGTTGAGCCACGTCGCTACCCGATCGAGGGTTCCCCTCATTCATCCATTAAGATTTCCGTTGTTTGCAACTTCCTTTGATCTCTCCTCCTGCCATTCCTTCCTAATTGTCCGAGCTCATCCTCTCCACAACACGGAGCGACGTTCGCTTTCCATGCGATCATCTTTGTCCTCTTCTCCTTCTCTCTCCCCAACCAATCACAGCAGATGGCCCCGCCCCTCCCTGAGCCTGGTTCTGTTGGAGGTTTCTTCCTGTTAAAAGGGCGTTTTTCCTTCCCACTGTCACCAAAGTGTTTGCTCATAGGGGGTCATATGATTGTTGGGTTTTTCTCTAGACATCATTGCAGGGTCTTGAGGCGTTTGTCACTGTGGCTCGGTGCTGTATAAATAAGTCGAATCGAAAATCAAATTATTCCGCTGACGTCTTCGACCTTCGTATCGCACAGTTATTACTGCTTCTAGGGGATGCCTTCTTTGGGGATCTGCCAGGCCCGGGAACTGTCGCCAGGCCCCTTCGTGGCCTTCCCCAAACCGCAGCTCAATTAATGTCCAAGCATTCACCTTTACCTACTAAAAAGCTGCCAAACCTAAAATGAGGACGTGGGTCCAGCTAGTGAATTGGAGATTATGTATCGGAATTTCAGAAGCGGGACCACGCCTCCAAACACGCTCCTTCCGGATGTCATCTATATAGGTTCCCCTCAGTTCTGCAAACTGTTCATTCTCGTTTACGTGACCCACCCTCCCTCCCTCCTTGTTCTCAATTCTTTAACTCCTTCACTCCTATTTAGTACATGGGGATCTGCCAGGCCCGGGAGCCGTCGCCAGTCCCCTTCGAGGCCTTCCCAAACCGCAGCTCAATTAATGTCCAAGCTTCACCCACTAAAACGCTGCCAAACCTAAAATGAGGACATGGGCCTAGCTAGTGAATGGCCCACAATAATTATTTTATCTGAGCTGAGCACTAAGTCAGATAAAAAGTCCCGGAAATCAGACAGAAACTCTGTGTAAGGCCCAGGTGGACAATAGATGATAATAAATAAAACTGGTTTTTGAGTTTTACAGCTGTGGTGGACAAGACTAACCATCAGGCTTTCAAATGAATTAAAAGTCTGTCTGGGTCTTTGGTTAATAAGCTTGAGTGGACGATTGATGCCAAACCCTTCTGGATTCTGATGATTACTATGACTGAGGGACATTCATTCATCTAAATTAACATTATGTTGAAACCAGGTTTCTGTAAGGCAGACTAAATCAGTTTATTGATCAATTGTTAATTTATGTACTAACAGGGACTTAACGGGAGACCAAATATTAATCCAGATTTGACTGTTTTACTCTTTGGTGCAGTCATGGATACTGTATTGTTCTTTCTTTGTGATTTCTTTATGTTTAAATCATTTTTTCCGGATTTTTGGTGATTTGGGAGTAGACATAGTCTTTAAGGGGATTTTGGAGGGATAAGGGATAGAGAGAAGCTGCAGACAGCTCTGTAAGACTCTGTCGCTTTTCTGGTAAAGATGTTGGACAAATCAGTTCATCTGTTTGAAGCACCTCTTGCACCTCTAGTTCTTCGGCATCTCTGGCTCCACACTCATAATCCAAACATTGATTGGTCACATAACAGCATTTCTGGTTAGATCACATGGCATCAACCCAACTGCATAAAATCTGCATCGCCACCCTTATTCTCTTTCACCTCCTGCCGAACCACCAACTGATGTGAAACTTTCAAAATGTTTTCAGTTCAGGTATAGTGACAGCACAGGGAGGATTAAATTCATGAATTTAGTTATTCATCTACATCAGCAGGGGGTCTGGAGCAGATTGCAGTTGTGTTTTCAGGCAGCTTCAGTCTTTATTTTGAGTAAAAATGTGCATTGACATTTGAAAACAGGGTCCTTTGTCATATGTCTGCTGTAGCCATCATGTAATTTGCCCATTTCCTCCTTTCTTCCCATCCAGCTTCACCTGCAGCCCAGCTCTTCGGCTCTTCTCTCTCAGTCTAACGTTGGGGCTCTGTTGAAGGAACTGGCTGATGTAGAGAGGCTTCTGAAGGATGTGGACCTGCTTTCTAGTCTGGCTCGCCTGCTGCCCAAAGGAGCCTGTGCTGGTCGAACTCCAGCATCGCCAGCAAACACAACATGGCCTCTCAATGCCACCACATGGGGCCCCAACACAACTGACATTCCCGGAGAGGGTGATGAAGGAGGAGAGGAAGGTGGAGGAGCAGGAAGTGGGAAAGGGAAGAAGGAAACGGAGAATCCTCATTCTCAGTTTTCAGCATTTGTACAGTTATGGGCTGGACTGCAGCCCATTCTGTGTGGGAATAACAGGTGGGTATGACGAAAACTGTCTTTAATTGTATGAGGAATGCTTTTGTCATGTTGTTTTAAATGAACATACATTTAAAGAAGTGCCCACGTGTTTAGACTACTCCTTTTTACAAAAAAGCTATCCAACAGAAGAGAAACAGAAGCAGCCACAGGTTTTATCTTTATATGAACAATGGTCAGAGTACAAAGTATATGCAATGAGTAACCTCCTCCTCAGCTTCTCAACATAATAAAGTTCTAGCACATAAATTAAATACCAATCACATCAAGAATATAAGAACAGAGAGATTGTTAACAGCTTAAATGGGAAGAAATTAAAATACCAAAATACCTGGATATCAGCATCAGCAAGAATGTCAATTAACTGTTTGTGAAAGTGAAATAAGAGGATTACTAGACTTGTAGACAGTAAACTGTGTGGAATTAAATGAACTACAACTGAGCTCTAAAAGGTTAAACACTTTCTAACATTCACACACACTCATACTCTGATGGATGCATGGGAGAGCACCTTGGGGTTAGTATCTTGCCCAAAGATATTTAACATGCAGACTGGAGAAGCCAGGGATCAAACCACCAACCTTCCCATTAGTAGATGACCTGCTGGATCTCCTGAGCTACAGCTGCCCCACCTCTAACTGATATAATTGTTGTAAATCAAAGAAATTATTGCTAAAACCACAAAATACTATGATAATAAAAAAAACATTTAATTATTTTCAAACTACTCTGCTGTCCATGCACTCTATCGGCATACCGTTCTTTATGTAGTAAACAAAGAAAGTGTGAAATATCTCAAAACATGCTTTATATTTTAGATTCTTCTAAATAGCCAACCTTTGCTTTGATTACTGCTTTGCACTGTGGCATTTATCTGGGCTCTAATCTGAGCTGTTAACTTGTGATTTCTGAGGCTGGTGACTGATGAATGTGTCCTCAGCAGCAGAGGGACTCTTGGTCTTCCCTTCCTGGGGCGTCCTCATGTCAGACAGTTTCATCGTAGAGCTTGATGATTTTTGCGACTCCACTTGGGGACACATTCAAAGTTTTAGCAACTTTTTGACTGACTGACTTTCAGTCCTTAAAGTAATGATGGACTGTTGTTTCTTTTTACTTAGCTGATTGGTTCTTGCCATAATATGAATTCTAACAGTTGTCAAATAGCGCTGTCAGCTGTGTCCCAACCTGACTGCTGCACAAAACAACTGATGGGCCCAGTGGCATTAAGAAGGCAATAAATGAACAAATGGACCCTGACAGGCACACCTGTGAGGTGACTACATCATGAAGCTCACTGAGAGAAGGCCGAGGGTTTGCAGCGCTGTCAACAAGACGAATGGTGGAATCTAAAATATAAACATATTTAGAGTTATTTATCATTTTTTCTTTGCTTCCATATATCTGGCTTCATCTATTTGATGTCTTCAGTTTGTATCTACAATGTAGGAAGGGTAGTAAAAATAAAGAAAAAACATTCAATGAGTAGGTGTGTCCAACTTTTTACCTGTAGTGTATAACCTAGAAGATACAGATCAAATTCCAAAGTACTGTCAGTTATAGTAGGGCTGTCTTGGTCGACACGCCTCTACAATGTTCCATGGAGATCAGGGGTGGTAGCTCTGGATTGGCAGACCTGGTGGTGGTTTCCATCTTCAAAGAAAGGGATCGAACGGTGTGTTCCCACTACAGGGGAGTCACACCCCTCAGCCTCCCTGGGAAAGTCTATGCCAGGGTGCTGGAAAGGAGAGTCTGTCCGTTAGTCGAACCTCGGATACAGGAGGAACAATGTGGTTTTCGTCCTGGTTGTGGAACACTGGACCAGCTCTTTACCCTCTCAAGGATACTTGAGGGTGCATGGGAGTTTGCAAACCAGTCTACATGTGTTTCGTGGACTTGTAGAAGGCATTTGACCGTGTCCCTCGGACTGTCCTGTGGGAGGTGCTCCGAGAATATGGGGTGTCTGGCCCATTGCTACGGGCCATTCGATCCTTATACAACCGTTGCAAGAGCTTGGTCCAACATAACCGACAATAAGTCGGACTCGTTCCTGGTGGGTGATGGGCTCCGCCAGGGCTGCCCTTTGTCACCGATTCTGTTCGTAATTTTTGTGGACAGAATTTCTAGGCGCAGCCAAGTGGCCGAAGGCTTCACTTGATTGGTCTCAGAATCTCATCTCTTTGAGTGATGGCCTCCAGCTCGCAGTGGAACGGTTCACAGCTGAGTGTGAAGCAGTGGGAATCAGATGAGACACGCATCCAGTTCAGCCATCCGGGAGGGACTCAGAGTAGAGCAGCTCCTCTGCATCGAAAGGAGTCAGTTGAGGTGGTTCGGGCATCTGACAAGGACACTGCCTGGACGCCTCCTGGGTGAGGTGTTCCGGGCATGTCCCATTGGGATGATGCCCTGGGGCAGACCCAGGACGTGCTGGAGAGATTATATCTCTCGGCTAGCCTGGGAATGCCTTGGTGTTCCCCCAGACAAGCCGCAGGAGGTGGTGGAGGAGAGGGAGGTCTTGGCTTCTCTGCATAGGCTGCTGCCCCCGCAACCCTGCCCCAGATAAGCGGAAGAAAATGGATAGATGTTACTTAGCAGTACAGTCTGTGCTCTTTAACCATAGATCTTGTTGCAGGATAATTGAACCGGAGGCTTTGAAGCAGGGAAACATGAGCTCTCTGGGATTCACCAGCAAAGAACAAAGGAATTTGGGCCTACTGGTTCACTTGATGACTACAAATCCCAAGATCCTCTACTCTCCTATTGGCTCCCAGGTGGACAAAGTGATTCAGAAGGCATGTAAACAGCACTCTCTTTCGTGTATATGTACAAACAGATTTGCATTATCAATCAAGTATGAACAAAGCTTTTGTCATAACCAGCAAAAATACACTGTCCAAGCTATTAGTGTGTTTTCTTCCAAAACACTGGGAGGCAGAATGGACTGAATGAGTATTATGTAGATCACCACCATCTAATTTTTAACCCTAACCTGATACAATGTTCATTCAGAACATTTTCAATGTGTTTGTGCAACATGATCTGTGCAACACTCCATAATGACAAAGCAAAAGATGTTTCCATTCACTTAGAATTGTTGAAAAAAAGGCTGATATTTTGCATTCATACTATTAATACTTGGATATGACTGCGCTCTGTTGTCTGTGAAATGCTTTTAGAATTGGATTGGAGTCCACCTGTCATAGAACATAATTGAAAAGGCCAGTGAGACAGGGCTGTGTCCAAGCACAGATCTGGGGAAAAATATATTTAGGATGTTTAAGACCACGGTACCCTCCACTACTGTAAGAACTGTGTTACTGTATTGGAAGAAGAAGAAATATAATAGAAGACATTTTATTTATAGATATACATATATTTGTTTATACAGATTCATACAGATTGTAATGAAAAACTAATGTGTTCACTTTTTTCTTTAAAGGCCAATGAGACATTTGCATTTGTTGGGAATGTGACACATTACACCCGGGTGTGGCTCAATATCTCCTCCCAGCTCAGGAATTTCCTGGAGGAGGGCCAGTTCCACAAGCACCTGGTGTGGCTGCAGCAGGTACATTTACAAAAGATCCCACTGACATGACGCTGCAGTACTGTCTGTGCTGTAACATTTTCCCTTTACATCCATCTTTTCCTAGAATTAGATTTTGAGTCAGGAGCCTTTTAATTGTGCTCTGCTTCTGCTTCATTCATCTTGTTTTTCCTTGCTCAAGTTGTTCTCAGATCTTCAGCAGCACCCTGAGTTGATAAATGGCACAGACACTGAGCTAATGCAAAGTCTGATGGAAGGAAACTACAGTCTTCCCAACACTTCCACCTTGCTAGAACAGCTGGACACCATTGACAATGCTGCCTGTGGCTGGACACACTTTATGTCTAAGGTCAGCACAGTTTTTATCTTAAATTTTACAAAGATAAAACAATGCATCACTTCAAAAACTTAGTTTTGACCTTATAAAAAAGCAGTACTATAAATTCAGCCACATGACCACATGAAAGCAGCGGCCCAGGTTTGAGTCTGATCCATGTATGTCTTCCCTCCCCCTCTTGCTCCGCTTTTCTGTCTATCTCTACTATTGCTATCCAATAAAGGCAAAAAAATAAAAACACTTATGCATCCTGGATAACTATGCATAGTGTGGATATCGAGTTCAGAAGAGAAAAAGAGTTCTCATTAAGAAGAAAAATACAACAGATGATTTAAGAAGGGGCCTCCTGGGCACTG
Organism: Perissodus microlepis; assembly: GCF_051167445.1. NCBI lineage: Eukaryota > Metazoa > Chordata > Actinopteri > Cichliformes > Cichlidae > Perissodus > Perissodus microlepis. The sequence continues at coordinate 1,135,991 of NC_140472.1, read as the reverse complement.
AATATGGAGCTGGGACAGGTTTGGACCATAATCCCAGAACCAACTGGTGGACATGGGAGGTGATCAGGCTCAAGAAAGTCTTACCTGGCTTCGTTAGCCAATGGGACTGCTGATGCAAAAACGTGGGTGTGGGAGGAGTTTGGGGACATAAAACAAGACTTTTGGTCAGCATCAAGGTGATTCTGGCAAACGACTCAGGAGGGGGATGCAGTGTTCCACTCGCAATATATAAAGTGGTCGCAGAACACAGAACAAGCTCTCTATCCTCCTGAGGTTATTTGAGGGTGTGTGGGAGTTGTACAGTTGTCATCACGTCCCACGGGGTCAGCCCTGGGGTGTCTGGCCTGTTGCTGTGGGCCATTTGCTCCCTCTACCACTGCAGCGCGAGCTTGAACCATATTGTTGGCAATAAGTAGGACTCAGTGAGTGTTGAACCGTGCCAGTTCTGCCCTTGGTCACCAGTTTTGTTCATAGTTTTATGGACACATTATCTAGCCCTAGCAGGTGATGGAGGCTCTTGGGGTCTTGTTCATGAGGTCACAGATACAAGTGGTGGAAATTAGTTTCTTTCAAAGGGTGGCTGGGTTCTTCCCTTAGAGATAAGGTGAGATGTTTGTTCATCCGAGGGGGACTTGGAGTAAAGCCTCTGCTCCTCAACATCAGAAGGAGTCCTACTTGATGCCTCCTAGCCCAGGTGTTTCAGGCATATCGTACTGGGATGAGGCACCAGGCCATACCCAGGATATGCTGGAGAGATTATATCTGTCAGTTGACCAATGCAGTGTCCCTCTGGCTATGCTGGAAGAGGTGGTCAGGGTGAGGGAAGTCTGGGCTTCTCTGCAAAGACTGCTGCTCCTGCGAGCCAAACCTGAATGCAGGGCTGCAATAATAATGACAACAATATTCATTTTTATCTGCTTCACAACAACAACAACAAAGAAATAATCTTTCTTTATTAATGTTACTTATAGAGTGGGGTCATTATAAGACAAGTGACTGCTATCAGCTTATAGCTACGTCTTTCTTTTTCTGTTTAATCACGTACCAGTATTTCAAATGTTTGGATTACACATGAAAACACGACTGGTATGCTGGTTTGATATTCACGTGAATTAACTTCTTTTTTTGCTTGCTTGATTCCGGTGTCAGTCACAACAATCATGGATGACTCTTTGTGTTTATATTTTATTAAAATTGTTATTAGGAATCCACAGATAAATGCAAAGTCATTGCATTAAATCACACTGAGAAGTTTTTACATTCTATTTAATATCTTTGGACTTTGTAGAGAAAACAGAGACAACAACACACGATCCTACTGCGTGCTGTAAATATGTAAAGACTTTAATAAGCTCATATGATGGTTTCATCTTGGTGCTAAAACACCAACAGCCTTCTGCAGTAAAACATGATTTGAGTAGAATAGAATAGAATAATCCTTTAATTGTCCCACAAGGGGAAATGTGGTTGTAACAGCTGCAAAAAACAAAACAAAAAACCCACACATGTACAAACAGAACAGGACACAGGACAGACACACACAATTTTCACATATTTGCATCATGGACAATAGTTACCAAACAGAGCACTGTACAGTTCTTAAAATTAAAGTACAGATAAGTGGCAAACCCAGGTGTGTGTCTTTTACTTGTGTTTACAGGTCAGTGTTGATGTCTTCAAGGGCTTTCCTGATGAAGACAGCATTGTCAACTACACCCTGAATCAGGCTTACCGGGACAACGTTTCTGTGTTTGCCAGTGAGTCGCCTTTGCATGTCCGACTGTAATCATAGTATCTAATGCATTTAAAGTGCAGGAGTGAGGTGGACATGCTCTAGATTTTCACAATGTCCTGTTTGTGCTTTGCTTGCAAAAAGGTCACTTGCGTACCCACAGACCTTAGACTGCTTCCAGCTAGAGGTCAGCTGACAGGAGTCAGCTGACTTCCCTTTGGGCATATCTCATTCCACTGAAGAAGCTTCAGTTCTAAAACCAATCGCTCCCAGATTATTTGCCGTAGTGAGAGTTGTCCATTATGAGGGTCGTTGACCCCCTAATGATCCTCTAACTAATCACATGAGCCAAGGTGTGAAAACGAATGTAGGTCACAATCACCATTGTGGACCCACTGTGAAACCTGGCCCCACCCAATCGTGTGATTTCTGAGGTCAAAAGGCCCAGGATGTGAGTGGGCGTTAAGGCATCTGGGAAGGATCTCAAAACGTATATGAGTGTGCCCCACACTGCTCCCCCTGGTGGATACACATGACATTACCACTTGATTTCCTAATTGCCGTTTAGGGGCGTTACTACTCATGGTTGCATCATTCACATCACAGGCGGGGATATCACTGCGCTCACCCATCAACCAGCAATCAGTCAGGATTCCTCACAGTCCTGTCAGGGATGAGGCAGCTGTTTCAAGTTTCTGTTTCTATATTATTCAGTCTTTCATAATCAAATGAAGCATATTAAATGCCCACATCAGAGTTTTGATGCAAAATTAGATTTTCTTTACCATTCTAATGTTTTCTTTCCCCAGGTGTGATTTTCCAGACTAATAAAGATGGCTCCCTTCCACCACATGTTATGTACAAAATCAGACAAAATTCCAGCTTAACAGAGAAGACCAATGAAATCAGGAGGGCCTACTGGCGCCCTGGCCCCAACACTGGGGGGAAATTCTATTTCCTGTATGGCTTTGTTTGGATCCAAGGTAAGGAACTGAAATTCACTTACCTCCCCAGTGCTGAGCTTTTGATTGTTTGATTTGTTTCCCTCAGTGGTTGGAATGAGAATTCTCAGTCTTGTGTGGTTTTTGAACAGTATGTAGATCAACGGTTTTATGCACAGGACCCAAGGGGTGACGCACTGATATCAGTGCAGTTTCATTTGTTTTTATGAAGTAAAGGTAACATGCTTACCTTCCTTGTGTCAGATTGGCACCCTGTCCAGGATGTACCCTGCCTCTTGCCCTGTGGCAGCTGGGATGGGTTTCAAGCCCCCTGCAACCCTGACCTGGATAAGCAGAAGGGGATGGATTGATGGAACGTGCTTACAAAGCTGCAGCAGTAGCCTTTTCTAACTACAAATCATATTTTATTTAGGTTGCTGAAAGCAGGGAAGCCACTCAACTGACACAGAATATTGAATGATGAAATCAGAGTGATAGACGTGTCTGAAGACAGCCAACGCATGTAAGGCTGTTTAGCCAGGAGAGGTCACAGGCTCTGACAGGGTTGGATCATTATAAAAAGACTACAAATCAAACTTTCACGGTCACGTGTGTGGGAATGGAAGGAGAGGACCCAAATGCAGGACTCACGGGTTTATAAGTCAGACGACTTCCACCTCAGCTCTTCCTCCAGAAAGGAGAGTGGTGCCTGCTCCTGCTCGTAGAAGTCTTCATGGGTCTCATCAGGCTATAGCATAGAATGAAATTACAATAGACTTTTATTGGATGTCATTCCTATGAAAACTGGTCACACTACAAGTGTGGTAGCTCTTTAAGGGTCTGTGGTCTTTATTACTGCAGTTTATGTTAAAAGGAAACAGTTGTTTTAAGTTATTAGAATATTTCTACTTCAGTTCATCATCAGCCTGTTTAAAAAATGAGCTTTTAGCTGCTCTCTGTTTATTACCCTCATTCATAACTGAGTACAAGTCACGTGCTGATGTGTAAGCCTGCAGAAGACAGCAAATATATATATATACATATATATAATTGAGTCCCTTATATTTTATAATGTTCTAGCTCACTCTTTCTCCATATTTATGTCGAATATTGTCACTGAGTTTCCCATGAAAAATGTTTGAGCATAAATATAAAATAAAGGTTATATAATTCTACTGTATTTTATATTTCATCACGTGAATTAAAAAAAATCTTAATTTTTCTTAAAGTGATTAATTTGTAAATCAGTCTGACTCACAACATCCTTTATTACCCAAACCGTCACCATCAGCTGATATACAAGTATGTAACATGCACGCTGGAGAGAAATACGAACCCTGCCTCGATTTTTTTCTCTTTTCCAGATATGATAGAGAGAGCGATCATCAACACATTTGTGGGGCATGACGTGGTGGAGCCTGGCAACTACGTTCAGATGTTCCCCTATCCATGCTACACCAGAGACGAGTAAGGAACGGACTAACACGTAGCCCTGTACTTTATTTACTGTGATTCTGTTTATGTGATAATAATAAACAAAATAATGACACGTTACCATTAGAAAGTCGTGTAAAAAGAATGTCTTAAGCAGTTTGAAAAGCTCATTTAAACGTGACCAACGATCAGTTTGGATGAATATATTCCTCCATCATCACATCTGTCTGTTACTGTGATCATCAGCTCATACCCTGTGTTACTGTTGTCGTTGCAGTTTTCTCTTTGTGATTGAGCACATGATGCCTCTGTGTATGGTGATCTCTTGGGTTTACTCAGTGGCCATGATGATTCAGCATATTGTAGCTGAGAAAGAGCACAGGCTTAAAGAGGTGAGTGTTTGTTAGCGTGACTGGTCCACATGACAGCGTGCTCACTCAAAGATTATTGGGGATGGGAGCAAACAATTAGTTTTAAAACAAAGCAAAGATTGAAACTTTAAACAAACATTTGAAAAACAGGGCTTGTATTTACAAAAAACATACAGTGCAGCTCAGTGATAGAATCGCTCGCAGCATTTCATGCATGTCAACACCCCCCAAACAAGTCCAGCTTATTGCTGGTAATGTGGACCAGTGTCTCACAACAGTTGGACAGGGATGGACAGTGATTTCAGTAATGGGCCCAAGCACTCATGTACCTGAGGGACATGATCGAATGTCTCCATGTCCACACCCACCCTAAATAGATAAGAAGATAAAGAGCTGGTCCAGTGTTCTGCAACCAGGACAATAACTGCATGGTTCCTCCGGGATCTGAAGTCTGATAAGTAGACGAACTTTCCTGACCAGATCCCAGATGAAGCGACTCTCTCCTCCCCTGGTAGAAACCCGTCATACAAGCAGCAAGCTGAGGGAATACAAGGATACTCACCCTGCCTGTTACCTCTCACCAAGACCAGTGGAATAAATGTGCACGAGCAAGCAGCTGCAAAGAGTCACCAGTGAACTGCTCCCAGTATGTGTGCAGCTGTGTGGCTCCTTTATTTTTCCTTTAGTGTTGAAAAGCAGGGTTGCTCCAAAATCCATGGCAACATTGTTTCACGCTGTACATCAGCGTGCGGCCTTAGTGTTGCTCTTTGCTGCCTCCTCTCAGGCTACTGCGACCACGCCAGCCTTAAAAACACAAACATGGGTCCATGTTCTGCTTAGTAAACTTATTTCTGGATTTTGTGCCACTTTTTACATTTTCACATTTTTAATGATAAGATTATAATGGTTTTTTTTACATTGATTAATACCTTACACCAAATATCGTATTTCCCGGACTACAAAGCGCACCTGAATATTAGCCGCACAAGCTAAAATCAGGGGGAAATCCTGTTTTGTACATACATTAGCTGCACCTGACTAAAAGCCGCAGGTGTTTCAATGTTGACTTATCATATGTAAGAGAATATGCACAAAGGGAATTGTCAGGAAAGAGATGGCTGTTTGGAGACACGCCCCTTTTATTAATATTTTGAAAACAAGTTATGGGTACATATTTGCATAACTTTTTAGGTATATGTACAAGTAGCAGTAATTACAAGTACGAAGCATGTACTGTGCTTCATAAATGAGTAAGAAATGTAGTACATAACAATAACCTACAGCACACCAGAAAAATAGATCCGGCCTACCTTTTAGGCTCAGGTGCAGCGACACGGCTTTAACAAGAAGAAAAGTCAGTCATTCACCACCATCTTTCTCTTCTTCCTGCGCACTAAAACCACCAAAGTCCTCTTCTCCAGTGTCGGATACGAACAGGCTCAGGATGGCTTCGTCATCCACTCTCAGCTTCTTTCCTTCGTTGTCACTTTCAAAACCAAAGAAATCCTCGTTGTCAGTGTCAGAGTCGAACACCCTCAGAAGGGCCGTGGCGGTGTCCTCCTCTCCATCATGCAGCAGTCCAGCCCTTCGAAATCCGTTGGTGATCGTGGATGTTTTCACACTTTTCCACGCTGTCAGAATCCACTGGTGGAGTTGAGCATAACTTGCTTTTTGCAAGTTTATCGCCGCTCATCATCCACGCCTCCCGCTGAACGCGTAGCGCTACTTTGAAGTTTGTTTTTTCGCGCTACTTCGTACGGCACTACGTTGCCTGGTGGACGGACATGTGACCAACATACCACTCTTGAACCCCGATACTGTGTGTCTGATCACATGCCCTTCCGCCAGGCAACATAGTGCCGTACAACAGCGGAACAAACAAAACAAATCGTCTTACGATATGACAAAAATCATGGACAATCCATAGAAAAGCCGCACCTGACTAAAAGCCGCAGGGTTCAAAGCTTGTGCAAAAAGTAGCGGCTTATAGCCCGACAATTACGGTACATATTATATGTTAACTTGTTGAATGGAATTAAATTTTATAAAACAGTGTAAAAGTACTTTTACTGCTTAAGTACTTTTAAAACATGAGAAGTTTTATTCAATCTTACGCTGATAGGTTAATAAAAAAAAGACGAACTGCTGTTTCTCCCGGCAGTCAGGGACTCGTCATCACTTTCCTCCTGCTTACGGTGTCTCTGTCTGATCTTTGACTTCGGTTTATCGTACACTCGCTCACACGTCTCAGTGTGCGACAAATCCTCTCTGGGCACCAGCATAACTCAGTGGGCGACCATATGACACATGGACACAAGGCAGCAGCCTGGGCTCTCTCTGCTCACCTGTCTGTCGTCACTACTGGTGTCAAATAAAGACAAAATACCAAAAAACAGGGGGCGATCGTGGCTCAAGAGTTGGGCGTTCGTCTTGTAATCGGAAGGTTGCCGGTTCGAGCCCCGGCTCCAACAGTCTCGGTCGTTGTGTCCTTGGACAAGACACTTCACCCGTTGCCTACTGGTGGTGGTCAGAGGGCCCGGTGGCGCCAGTGTCCGGCAGCCTCGCCTCTGTCAGTGCGCCCCAGGGTGGCTGTGGCTGCAATGTAGCTGCCATCACCAGTGTGTGAATGTGTGGATGACTGAACGTGTAAAGCGCTTTGGGGTCCTTAGGGACGAGTAAAGTGCTATACAAATACAGGCCATTTACCAAAAAAACAACATTAAAAAACCAAAAACGCTCTGTGCAGACTGATCATGATGATGATCTGTCTTTATTTGCTTTGTTGTGAAGCAAACAATCCCTGCAGCATAAGTCGGGGCCCAAAACCAAAAGCCACCAGTGGAAATATGTAGAGAATGACCCAGAATTTACTTCAGCTTAGTGAAATACACTTGGACATTATCCTGAACTCTGTGTGTGTTACATTAAAAGACCTCAAAGTGCTGCAGGTGTGTGTGAGTGGGTAAACGTGGGTTATAGTGGTCACTAGAAAAATAACACCACTCCCATTACTTCACAAAATTCACTTTCACAAATTTTCCAAATTTATCATTAAAAAATAAGGATGTGTGTGAAACAATGAGTGACGGAACAAAGTTTCTCAGTCTGGAAAAGGTCAGAAAGCCGTTTCCAAAGTTGTGGGACTCCAGCGAACCACAAATGCCAGAAACACACAATAGTGGTGAACAGTGTTGGTCAAGTTACTTGAAAAAAGTAATCAGATTACAGTAACGCAGTAACGCATTACTTGTAACGCGTTACTGCCCATCTCTGGTGGTGACCCCTCCCGGGAGGAGCCGACCAACCAGAGTTAACCCTGTTTTTCTGTCTCAGGACCTGAAGACTTGCTGTGGTAAACGGAAACAGGATTTCTGCCGTCTGCCAAAACATCCAATAAGGAAAATGTCTGTCCATCTGTTTGTGACCTCAAGCTGAAGCACGCTTCAGCAGGACAATGATCCAAAACACAGCAGCAAGTCCACCTCTGGATGGTCTAAGAAACACAACTCTGACCTGACTGAGATGCTCAAAAACCCTCCAGTGTGGCTGAGTTACAACAATTCTGCAAAGACGAGCCAAAATTCCTCCACAGAGTGTAAAACACTCACTGCCAGTTATCACAAACACCTGAGTGCAGTTGTTGCTGCTGAGGCCCAACCAGGTTTAGGGGCCGTGTAGCTTTGGGGGTTTTGTCCACTTATTCATAAATACTTTTATTTAGAAACTGCATTTTGTGTTTAGTGTGTTGTATAAGGGTCAAAGACTTTTTCACACTACTGTGCATACTTGCAAGTAACCATAGTGTCTCTGTCTCAGGTGATGAAGATGATGGGTCTGAACAATGCAGTCCACTGGGTGGCGTGGTTCATCACGGGCTTTGTCCAGCTGTCCATCTCCGTCACTGCTCTCACGGCCATTTTAAAGTACGGCCGGGTGTTGCTCCACAGCGATCCCTTCATCATCTGGCTGTTCCTTACCATCTATGCCGTGGCTACTATCATGTTCTGGTAAGACTTTGTAAATTCCTCACTTCTGGCTCAATGCCTCAGTGTGCACAGCTTCACGGATAATGTTTAGTACAGTTCAGAATAGGAAGGGGATACTCTCACCACAGGGTCAAAGGTCAGTTTTGCCCAGACCTCCAATATATCTACTGGTGTGCATGAGATAAACTGCTGAATTTATGAATTGAAATGCTATGTGAATATAGCTTGTAAAGCATGGTGCATTTAAGCCTAGAAAAATAAAACTCATTGAAAACAATTAGGTTAGTTAGCATTTATCGGTACAGTGGAGAACGCATAATTTAATTTTTACCTCTGACAGCAGTTTGATAAAATTAAGCACTTCCTTCCTACAATCTGCAATCAAATCTTATTTGATACTCGCTGGTCATTCTCACTTAAACAAAAGAGTGAATGAACTTTAACATGTGTAAGTCTGGCAGTGTTTTCATTAGTTACAAGAAGCACTCTGAGCACAAACCTCCACCAAGGCAGCTCACTCTTTAGGTTTCAGGGAACAAGATTATAATATGCATTTATTATTTTTACTTTATTCTTTTAAAGAATACTTTAAGACATTTGCAGTGCATGAAGAGTGCAGGCGTTTGTTATTTGTCCTGTTGAAACCCACTTATACTATTTTATTATTTATTTATGTAGCAAGTACATGTGTAGCATTCATTACACATTTAAATGTTTCGTTGACCTTGACGAAGAGGTCAGACGTCAAATGATATTTAAATATTAATTAGATATTTTCTATTTGTTGACAATACACACGACTGTGAATATAAACTCTCCACCCATTTAACGTTTCATTTTAATTGATTCAGGACTTATCGAGGCATCATGTTTACAGACATAATGACAGGATGAGATGCATGCAAACTCTACCAGGGAGGTACTTCATTACCTGAAGTAACTTTATTACCATATACCAAATAAAATGTCCATCCTTCCTGCGAGCAGTCTTTATCCTCGGGTCCTCTGCCAGAGGCCTGGGAGCTTGAGGGTCCTGTGCAGTATCTTTGCTGTTCCTGGGCTCTGCTGAGGCCACGCTCCCTGTTGGGGATCACTGCCCTGAGCGCTCCGATTAGGACTGGAGACCTTCACCCTCCAAAACTTCTATTCAGTTTTATTTATACGGCAACAACAGTCGCCTCAAAGTGCTTTATATTGTAAGGCAGACCCTACAATAATACAAAGAACACAGAAAATCCCAACAGTTAGATGACCCCTGTGAGTAAGTGCTTTGGCGACGGTGGGAAGGAAAAACTCCCTATTAACAGGAAGAAACCTCCAGCAGAACCAGGCTCAGGGAGGAACTCACATCTGCTGCTATTCGATGGGGATGAGGGGAGGAAGACAGGACGAAGACATGATATAGAAGCGAGACAGAGATTAATAATAACTAAATGCAGGGAGGAATGAGAAAGGTGACTTAAGAAGAAACACCCAGTGCATCATGGGAATCCTCCAGCAGCCTACACCTATTGCAGCATAACTAAGGGAGGATCCAGGGTCACCTGGTCCAGCCCTAACTATATGCTTTATCAAAAAGGAAAGTTTGAAGCCTAATCTTGAAAGTAGAGATAGTGTCTGTCTCCTGAATCCAAACTGGAAGCTGGTTCCACAGAAGAGGGGCCTGAAAACTGAAGGCTCTGCCTCCCATTCTACTTTTAAATACTCTAGGAACAACAAGTAGGCCTGCAGAGTGAGAGCGAAGTGCTCTAATGGGGTGATATGGTACTACAAGGTCATTAAGATAAGATGGGGCCTGATTATTTAAGACCTTGTATGTAGGGTCTACCTTACAAGGCGCCTTGAGGTGGCTGTTGTTGTGTTTTGGCACTACATGTAGACTGACTGGGCTCCCAGTTGGATTTTTGCAAAAAGGTGGTGTTCCCACCAGGGAAGAGTTGCTGTCCCAAGTGGAGGAATTGAAGTATCTTGGCGTCTGTGATGGAAAACAAAAGATTGACGGATAGATTGGGGCCATTTTTGCATGTAGTCCTACCTGGAGGAGGCTCAGGGCACGCTGGAGAAATGTCCCTCCAATGGCCCGATAATCCCCTCAGTGTTTCCTGAGATGAGATAGACGAGGTTTCTGGGGTGAGTTAGGTCTGTGTTTCTCTTGTTAGGCTGCTGTCCTTGAGACATGGTTATTCATGGACGGATGGATGGATACTAAGCTGTCAGTATGTCAGTGTAAGAGGAGTTTGTAGTCAGCCTCCTGTGGTCAGGACTTTTGGTTCTCAATGGCTTTTTTTCGATCAGTGCTGGAGGTTTCTGCCAGACATGGAAAACCTGGTGTCTTGAGTTTTAATGTTAGTGAACATTGAGTGATGATTATTTTTGTAAAATTGTGAACCTTGTCTTTATATTTAGTGATTTTGCTGCACATCTCATTGTATTTTAAAAACTTGTGGAATATGTCATGAAACAAATGAAGCGTACCTTTTTTTCCCAGTTTCCTGGTGTCAGTAATCTACTCCAAAGCTAAGCTGGCTTCTGCCTGCGGAGGAATCATCTATTTCCTCAGCTATGTGCCCTATATGTATGTGGCCATTAGGGAGGAGGTGGCTCACGACAAGATCACTGCCTTCGAGAAATGCATTGCTGTAAGGCATTTTACATGTTTTTCCTTTTTCACCAATCAAAACTCTTTGAATTTGTGGTGCGTTGGTAAAATGTTCTTTATCTGTTGTTCTGTGAAATCAGATAATCCACATTGTTTCCTTCTCTTTTAGTCTCTGATGTCTACCACAGCTTTTGGCCTTGGTTCCAAGTATTTTGCTCTATACGAGGTAGCAGGTGTTGGCATTCAGTGGCAGACCATAAGCCAGTCACCTGTAGAAGGCGATGACTTTAACCTCGGTCTCTCCATGATGATGCTCATCATTGATGCTGGCGTGTACGGTGTGCTGACCTGGTACATAGAGGCTGTGCATCCAGGTGTGAAATCCTTGCTCTCTCAGGTTTTCTCCCAACAAACGTTATTTAGGAATCTTCTGCTGATTAGATTTTCCCTAATTTTCCATTAGGAATGTATGGGCTGCCGCGCCCATGGTACTTCCCACTGCAGAGGTCCTACTGGTCTGGCAGTGGCCGTGTCGAGACCTGGGACTGGCCTTGGTGCGGAGGTGGAGCTGCCAGGCTCAGTGTGATGGAGGAGGATCAGGCTTGTGCGATGGACCACCGGAGGAATGGTAAAAACCAACAACATGGTGCTCGAGGACATATTCTGTCAATCAGCTTAAAAACACTGTAATACACACCATCCTAAACTTTAGTAGAAGGATAAATATTATTTATCCCTCCATAATATCATAATAATATTAAATATTATTATTTCCTTACACAGGAACCTTTCCAAGTTTGCATGTTTGACCAGGATTATGAATTTCCAGATTCCAATGTGACACACGAGACAGTTCAGTTCAAGATGACATGAAGCCACGCCCCTTTTATTTCCTTATTTGTCCCGAGTAAATAATAGTGCTGAGTTCAAATCGCCATGCAGAAACCACAGGGTCTCTCCCTGTTTCAAGCATGTGATTATTTGCCTCTCCTCTTAGTGCTTTTAACAAAAGAAGTGGAATTAACGATGGAGAAAAACTGAACACTTTTTAAATCGATATTTTTATAAATGTTTCCGATTTTGTTCTCACTGCTTTTTCTTCTGTGTCATTCCAACTCCAGAGGAGATCCGCGGGATAGAGGAGGAGCCCAACCACCTTCCCCTGGTGGTGTGTATAGACAAACTGACCAAGGTGTACAAGACAGGCAGTAAACTGGCCCTGAACAAACTGAGCCTCAACCTCCATGAAAACCAGGTGGTTTCCTTCTTGGGACACAATGGAGCTGGGAAGACGACTACAATGTGAGAGGCAGTGTGCAGCATGTAGTAATGGTTTTTATTGTGCAGCTCCGGCACTGGAGAGCTCAACGATTTACTCTTGCATGGTTTTTTAGATCACACTGAGACATGCAGGTTTTATAAGACTTATATATATAATGAAATATAAACATCCATGATCTGTTCCTAAATGTTCAGCCTGCTGTAGCTACACACAAACAAACAAAAAAAGAAGAAAATAAAAATATGATATTTTTTAAAGTTAATCATCACTAAGATATATTGGACCAAACAACATTTAAGCAACACATCCTGGTTAATGTATCACTGTGACCTGTAATCTCAACTGTATGTTCATAGGTCCATCCTGACAGGTTTGTTCCCGCCCACGTCTGGCTCTGCCACCATCTATGGCCACGATATCCGCACTGAGATGGAGCGTATTCGACAGAACCTCGGGATGTGTCCGCAGCACAACGTCCTGTTTGACAAGCTGAGTGTGGAGGAGCATCTGTGGTTCTACTCTAGGCTCAAAGGCATGGCTGAAGAAGACATCTGCAAGGAGATGGACAAGTCAGCTGCTTTTATTCAATTCAGTTTTATTTATGTAGCGCCAAATTACAACAGCAGTTGCCCAGAGGCACCTTGTATTGTAAGATAAAGAGCCTATCCTGAACCTTTATGGAAATTCAAACTGTGCATATGTAAAGGCACTGAGGTCACAGCACAGGCTTAATGCTGTTTAGTTGTTTGGGACTCATTAGGGTTTAACTTGCCTCACAACTTTTCACCAATCAACAGAACACAACTCTCTCTGTCTGTGTGTGTCCAGGATGATTGTTGACCTGGAGTTGTCCAATAAGCGTCACAGCTTGGTGCAGACATTGTCTGGTGGGATGAAGAGAAAGTTGTCTGTCGCCATTGCCTTTGTTGGTGGTTCCAGGGCCGTCATCCTAGACGAACCAACCGCAGGGGTGGACCCCTACGCCCGCCGAGCCATCTGGGATCTCATTCTCAAGTACAAACAAGGTGAGTGACTCCTAGGTATCGTGCAGAGTGACATGACATCAATCCAGGGATTTAATCCTCACCAAAGATATTTAAGTGTTGTTCAGTCTGTTCATATTTCTTGTATGCACGTGGGAAAAAATGTCCTCTGCGTTCAGTTTTCAGAATATTGTTGCAGAGGCACGCTCTATCCTTTTTTTGATGTCCTGCATGGTAAATGTAACCCAAACCACCTCCTACATATGTGTGTGGCTCCTCTGCCCTAGGCCGCACAATTCTGCTGTCTACCCACCACATGGATGAAGCAGACCTTCTGGGAGATCGCATTGCCATCATCTCACATGGGAAACTCAAATGCTGTGGCTCCCCACTCTTTCTCAAGAGCACTTATGGAGATGGATACAAGCTGACACTGGTCAAAAAGCAGAGCGAAGGCCGAGGTGTGTGTGTGTGTGTGTGTGTGGGGAGCCCCTTAATGATACATATGGTCATGATTTATGAATGCATGTGTGCATTGGTATACACAGAAGTGCAATCATATACACTGCATACATTGTTTGTCTACTATATGATTTGTACATTTGGGATTTTATTGATTTTATTTAACATATGTACAACCTTTGTCTATATTTTGGTGAATTACAGTAGAAAATACTTACTGGCATGGTGTTCTGGAATCATCACAAATGTACATCCAGCATTCACTTCAATAATCTGATTATAATATAATAATGTATGAGGTGAGAGTTCAGTTAAAGGAGCCCCTCATAAATGATGTTCATTTTATTCAGTGTGTGCGTGGAGTTGAACTACACACAGCAGAAAGATGTTAGAAGCAGAGCAGTAACACGATTACTAAACCTTCAACCAAAACTGCTTTTAATAGAAAGGCAAAACAAAACCACACAAGCAGAAGAGCCCTACACTATGCAAATATGACCACAACAAACATGTGCCCACCACCCCCACCTACCCACCACCATGCAAAAAACCAAAAGTCTTCATGCTTTGTGTTTTTTCTTTCAATGCTAAGGCCAGGCCAGCCAGTTCCAGCCTCCGTCTCTGTCTCCGTCCTCCTCTCTGTCGCCTTGCTCAGAAGTTCAGGTCACTCGGTTTATTCGTCAGTTTGTGGCTTCCTGCCTGCTGGTGTCCGACTCCAACACTGAGCTGTCCTACGTGCTGCCTTCTGAGGCTGTCAAGAAGGGCTGTTTTGAGAGGCTGTTTCAGGTACATTTACACAAGCAAAGAAAACTCTTCTGTTACAGAATAAACTCACAGCTATTGATCGCAAGGTTGGTAGTTTGATCCCTGGTTGCTCCCAGTCTGTATGCCAAATATCCTTGGCCAAGATACTAACCTCAAGTTGCTCATCAATGCATCCATCAGGGTGTGAATGTTTGATAAAAAACATGTAGAAAAAGAATAGAAAAAAGTGCTGGTGTGAATGATGAGTAGAAAAGCAGGTCATTTACATCTTTTCTGATGCTGCTGCTGATATGTTTAAGTTTGTTAGCATTCTATATATGGTCTGGCTAATTGCATAAAAGACAATGTGTTTTAAATGTAATCTAATTCAATTCAGTTTTATTTATATAGCACCAAATTACAACCACGGTTACTTCAAGGTGCTTTTGTAAACTAACAACTCTACAATAATACAAAAAACAACTGCCTTGGTGGCTGTGGGAAGGAGAACTCCCTTTTAACAGGAAGTAGCTTCCTGCAGAACCAGGTTCAGCCAGGAGCAGTGATACTCTGTGATAGGTCGGCCGTGCAGGGAGGAAGACAGTAGAACTGTGGAAGAGGGCCGTGGATTAATAATCGATGGATGGATGAATGGGTGGATTTGGCCTGCACCAAGCAGACCCCCCACCGGGCACCAAAGAGGCCCAAGCCAGGGGAAGCAACTACAAATGAGTAGCAGTAGGGAGGGGAAACCCCCAACCTCCATGACCATGGCCTGCAGTGGGCAGGGCTCAGCAAGGCCCAGGCTCAGGCCTAGCCAAATATACATGTTCCCAAAAGGAGACGAGCAAAACTGAGAATGAAAAAACTAAATGGGATATAATAAAAACTTAAAATGACATAAATAAAGGACAAAGATGTGGAAACCACACAAGTAGTACTAAAATGTTGAACTCAAAATGCTAGTACAAAGACCCAGGACTATCCCTGTAAGTGTGACATAAAAAAAACCTTTTTAACAGTGTTGTAGTACCCCAAACCTTGGCAGATCTTAGCATGGTGTGCAGTGTCCTCAAAGAAGTGGACAAAAGAAGACCCATAAAGGCCGACAAACTTCAATTCAATTCAGTTTTATTTATATAGAACCAAACAACAGTCGCCTCAAGGTGCTTTATACTGTAAGGTAGACCCAACAATCATATGACCCCCTATGAGCAAGCACTTTGGTGACAGTGGGAAGGAAAAACTCCCTTTTAACAGGAAGAAGCGTCCGTCAGACGCTCAGGGAGGGGCGGGGCCATCTGCTGCGATTGGTTGGGGTGAGAGAAGGAAGACAGGATAAAGACATGCTGTGGAAGAGAGATTAACAACAAGTGTGAAAACCTCCCGGAGCAGATAACCAGTATCTAAAAGCCACGTCCTTTAGAAACGGGGAAAAATACAGCACCTGACACAGGACCACGTGCACCCGGCCCTTCATTTGACCTACTGTTTGCTGAAGTCTCATCAGAAATGATCTAACTGTAAGAGTGGCTGTCAAGAAGCCATTCTTAAGGAAGTATGCCAAGTTGTGCAAGAACTAGACTGAAACAGGCCTTAAGAATGAAGTGTTTCATTTTTGTATCAAATCCTCAGTTTGTAGCAATCAAAAGAAAGCTGAGCATATTTATCGACCTTTAAAACATCTTGACATAAATGTGTTATGATGTTTTACGGGTCGATCTCATAGTTTAATGTGACAATTAAGCCAGCAGTGTTGCCGATATTGTTCAAATAGATGGAAATATGAAAGGGAAAAAGTACTGACAGGTTGTGATCTATCATGGAGTACCGTCTGGTAAGCATTGGCTTCATTTTTTAGTGATCCCAAACACACTGCAGTGCAGTAAAAGCATATCTGGGTAGACAAATTCCCAGTGAAACACTATCAGCCATTCACTGACCTGCCCAGGAACTCAATGTTATTGTAGCGGTGTGGAATCATCTTGACAGAGAATGAAGCAAAAGGCAGCAAACAGCCACAGATAAGCTTTGGAATATCCTTCAAAAAGCCTGAATAAGTATACATGAAGACTGCTTCAAAATAAAATTCATTCTTCATTCTGTGCTGAAGAATAAAGGCGGTCATACATAAAGACAGACTTTGTACACTTCTAACAATCTTCAAACTCTCATTTTGCCTTATTTACTAATTTGCCATTGTGCCTCCAGGCTTTAGAGAAGAGCTTGGACTCCCTGGCACTGACTAGTTTTGGGGTAATGGACACCACCTTAGAGGAGGTCTTTCTCAAAGTGTCTGAAGAGGACCAGTCTCTTGAAAACAGCGATGCTGGTGAGCACATGTTTCTTATATGTTCATATGTGTGTTTTGACTTCATCAGTTGGCACATGGCTGACATGATTACCTTCTTCCCACCCCTATTATCTCTGAGCAGACATAAAGGGTTCGCCAGGGGGGAGCTCTGTAGGGAAATCATCAATCGGTTCAGAAGGTTTGGGGGGACCACAGGGTGAGACAGGATCCCAAGTGGAGCCTGAAAAGCCAACGGTGGAACTAAACAATCTGGTGAAGTGTTCCACACTAAGCCAGAGCCAGTCTTCTCTAATGTCCTCCTCATCTGTCGGCTCAGTAAGAGGCGATGAAGGAGGGCTATATACCGACTTCTATGGAGATTACTGTCCGCTCTTTGACAACAGACAGGGGGCTGACTCTGCTAGCCTCCAGGGTAAGACAACAACAACAGCAGATGTACTCTTGTTTGATCGTTCTTTGCCACATCTTTCATGAATTTATACACAAATTAAAAACATTTTTGTTTGTTTGTTTTTTGCTAGTTTATTAAAAAAAATCTTTACAAAACCATTCTCTTACTCTGCTGAGGCAAATGATGGTGTGGTGCACTCTATTGGTTTGAGCATCTTTAAAATGTGTCAAGAAATGATGGTTGGAGAGCAGATGATGCAGAGTGACAGTGAATCCAAAATTTGGGAAAAAATGACCTTAATAAAAGAACAAGTCAATCATCCGTCCATCCTTCCCTCCCTCGTTATGGGGGCAACAGCCTAAGCAGAAAAGCCCTGATCTCCCTCTCCCCAGCCACCTCACCCCACCAGTGTGTTATGGACTTGCACCAAAGCCTCCTGCAGATGGGTCATGCTGACAATATCTAACCTAGGAGGCACCCAGGCAGCGTCTTGCTCTTGTTCCATCCTGCATCTGAGGTTTGACTAATGGACAAGCTGTCCCTGAGAATAGACCTTTCTAGGGAAGCTGAGGAGTGTGACCCCCTTGTAATTATCCACAGCATGTCTTTATCCTGTCTTCCTTCTCTCACCCCAACCGGTCGCAGCAGATGGCCCCGCCCCTCCCTGAGCCTGGTTCTGACGGACGTTTCTTCCTGTTAAAAGGGAGTTTTTCCTTCCCACTGTCACCAAAGTGCTGCTCATAGGGGGTCATATGAATGTTGGATTTTTCTCTGTAGGTATCATTGTAGGGTCGACCTTACAGTATAAAGTGCCCTGAGGCGACTGTTGTTGTGATTGGGCACTGTATAAATAAAATTGAATTGAATTGAAAGAAACCCTCTGACCCCCCCCCTTCTTAAAGATGGGACTCACCACCCCAGATCTCCCAGAGCGGAGCCTCTGCCAGGCATTCCCAGGGCACTCTCACAATACATTTAGGCGTGCCAGGTTCAATATCCTCCCCCACCACCTGATCCTACTCATTACCAGGCGGTGGTCAGTTGACGGCTCTAGCCCTCTCTTCATGCAAATGTTCTGGATAGATCAGAAATCTGATTATACAATAAGACAACTGATCATCAACCTACGGTGTCCTGGTACCGTGTTTGTGTATGGGCACCCTTATATTCAAAAATAGTGTTTGTATGAACAAACTGTGATTTGCACAGAAGCCAAAAACAGAACCCTGATCTGGTTCGGATCAGGCCATTCCTCCCAGTCACCCCCCTTCAGGTCTCACTGTCCACGTGAGTGTTGAAGTCTCCCAGTAAGAAGACAGAGTCACTAGATGGAGCAGTGACTTGAACAGTCCAGGACCTCTCCAGGAGACTGGTTCCAAACCAAAGCCATGTGTTGAGCCTGCTATAGCCAATATCTCTCAACCTCACACACTAACTCAGACTCCTTCCCCACCAGAGAGGTGGCATTTCATGTCCCAGCAGCCAGCCTCGATATCTAGGGATCAGACTGCCACAGCCTCCATCCCTGACCACTGCCTGACACATGCGATGTTTGAATGGATAAAATGTCAGCCAAGGCACGGACAGAATATCTGTGGAGGGATATAAAGATGGGATTCACAGGCACTTCCATGCATGTCAAACAGAATTTAAGATAACTGAACAAACAGGTGGTAAATATTTATCTAAGATGACTTAAAGTTGAACACGTTTTTAAAGGAAAGAACAGACTTTTTGTTTTAAAAACACACAGTTATCACTCTCATCATGAGTTTAGATGCTTCCATCAGAAAAGACGTTTGTGCTCGAACCCATGACTCTCATGGCTCGTTTCAGGTTTTAGTGACTTATATTGTCAAAATTTAGATGAATATTTTCATCAGTTTATTAGTTAATAAATGCAAGTGACAATGCTACAACATTAAATGTGTTTTTCTTAGTTTTTGTTTTTCTTTAGATCTTTTTTCTTTTCATGCTTCTTGAATAAAAATGCTCATAGTGAGCAGAATAGTGTGAGCACTAAAGAATCATACAGACCAGTGTTGTGATTACTGTTCTCATCCAGATTTTGTCAGTTTGTCTATTTCATGTTTTAACTTTTTCACTTTAGGAGATGCAGAGAACCCCTCGTCACCAGAGCCGGAGGTGCTGGAAGGGCAGGGCACGTTCAAGCTGGAGGGTTGGTGGTTGAAACTGAGCCAGTTTCACGGACTTATTATCAAGAGGTTTCACTGTGCCAAGAGGAACACCAAGGGTCTCTTCTCTCAGATCCTCCTGCCTGCCTTCTTTGTCTGTGTGGCCATGACCGTGGCCTTATCTGTGCCCGAGATCGGTGAGATTTTACTCGTCCTTTGGTGGTTTTAATATTGCTGCCGTCCTGCCTTACCAAGAAGATGAACAGGATTGCAGAAGTTGTCTGTATACTGTTAAACAGTTCAGTATTTAGATTATGGTGAATACAGTTTTGTACAGCGCTCTTAATACTTTAACAGTCTATTACAAATAAACTGCTGAGCGGGCTCTCAGCAGTTTAGATGATATAAGTTGTTGTGATTTGGCCACATGTAAATAAAACTGTATTGAATTTCACATTCATCGAACAGTCTTTGCTCATAAACATCTTCCTAAAATAGAAAAACTTAAAATACGTGGATCAAACTTTACAAGACAAATGTTTGAACCAAAGTATTAAAATGAATCATGAAGGTGGTACACTAAGATTAGCAGCAAAGAAACCGAGCAATAGAATAGAATAGAATAGAATAGAATAGAATAGCCCTTTACTCCTGCACGATTGACAATGACAATAAAGTATCAATGGTAAGACAGCAGGAACAAATATATACAAACAAGAGAAAGGCACATATTGGAGAACAGGTTGCAAAGCGCTTAGAAGTAGTGATAAGGACTCTGAGTCCACGAGTGATGACTGATGAGGGTTACTCAGACCAGATTGTTGAGCTGGGTTGGCAGGGTGGGGTGTGGGGGGATGGTGTCTGAACGGCACAGGGGAAGCAGCTGTTTGTGAGTCTGGAGCGAGGAGGAGTTTTACACACAGTGCCAGAGATTCATGTCCGTGTCCTGCAGCGATCACCTGAAATATTCAGAAAAGAGCCCCCATATTTGTAGCAGAAACACATACATATGTGAGTGTGTTTCATGTTTAAATTTCACATTTTATATAAGAACAGAGCAGCGTAGTTAAATAATCATTTTATGCTTTCATGCTTAGAAACGGAGGGCATCAATAATCATAGACTGAAAGCGTCACTTTGTCGTCTTGTTGTTAAGTTTGGCTCATTGTGACTCGTGTTGCTTTTTGTGGAGCTCCTGCAGCCAGCTATGAAGAATGTGTGATATACCAGGGTGGAGGGTAGCAGTAGCTGGTGAGCATGCTCACTTCAGTCGATATTGAAATTATTTGTTTATTTTATTCATTCAACAGTTAAAACAGTGGAGCTACTAAACTAATGAAATACATGGTAAATGGACTGGTTCTTATACAGCGCTTTTCTACTCTTCTGAGCACTCAAAGCTCAGAAGAGTAGCACTAACCCTAAGTTTATACAACTTGTGCATTCACCCATTCAAATTTTTCTAGGTGCTTTCTAAGTAACATTCACACACATTCATACTCCGATGGATGCATCGGAGAGCAATTTGGGGTTAGTATCTTGCCCAAGGATATTTGGCATGCAGACTAGGGGAAGCCAGGAACCTTCTGATCAGTAGATGACCTGCTCTACCACCTGAGCTACAGCCACCCCAAGCGGGTTTCTAGAGCTCATTGCACTTTATTTTTACAATTAGCTGTAAAATCTATGTAAAAAGATCCCTGATTAATGGATGAATGTTCTGTGTGGATTATTTTACAGGAGATTTGCCACCCCTGATCTTGTCCCCATCTCAGTATCATAACTATACCCAACCAAGAGGCAACTTCATCCCTTATGCCAATGAAGACAGACCCCAGTACAGGTAGAATGATGTTTAATTTACTGATAAACTTATATAACTCATGCAGATTTTTATCATTAAAACTAAATATTGCAGATGTTTCTTTCATGTTTTCAGCAAATAAAAATTCAACATGCTTGATATTATTTATACTAAACTGTCTGTCAGGTTTAATTAGCGTAGATGCCGTGATTGTAACTGTCCACACTGCTGTAGCAACTTGTCTTTTGCTTAGTAAACAGCTGCATATAAGAAAGCTCTACCAAGACCTATAAAGGGTTTCTGGTAGTGAATCATCTCCACATCAGTAATGAAAGGATTAGTTTCAGTATATGTGGCTAAATTGTCAAGTTGTGTGATGGTTGCAGTGAGACCAGGGAACTGATTTCATCTCATTTTTATGATTGAAGATGTATGTGCTGATTGTTTATGCCTGCTACTGTCACCCTTACACACAACAGCCAAAGTGACCTGTGTTAAAAACGATATAGCCTTGTGTTAGCAGGACTGTCAGCGATGAGTGTGCCAAGCATAACTATGGTTCAGGGTCATGGACTAACTCAATCACCTTATATATTATTCCATGGAGTCCTGTCACCTCGACCTGTAGCAGAGCTTAGCAAGGTTGACCAAAAGAGATCTTATTAGTCCAAATACTGGAGCCTTTAGACGCTGAAATAAGCTGTTACTTTAAACAGAATCCTGGTGCACAGCAGCATTTTGCTCAAGTCAACATTGACACAGTGGAATAGAAAGAAATGTGACTGACACATCTTTGGTCCACTCTCAGGAACAAGCTGTCACCAGACGCCAGCCCACAGAAGATCATCAACACCTTCCGCCTGCCCTCGGGTATCGGTGCTACTTGTATCCTCAAAACCCCCTTCAACAGCACCCTGGACCAGCTAGCACAAACCCTCAACCCCAATGCCAATAACTCCAAAACCCTAGCTGCCAAATACTTTGATTCTATGTGTCTGGACTCCTTCACTCAGGGCGTCCCCCTCTCCAACTTTGTCCCCCCACCACCTTCGCCAGCACCTTCAGATGACCCAGACTCTAATTTTGAGGACGGTCTGTGGAACCAAACAGTCACTCCTCCAATTACAGTTCATAGTAAGTGCTTCCATAATGTGCATGCGGCCCATTTAACATATGTAGCTCTATATCTGAAAATCAAGACTTGACTTGAAACAAAAAATAAATAAAGGAACATTTTGGAAACACATCATCATGCTGCATGTCTAAGGTGATGTGGTCCAGGTAATATATTAGGAATGAAGGATGACACATCATTTGATGAAAATGATCAATCTACAGAGGGCTGAAGTCAGAGTGAAAAAATGATGCAGCATGCGAGTCTGTTTGGTGGAAAAATTAATTGCAGCAAATGCATGCATGTATGCATGCCTGACAATGTCGAAATATGCTTCTAATGAGATGACAGTCTCCTGGAAGATCTCCTCCCAGATCTGGACCAAGGCATCAGTGAGCTCTTGGACAGTCTATTTGAAGGGAAGACTGGGGACCACTAAGTAGTATCAGTTCCTCTGGGAATTGCCTGGATGCACCAGGAGGAACCCAGGACCCAGTGTCAATGACAGCTGCCTAGCCTGCGTAGGCTTGTGTATCTGCCTGACCATCACTGACTAACCAGCAAACTGGTCATACTGGTTGATGTTACAGATTGCATAACTTTCTCTATGGCTTCTCCAGACCCGTTCACGTCTGTCTCACAGTAATAATAACAGGGCACCACTGCTGGACCTGCCAGTTCTGGTATGGTTAAAGGCCAGTCAGGCTCCACAGTGCTGGGCAGTGACCACAGGGCCCCACTAAAGGACCTCGGGCTCTCAGGCCCTGCTTATGATTGTTGGGTTAGAGACACTGACAGCAGTGGGCTGCTGGCTGTCACTTGTAGGTCTCTGGCAGCACTCATCCTGTTCCACCTGCAGAAAGGAGCAGATACTGGTACAGCTGATGGGTTAAGGACTTTGTGCGGTCCTGTCCAGCTATCCTAGCCTGTGTCTCACAGCATGCTGAGACACAGATAACCTCTGATAATGAAATGTATTGATGTGCCTCGCTGTAGGAGTTGGCCTGCCTGTGCAGCCTCTGTAGGGTGCAGGTAGTACTTCATGCCACCAGTAATGACGCTGCAGTCAGAAAAGATAAGGAGACAAACACTGTCAGTGGCCTTAATCTGAAAACCATTTCTGTTTGGGGGTTGTCTCGTTGTTGCCCATCTAGTCCACCTGTTGTTAATATTATCAGCTGAAACTGATCCCCCCTCTGCTCCTTACCTGACCAGATCACCAAGTTTAATTTATGTGATGCCAAACTGTGATTACAAAGTGTTCCTTTCACGTTTTTAAGCAGAATATTGTTATTGTCTTATTATGTTTTGCTAATATGGACCAATAGACTGATGCCTACATTTCACTTTGGACAGTGTCTTGGCTCATTGGGAGAGCTAATAAATAATTTCTAACGCAGTTTATTCCCCCTGTGTTTTCCCTGTTTTGAGAAGTCCACGTGGACTAAGAAAAAGATCAGCTGAATGAATGATGACTCTTTCACTTTTGCTTAGAGCCTGTTACATCTCCACCTACCTTTCCCTTGTCCATCCATGAGCCGGTGCGCTGCGTCTGCTCTATGCAGGGGACAGGCTTCTCCTGTCCCAGTGGGGTAGGAGGACAACCCCCTCTCATGAAGGTGGTGACCGGTGACATTATGGTGGACATCACAGGCCGGAACGTCTCTGAATATCTGCTTTTCACATCAGACAGAGTGCGGCTGCACAGGTAGGACTGCTGCTGGAGCAACTCTAAGGAAACAGCCACACAACAGAAATACTGACAACATACTGCAAACTGATGCTTTGACTTTTCAGTGTAGAATCTAATTACACAAAATACTAGTTGGATCACCTTAGTTTAAACAGAATTATAACTTTGGGCTGCTACTGGGACCTCCTGAGCCTGAGTAGCTGCGAGCTCCCCTCAGAGTACACAGCAGGCATCATTGTTGAAACGTGTGAACACAGAGACACAGCATATAAGGCAAAAACAGAGTTTGTACAGTTCTTTATTCTTCCACACAGCCTAAGCTCTCTTAGGTAATCTTCAGGAACAGTTCTCCAGGCTTCTTGAAGGATATAGCAAAGCTCTTCTTTGGCTGTTGGCTGTTTTCATCATGTTCTCTCTTCCAATTTTTGTCAAGATGATCCCACATTGCTTCAGTAATGCCGGGCTCCGGTTAGTGTTTTTTCTATTAAGGTTTGCTTAGTGCTCTGGCAGTGTTTGGGATCATTTTGATGTCTGTGAAGGTTCTCAGTTCAGGTCATTATAGTCTAAGGAGCTCAGAAAGAAAAACATCTGGACTTTTTTAACTTGCTTGAAGACGTTTTATCTCCCATCTGAGAAGCTTCTTTAGTTCTAAGAGCAACTGGTGGAGAGTCCCAGATTTTTAAGCCCTATGGGAGTGTCTCTGAGAGAGTCATGGACCCGGTATTGATCCTCTGCCTAATCACACAAGCCAAGGTGTGAAAACGGATGTGGATGAACCAGTTTGTGTCTGAGTGTGTGGCTGGGTCTGAAGTACACTGGGATGTCGTGCTTGGAGAAAACTCCTGAATTTCTCTAATAAACGCGCTACATGAGGGCTGACAGTGCTGTTCTGTTTGTCCTTCCGATTTTCTCTAGCTGGTGTCTGATCTTCTTTTCTGTGCATCTTTGCTGACTTGATGAGCTTCCTTTACATGTGTGTGTTCCTTCTTTTTCCCTTCAGGCTTAGGGCTGTGGTGGCTGTGGCTCAGGTGGTAGAGCAGATCAGCTACTGGTTGGAAGGTTGGTGCCTTCCCCAGTCTGCATGTCAAATATCCTTGGACAAGATACTAACCGCAAGTTGCCCTCCGAAGTGTTCATCAGAGTGTGAATGTGTGTGAATGTAGATTAGTTTGCACTTGTGTTTAGAAGTGCTTGTGTGAATGGGTGAATGAGGCATGTTGTATACAGGGCTTTGAGTACTCTGGGAGAGTAGAAAAGTACTCTATACGAATCAGTCCATTTACCATCAGGCTTAGAGGGAACATGTTCTGCCCGGTGGTGTAGGGTCCTGATTACTCCAAGTTTGTGTTCCAGAGGGTGATGGGAGTCAGAGAGGAGGTACTGGTCCGTGTGTGTGGGCTTCCGGTAAACCTCGATGCTGAGGTTGCCGTTCTCTTCAATGTGCACAGCGCAGTCCAGGAAAGGCAAACAGTCGTCCTTTGTGTCTTCCCTGGTGAACTTGATGTTTTTATCCACAGCGTTGATGTGCGCAGTGAAGGATTCCACTTCTTGTGTCTTGATTTTGACCCAGGTGTCGTCTACATATCTGTACCAGTGGCTGGGTACTCTTCCTTTGAAAGAGCCAAGAGCCTTCCTTTCCACTTCCTCCATGTAAAGGTTGCTGCAATAGGTGACGCCGGGGGGACGATCTGATATCCTCGTGTTGTTCCCTCGTCATCATAAATAATGTTGTTCCAGGTTCAACATTGCAAGTGACCAATCACCTTCTGCTGACGTCATCCGCGACCTCGAAAAAAACAAACGCCTTAAAAAAATCTACTTCACTTGCGAGAAGAGAAAGCGCCTCTGTAAGGACAATATAATGCTTACCGTTTATGAAAGGAAAGTATCCTGAAATGCAAAGAATTCAAGTCCCTGGATCGGCGGACAGAAGCGGTTTCTCTTCTCGCAAGTGAAGTTGATTTTTTTAAGGTGGTATTTTTCAAAGGCATAAAAGGGGGACGTCACAACAATGTGATTGGTCACTTGCAATGTTAAACCTGGAACAACATTTATTATGATGATGTGGGAACAACACTGACACGAGGATATCAGATCATCCGACACCAGGGAGCCCATGGCACAGCCATGTTTTTGTCTGTAGAAACCCTGTGGTGGTAAAGCAGAGCTCTAACACTGTGCAAATCTGATCGGGGGTGAAGCTGGTTCTGTTTTCTAAGCAGGCGTCTTCCTGTAGTCGTTTTTTGACTGTCTCCACTGCCTCTGTTGTAGGTATGCAAGTGAAGGACACCATGGTTTCATCTGGGTCATGTGTAAGTTTCTGGACCTTGTTGATGAAGTCGGTGGAGTTCTTGATGTGATGGTGGTGTTCCCTACAAGGGGCGCTAGGATGGTGAGGTGAGGTGTTTGGCAGTGTTGTATGTGGCTGAGTTTATGCTGCTATCAATGGGTCTGAGTGGGACTCCTTTGTGGATCTTTGGAAGTCTACAGGGTATTACATCCCCTTCGTCATGTATGATGAAGAAGCTTCTCGGATGAAACGTCTTCAAGAAGCTTAAAGATGTCCAGATGCTTTTCTTTCCGAGCTCCTGAGATCATTGTCATGCTGAAAAGTAAATCCGTTATCAATCAGACACTTTCCAGATGTTATTAATGGTGGATCAGTATTTGCTGGTACTTTTCTGAATTCCTAAGTCCATTAATTTTGCAAGTCATACGCTCTTATTGTAATTGTGCATTGCTCTTTGGCTACATTTCGTCTTGATTTCACATGGATACAGTAACATGCACATACTGGTTTTTCTGTCAAATTAATTTTGTTACAGATATGGTGGTTTAACAGTGGGCAACATTCAGAAATCAATCCCAACATCTTTTGGGAGAAATCTTCCACCTATGGTTCGCAAAATAGCGGTGCGCAGATCAGCTCAGGTAAAGACAAAGACGCAATGACTCTACACTGGACAGGTACAGTATACAATACTGCTAACAGTGCAACTTACTGTGTCCAGGTTCTCTACAACAATAAAGGCTACCACAGCATGCCAACGTATCTGAATGTCCTCAACAATGCCATCCTGCGTGCCAACATGCCTCCCTCCAAGGGCAATCCTGCTGCCTACGGTAGACACGCCAGATATAGCTGCTGAATAAAGTTGTGCCAGTTTGGTTGGTTATTTTTAACTACACAACGGATTGTTTGTTCTGTTTGTTTGCAGGAATCACAGTAACAAACCACCCGATGAATCGCACCAGTGCCAGCCTTTCTTTAGACTATTTGTAAGTGTCTGTGGCTTTACCTCATATGTTTATGTGATATATTCACATTTCTGTTCACGTAAACGATGAGTCTTCATTGTTGGTAGCTCTGGAAGAAGAGCAGACCATCTACTAATCAGAAAGTTGGTGGTTCGATTCCTGGCTCCTCTAGTCTGCATGCCAAGAATCCTTGGGCAAGATACTAAGTTGTTCTCCCATGCATCCAACAGAGTATGACTGTGTCAATGTTATATAGAAAGCACTTCAATAGATGAAGCACAGAAAAAGTGTTTGTGTGAATGCGGCAGGTTGTATAAAGTGCTTTGAGTGTTCAGATCGAATAGAAAACCCCGATGTCAGAACCAGTCCATTCACCATTCATCAAACAGAAAAGTTAGTCATAGACTTCCTTAACCCTCAGCTGTAAAACACTGGGGGTCGTCACCCTTCATGGACACGCTACTTTGTGAACACGATAACTCAAGAACAAGGCGACATATGATTTTCAAATTGATACCATAGGTGCATCTCCTAAAAATCTCAGATGAGTTTGGATCCTGTTGACCTTGACCTCAAGTTCTGCTAGGAGGCGTAGGAGTAGCGCTGGCAGCTGCTGGTGTTTTGTCTCTTCTCTTCATTGGAGTTAAAGTATCTGAATTTTAGGAGCAGGACCACGCCTCCAAACAAGCTCCTTTAGCTTCTTATCTATACGTGCTCCCCCAGCTCTACAAGCTGTTCTTCTCGTTTTCGTGCCCCACCCTCCCTCCCCTTTTTCAATTCTTTCACTTCTCATTGGTTCATGGGGGATCTGCCAGGCCCGGGAGCCGCCACCTGTCCCCTCTGAAGCATTCCCCGAACTGCAGCTCAGTTCATGTTTAAGCCATTCACCTTTATCTACTACAAACACTGTCAAACCTAAAATGAGGACGTGGGTCCAGCGAGTGAATCCAGCCATATGGCTGATAGCTGCTAGTCCCTGAGCCTGGTTCTGCTAGGCCTCTCTTCCTGTTGAAAAGAAGTTCTCCTAAAAGGGAATGCTTCTCCTGGGCTATTGTCTATTAAACCCCTTTTCCATTCGTATCTACTCAGATCGACTCGGCGCGGTTTTCAGGGTTTTCGGTTAGGTTGTAGTACCTGGTACCAGGTATGTTTTTAGTATCTGCTCACCCGGGTTCCAAGCAATCCGAGCAGGTACTAAAATGTGACATCATCAGACTGAATGCCACCGATTGGCTGGTCAGTAGTATCACTTAATGAGTCATGAGAGCGTCAGTTTCTATCACATTTAACTTAGCCTACTCACAGACGAAATGCTGGTTTGGCAGCACGAGGCTCCAGATGCTTTCAGTGTGAAGTAACTCCAGACGTCTCACACACCACAGCTGCTCTATCACGTGACGCATACTGCTCCGACGTGCTGAGGTCACTACCTGGGTTACGCCATGTCGCGAGTTATGTGAGGTACTGATATCAGATCATTCCATCGCAGTTATAACTGTGCTTCGGAAAAACAAATAGCAGAGGAGCCACAAAGAGGCCTGAGAAGAGGACAGAGACAGAGAGAGATTCCTCCTTTACTGTAAAGATTGGTGTATAGCTTTAACTTCAGAGAGTTTTGCATAACTTTATGAATTTTTCTGTCAAAGGTGCTTTGAAATGACTGTTGAGAACCAAATACTGTAAACTGAAATTGAACTAGCTCTTCTCCTTGTTTTTGTACCTGCAGGCTCCAGGGCACAGATGTAGTGATTGCCATCTTCATTATTGTAGCCATGTCCTTTGTCCCAGCCAGCTTTGTGGTTTTCCTAGTAGCAGAAAAATCCACAAAGGCCAAACACCTGCAGTTTGTCAGTGGCTGTGACCCAGTCATCTACTGGCTAGCCAACTATATTTGGGATATGGTGAGGATGTGATGTTGCAGATGTGAATGTCTTACTAAATGCTTTAACGTGTGTGCAGCTCCTGAACACGGTTTCTCCTTTTATCTGTCCTCAGCTGAACTACCTGGTACCTGCTACATGCTGTGTTATTATTCTGTTTGTGTTTGACCTGCCAGCCTACACCTCTCCAACAAACTTCCCTGCTGTCCTCTCCCTCTTTCTTCTCTACGGGTGAGACATCTGTCTGCACACACGATTTTTCACCTTGGTTCTGAGTCTCTGCTCACATTGTTATGTAGTTTAGTTGTATACTGACTTCCATTAAATAGACAATATACAGAAGTCAGTCCACTTCCACCACCTGCACTTTTCCTTGTAATTGTTTTAGCGCACAGTTCAGATGATTGGTGCTAATGCATTATATAAAGTAACATTTATAGGGATGCTTTTATTACTGCTAACATATTATCATCACTTTGCCTTTCTCTGATATCAGCTGCACACTTGTATTTTTAACAGCTGTAATTTTATAGCATTAGCAAACTATTTTCACAAACAGGGAAAAATATTAAAAATCACATGTTGTGGTGGTTCCGGTACAGTGGATGTCTCCAGGAGCATATTTTGTCATACTGACATGCAAACTCAACTCTAGTATCATGCTAGGTAATGTCCTGTTTAGGTGCAGTTTTCACAAAACTCTACTAATTGTCTAAATGTAAATTAAATACTAAGATCTTTTTATAAACATGAAAACATATAGCAAGTTTCTTTCTTCCCCTTTCCAGTTGGTCGATCACTCCCATAATGTATCCTGCATCCTTCTGGTTTAAGGTTCCCAGTACAGCCTATGTCTTTCTCATAGTCATCAACCTCTTCATAGGCATCACTGCAACTGTTGCAACCTTCCTTCTACAGCTCTTTGAACATGACAAGGTCTGTTGGATTCTTATATCTTACCTCAGACACATCTTGACAAACATTCTGTGAGCTCAAAGCCAAACGCCATCACTCGTTTCCCCTTCAACAGCAAAAGTACAAATTTGGAAGAGATGGTGATCTTTGAGTTAGATCACCTGCTCTTCCACATACTGGAATAAATACTACAAAATGGAAAAGTATCTGACATGACCTTTGCTTTTTACTGTATTTCTTTCTTTTACTTCTTTTTTTTCTTTTTGCAGGATTTGAAAAAAGTGAACAGTTACCTAAAGTCCTGTTTCCTCATCTTCCCCAACTACAACCTGGGTCATGGCCTGATGCAGATGGCCTACAACGAGTACATCAATGAATACTACGCTAAAATAGGTACACTAAGCACCGAGCTGGCTAATTACAATAAAGTTAAGAGAAAATCTTAAACTACTACGATTTATTTAACAGAGATGAACCAAGATGAACTTGCAAGAACCTAAAAGTTGTGCTATACATACTTAAAGATTTATAGGGGTATTCAGAACACATTCTTAGTTTGGTGCTACAGATTTTATCACAAGATTTGTTGACAACAAAGATTTACAGTCTTGCAGGCTTTTTTGTTTTATTCATAATGATTTTAGGAGATTGAAGTGCAAAGCTGCACATTAAGTTGTTGTAATTATGTGTTTTAGGGCAGTTTGACAAGATGAAATCACCATTTGAGTGGGATATTGTGACTCGAGGACTTGTTGCAATGACAGTCGAAGGCTTTGTTGGCTTCCTCATCACCATCCTCTGTCAGTACAACTTTCTGAGGAACCCCCCGTGAGTTTTCTATATATAGTTTTGAACTGGATGCCTACCACTTAGTTACACAGAGGATCGTATGCTGAGAGATCTACAGTTATAGTTGGCTGAGGACTGTACTAAAAATGTACTTACAATATAAACAAAGGGTACGTTAAAAACACAACTAACCATGAATGACTTAACAACAGGAAAAAGGGGGAAAAACCCCCAGAACTTATGTACTGTACCAAGCCGGCACCAAAGCAGCTTTCAGATTGATGCTTCGTATATAAGACAAATAATGTAGTAGGGTTTCCTGCTGTTACACAGCTTTAAAATATCAGTGTGGCAGGGCGTGGTCTGAGGCACAGCTGCTTAAAAAAATAAAACAAAATAATTCCCCTCTCGCCCCTGTGAGCGGTCCAGCCTTCATGCTCGGGTCCTCTACCAGAGGCCTGGGAGCTTGAGGGTCCAATCCAAATTTATTTATAAAGCAATTTAAAATACCCAGCACAGGACCAAAGTGCTGTACAGAAAATAAGTTAAAAACAATAGAATAACAGAAAACAGCAAAAATAAGTAAATAAAACACAGGGTCCTGCGCAGTATCTTAGCTGTTCCCAGGACTGCGCTATTCTGGACAGACAGGATCTTAGCTCGCACCCTAGGGGGCGTCTCCCATTTTGACTGCCAGTCCATATTCGGCACAGATGTTTCTGTACACTGTGCCGGCCACTTGGTTATGGCGTTCCACGTATGTCCTGTCTGCTAGCATCTTGCACCCTGCTGTTATGTGCTGGATTGTCTCATCTTTACACAGCCTGCACCTGGGGTCTTGCCTGGTGTGATAGACCCCAGCCTCTATGGATCTTGTGCTCAGAGCTTGTTCCTGTGCTGCCATGATTAGTGCCTCTGTGCTGTCTTTCAGTCCAGCTTTGTCCAGCCACTGGTAGGATTTCTGGATGTCAGCCACCTCCTCTGCTTTCTACCAGTGGTACATAACGTGCACCCTTCGCAGAGAGCTCATTTCCGCCACTTGTATCTGCAATCTCGTTCTTTCGTTCACTACCCAAAGCTTGTGACCATAGTTGAAGGTAGGGACACAGAGAGCTGAAGGCAGGACATAATTAAGAGCTTCACTTTAATGCTCAGCTCTCTCTTCACCACAATGGACTGGTACAGCATCCGCATCACTGCAACGTTTGTCAATTGGATTGACTGCAGCACTCCCCTCGCTTGTGGATAATTATTATTAAACCTTTATTTAACCTGGAAAATAGCACTATACCCTAAACAAGACCTCAAACAGCTGCAAACAGCTGAGCTGGAGGCCACCACCTGATGAAGCTAACAGAAACACATCGTCTGCGAAAAGCAGAGATGAGATTCTGAGACCACAAAACGTGAAAGCCTTCTGCCACTTGGCTACACCTAGAAATTCTGTCCATAACAACTATGAAAAGAATCGGTGACAAAGGGCAACCAAGTCCATCACCCACCGGAAACAAGTAAAACAAATTGCCGGCAATGCAGACCAAGCTCTTGCAACAGTTGTATAAGGATCGAATGGCCCGTAGCAATGGGCCAGACACCCCATATTCTCAGAGCACTTCCAACAGGACAGTCCGAGGGACACGGTCGACAAAACACATGTAGACTGGTTGGGCAAACTCCCATGCACCCTCAAGTATCCTTGAGAGGGTAAAGAGCTGGTCTAGTGTTCCACGACCAGGACAAAAACCGCATTGTCCTTCTGTATCTGAGGTTCGACTAGCGGACAGACTCTCCTTTCCAGCACCCTGGCATAGACTTTCCCAGGGAGGCTGAGGAGTGCGATCCCCCTATAATTGAAGCAAACCCTCCAGTCCCCTTTCTTGAAGATGGGAACCACCATCCCAGTTTGCCAGTCTAGAGCTACCGCCCCTGATCTCCACACAACATTGTATAGGCGTGTCGACAAAGACAGTCCTACAACAACATCAACTCAGGCCAAAGCTTATTTACCCCAGGGGCCACCAAGGAATTGTTTAACTGCCTCAGTGACCTCGCCCACGGTGATAGACGACTCATCCCCCTGGTCCCCAGACTCTGCTTCCTCTATGGAAGGAAGAGGTGGGATTAAAGAGGTCACTGAAGTTTTCCTTCCACCGTCCGACGGTCCAAATCAGCAGTGCTCCACCCACGCTATGCAGAGTGTGGGTGGAGCATTGTTTTCCCCTCCTGAGTCACCTGACAGTTTGCCAGAATCTCTTTGAGGCAATCTGAAAGTCTTTTTCCATGGCCTCTCCAAACTCCTCCTACAGTTTAAGTTTTTGCTTCAGCCACTGTTAGGTTTAAATTGTTAAATGTTATCATTGTGTTACTTAAACTTGTAAGTCTTGGTTCAAACTGTATGATCAAAGACATTCCTTTGTTTCTATTGACCTCCCCAGCCTGTTGACTGGTGGGGGAGGCTGTAGTGTTTATTATAGGCACATCCTATGTGAGGGTTCTGTTTTCTTGTTTAGTAAGCTTCCTGCTTTTATGATCCTTTTGGGGGCAGGAGGTCACACAAACGCACCCCCAAACACAAACACACACACTCACATGCAAACACACACATTTTCGCACATGCATACACACACACACATTCTCACACAGGCATACACACACACACACGTGCTTACACACATATGGTACCTTATCTTTTATAACCATAGGGGGGTTTACAATGGGTGGTGCTGTGTGTACTGTAACTGTTTTCAATAAAAGGCGGCAAGCGGAGGCCGGTTCTTCGAAGTGGTCTGAACGAGGGCAGAAGGGCTGCTCTGAGATCCTCCCTTGCGCAAGTAAAATCGCTGTTCGTCTTGCTTCCTTGCTTCGTTAATGGGAATAAGTCTCTAAACCAGTGGGGCCTGTGGAAGCACAGACCCAACAGCCGCTGCCCGAGCCAAGTTCTGCTTGGCCTTAATCTGTGTAATTTGAGAAGCCAAAATCAAAATCTCAATGAAATTGATTTTCACTTTTCTTTGCTTCTCACGAGAAGTGGCTAACGTGAACAGAGATGGCACGATACCACTTTTTTATGTCCGATACCGATATCATAAATTTGGATATCTCCCAATAGTGATATAAATCCGATAGAGCATATTTTATAATCAATGAAACGTTTGGGTATTTTTTCAATATCTTGCTGCATTTTGCATAAATTCATACTTAAGTTTAAAAAAACTAAACTAAACTAAACTAAAGCTATTCTGTTATACCTGTATGCAAAAAATACACTGCAGCCAAAATCTTTCATAGTTCAGCAACACTGATCAATCCAATTTACTTAAACCTGCACCTCCTCCTCATTCTGGTATTTTAAAGAGTACTTAGTGGAAATATTAAACAACCTAACTAACATGGTTGCCAACTCCCAGCAAAAAAATGAATTAAAAAAAGGGAACCACCCCCCACCCTCTGCCTTATAATGCTTAATTGACGTAATCGAATTTAATTTAATGCACATGTAAAAGAAAATGCACAGAAATCAATTATTTTTCTACAATAATTAAATAGATTCAACATCTTTCTTCAACAGAACTGCAGACGGCACAGATGGTTCCCAAAGGAAAAAGTACTATAGCTTACTAGGGTATATTAGACTTAATAGTTCCTACACAATAATAATATTATAATGGTCTCGCATGCCACAGCCGCTCTATCACGTGACGCATACTGCTTCGACGTGCTACGGTTCTGAGCTGAGTTACGCCGTGTCGCAAGTTTTGTGAGGTACTTTTGGGATATTTAATAGATCGGATTACATTTTTTATTTCTCTCCGATATCCGATCCAGTAATTTAGGTCAGATCGGTCCATCTAATTACACATACTTTTAAAATACAGATACATTTAAAAAATGTTGTTGTAAAAGTCTTCACAATACAGTTCTGTAACCGCAGATCAAGGAGGAACTATGCTCATATCCCCCTTCTTGTAGTTGATAAAAGATATGTAAAGACAAGTGGAATTACTGGCTGACATAGAGTGAATACGCTAAAAGATGACTGGAGTATATGTGCTTAGGAGGGTGCCGGTCAGCTGCAAGCCTATCGATGACGATGATGTAGACGTGGCCTGTGAGAGACAAAGAGTGCTGCGTGGAGACGCTGACAATGACATGCTGAAGATCAAGAACCTAACCAAGGTTAAACTTTAATATGTACTTTGCTAACTTTTACACAACTACATATCTTAAACTATTCGTTCAGTTATGCCATTACTCTAAAATGATCCTACTCTGTTAAAGTGGTCATTACTATCAAAAAGTTACATTGCTTGATCCTCAGGTATACAAATCCAGAAAGATGGGACGTATCCTTGCAGTGGACCGCCTGTGTCTGGGTGTCCGGCCCGGAGAGTGCTTTGGATTGCTCGGAGTAAATGGAGCTGGGAAAACCAGCACCTTTAAGATGCTGACAGGAGACGAGTGTACTACTGGAGGAGAGGCTTTCATTAACAGAAACAGGCTAGTGGCTGAAATCACAGAGTGCACTGTAAATGTTACTGTAACATTCTTAGCAGATACTTTAGCAGCAAATGACATCAGACATCAAATACATGGGCACTGACTATAGTCTGGGTTTGTACTGCAGGACCACTGCTGAAGTGATGCCAAGTGTGCTTGTGTGTGTGTGTGTGCATGTGTGCAGTATCCTGAAGGACCTGTTACGTGTGCAACAAAGTATCGGCTACTGTCCACAGTTTGATGCTCTGTTTGATGACCTGACAGCCAGGGAGCATCTGCAGCTTTACACTCGCCTCCGTGGCATTCCTTGGAAAGACCAAGAAAGGGTTAGTCTCTCCCTCTCTCTCTCTCTCACACACACACACACACACACACACACACAACTTTAGGTTTACTAACAGAAACTGTAATCAAAATCGTAATAATAGAAAAAAAAGTATCAGAAAGTGAGGATACGCCAGCATGTTGATCATGAAGATTTTGGCCAGTCCTCACTTTCTCAGTGAAGAGGATAATGCCTCATATTCATGACCAAACTCATTCTGGGTCCGGGATTTCATAACCTTCCTACACACAGTTAAAGTATCACTGGCTAACTTGGAAACATGGATATATTTCCTCGGGCAGTCGCTGACCCACTGCTAAAGCCATGGTGAATGTAAAATGGACTGGTTCTGATATAAAGCTTTTCTATTCTACCTGAGCACCCAAAGCAGTTTCAACAACTTGCCCCATTTACCCATTTATACAAGCACGTTTTTCTGTGTGTGCAGGCTGTGTAACATTCACACACATACAGTTGTGTTCAAAATAATAGCAGTGTGTTTTAAAACATGAGTAAAGCTCAAAATATAATAACGTTTTTTTATTTCCATTCATTGGGAACACTGCACATTCCTGTGAATCACTAAGCTAATATTTAGTTGTATAACCACTGTTTTTGAGAACTGCTTCACATCTGTCCTGCATGGGGCGATCGTGCCTCAAGAGTTGGGCGTTCGTCTTGCCGGTTCGAGCCCCGGCTCCGACAGTCTCGGTCGTTGTGTCCTTGGGCAAGACACTTCACCCGTTGCCTACTGGTGGTGGTCAGAGGGCCCGGTGGCGCCAGTGTCCGGCAGCCTCGCCTCTGTCAGTGCGCCCCAGGGTGGCTGTGGCTACAATGTAGCTGCCATCACCAGTGTGTGAATGAGTGGATGATTGTGTATAGTGTAAAGCGCTTTGGGGTCCTTAGGACCAAGTAAAGCGCTATACAAATACAGACCATTTACCATGCATGGAGTTGCCCGGCTTCTTGCACCTGTGAACAGGTGCGGCAGCCCAGGATGGTTGGACAACTTTCCACAATTCCTCTGCATTTCTTTGTTTTGCCTAAGAAGCAGCATTTTTGAATGTTTTAAATGTGTTTGGGTTCGTTGTCTTGTTGAAACACCCATTTCAAGGGCATTTCCTCTTCAGCATAAGGCAGCATGACCTCTTCAAGTGTTTTGATATAAGCAAATTGATCCATGATCCCTGGTAAGTGATCAATAGGCCCGACACCTTAATAAGAGAAACAGCTCTATATCATGATGCTCGCACCGCCATGCTTCACGGTCTTCAGAGTGTTCTGTGGCTTGATTTCAGTGTCTGTGGCCCTTGGACCCAAAAGGAACAATCTTACTTTCATCAGTCCAGCAAACGTTTCTATATTTCTCTTTAGGCCAGTCCATATGTTCTTTGGCAAATTGTAGATTAGTTTCACACAAGCATTTTCTAATTGTCACAGTACTCACAGGTAATTTCAGACCGCCTCTGATGTCCCTGGAGCTGATTATTGGCTTAGTCTTTGCCGTTCTGGTGTTTGTTCCATCCATTCGAATGGTAATCTTCTGTTTTCTTCCACGTCTCTCTGGTTTGGCTTTCCTTTTTAAAGCATTGGAGATCATTTTAGCTGAGCAGCCTATCATTTTCTCCTCTCCTCAATGTTTTAATTAAATCTCACTGTTCTCCTGAACACTGTCTGGCACGACCCATGTTTCTCAGGTTTTCAGAGACGATTGCATGTACAACATGTGCTGGCTTCATCCTTAAATAAGGGCCGCATGAATGACACCTGTTTCTTCACATAGTGAATGACCTCACTGATTGGACTCTGCTATTACTTTGAACACGCCCCTTTCACTTCATTATTCAGTTACACAGACTCAGGTGCATTCATGTCATGCATCGATTTCAAGTTGAGGTGAGTGTCTTGCTCAATAATACGGCACAGAAACCAAACCAGTCTGCATGGAGGGATAAGAAAAGATGATCTGTGCCACTGCTTGAAAAAGCATTCTCTTTTCTTGTTTCCTCTCCCACGCACCTGCTGTCCTCCATCTTTGAACCAAGGCAGGTGTTCTTAATGGTTTATATTTTTGTATCTGGACAGATTGACATCCATCTGTTTATCATTCATTTTCTGCTGTGGCAACAGCAGAGATGCCCCGACCTCCAACTACACAGTCACCTCTGAGGGGACATCAAGATGTTTCCAAGCCAGCAGAGACATCAGCTCTGTAGCGTGGGTTTACCCCGGGACCTCTGCCCAGTAGGACATTAGGGCTGTTCGATATAACGATGTATATCGGATGACGATATAAAAACATCTGTCGTTTGTTTCGTGGTGTCGCAAATTAAACTGTTTACAGCAATATTTTTCATGGTTTTGATGGTCACTGTAGTATTAATTTCCTAAAGTTCTCTCTTTCTCTTATATTTAATATAACCCCACTACAGACCGACAAGCACCTGTTTTTACGTGTTGTCGTTAGCAACAATGACGGTAAAACCATCGCGTGGCTCCGCTGTCCGCTTGTTTGTTTTCCACGTAAACCTTTCACAATAAAGCTCAAGATCCTGTTGAGATTTTTCAAAATAAACTGAATCAGGTGAAAGGGTATGCAGAGTGTTTACGGATGAGAAGCAAAAAAGAGCCGTCAGGTGCTAAAAAATAAATCTTAGACTCAAACTTTGAAAGAAAATGGTGGAAAGAAAACACTCGACTCCAGGTAAAGGACACGCAGCTGGAGACACTTCACACAAGTCGAGCTGCCCGAGATTCACAGAATTTACAGAAAATGTTACATTTTTGTGATTTATGTAGTTGTCAGGACGATAAATGTCTTATATCGGGATATGAGATTTTGGTCATATCGCACAGCCCTATAGGACATACCCTAAACCCTTTACTAAGGGGGCATCAAACCAGCTCATCTGGCTTATTTTGATGTGTAGGAGTAGCAGCTTTGGTGGAACCGTACCCACAGCTTGTGACCGTGGTTGAGGGTAGAAATGTAGATGAAACAGGTGATCACTTTTATCCTCATCTTTCTCTCCACTACAGTGTCCATCCGCTTGATGTTGTCAAATTAACCACAACGTCATCTACAAAAAACAGAGATTATCTCATGACCACCAACATGCAAACCCCTCTGCCACTTTCCTGCGCCTTGAAATGCTGCCTGTAAAAGTTATGGCAAAGAGCAGCCCTGGTGGAGTCTGACTTCAGTGTCCCACAAACAGCATGAACACCACATTGGGTCCTCCTAGTTCCAAGATTTGACTAACTGGTAGTCTCTTCTTTCCAGCACACTAGCATAGATATTACTGGGAAGGTTGAGAAATAAGTTCCCTCTGAAAGCTCAACCTCTGGTACAGTTTTTTTGAAAAGGGAACCACCAGAGCAGAATGGTTCACTTGGACTTGATGCCTCCAGCCTCCCTCGAAATGCTGTCAGATCTCTGCCGATGGTCTTAATTGAAGCTCTCATACAGCAAGTCCGCTGTCATACTCTCCCAGCTTACCCACACTATGCCACACCATGCTTTTGGGATCACCATGCCATGTTCAGCATCCTCTCCTGCCCCCTGATTCACAACCAGGTGGTACAGCAGGGGCTAGGCATTGGCATTGAGCCCTGGCACCACCTGTCACCTCTCGGCCACCACCCAGTCACAACTAGTCGTGGGGGGATGTGGCGGTCCCACTTTAGAAATCCAATATATTAAGCCTGAAGGGTTCTAATGTTATATTTATACTTTTCATGCTTTTTAAAGTTCTGCTCAGTTAAAGTTCTGTAAACTCGCGTTTGATTTGTTTTGTTTTTGGTATTTTTTTTGTGAAGCACTCTGTGATGTTTGTCTTGAAAGCTGTTATACAAATAACATTTTACTTCCATCAGGCATCACTTTGAGCAAGATAAGTGAGGCGTGCAACAGCAACAACAGCTGATGATATGCTTCCCATTTCCATTGAGATTAATAAACAGGTTCTTTTGGTGTTACAGAACTTATCGCTTCTTTTGTTTGTACTTGAGCAGAGACAGAAATCAGAGCTAGTTACATACCTGCTATCTGGTTGTGTATCATTGTACAACTTAAGGTTGAAATTAAGGTTTGTACTAATCCAGATCTCTTTCACATATGTTACATATATGTTACATATTACATGTACAGCGTATGACCCTCCTTTTAGAAAGGCCAGTAGATACTTGTTTAAGGGTTGCCCAGCTACATCTTTCAGCTTATCCATAAAACAGGTGTGAAATCACTGATTGGTTGATCTCCACCTAGCAGTCAACTGCCCCGTGTGTTCAGTCTCTGTCATTACAAATGTGGGTGACAGCATTTAGTCCTTCCAAGATTGCTGTTTGTTTCCTGTGTTGACTCTGGCTGTGATAGCGTACCAGCGTATTGCTCGCGTGCTGTGTGGGAGCTGACTGTGGTGTAGACGTTGGTGGGTCAGAGTTTCTCTCTAGCTTATAAAGAGAGCCCAGTGGGTTGCTCATGGAGTCACGCGTTTGCAGCCTTAGAGTCTTCTGTAACCTGTGGTCCTTACTGGCGTGTTGCTCGTGGGTTATGAGTTTACATGCTGGGTGGGACCTTGATTTGGTTCAGTAATCTGTTGGTCAGTGAGGGTTCCTCTCCAGCCTGCGAAAAGAGCCCAGTGTGTAGCTCAGGGAGACACAAGTTTGCTCAGCACCTCCTAACATTTAATATAGGTTGGTTGTGGCCCCTTACCAGCGTATTGCTCGTAGGTTGCACGCTAACACACTCAGTGTGGTGCTGGAGTTCTGGATTTGGACCCAGATATATTAGTTTGTATGTTTGAGAAGCTTGTAGATTCACGTGGTTGGTCGGATGGTGAACAGACTTTGTTTCTACAGAGTCTCAGCATCTGTTTGTGCTGTTTAAATGTTAATGTGTGGTGATACAGGGATGTTTGGTAAAGCCTTAGATTCAGCACCAAGACTCCTCTTTCACAAGACTGCGGCCTCTACCTCATCTTAGGTGGTGCTTGAGAGGAAGGAGGAGTATTGGAAGATAGGATGCTGCAACATCATCTTAAAAAAATTGGTGGGAAGCTCTGAGCAGCTTGTACATTTGGATGAAGATAAACCCGAACAACTGATTGACATCAGACAGTTACATACACTGAAAACGCTGCATCCAGATGAACAGAATAAACTTTTTGGGAACATTATAGAGTCTTATCTGTCTCTGTTCTCAGGTACACCATCTTGTGGTCATTTAGTGGACCATGATATTGATGATGCTCAGCCTATTAAACAGCATTTTTACCGGTCATCTCCTGATAAGCGACAGATATTAGAATCTGAGGTAAATGGTAGAAAATGGTGTTGCCTTCTTCCTCTACTTGTTCATCTCTGTGTTTGCTGATGTAGAAGTCAGATTTCAAATTTAGGTCTTGCACTGACTTTTGCTAAATTAATGGCATCATACAGCCAGGTGCATATCCTCTTCCCAGAATGAAAGATTGTATTGACCAGGTAGCCACGACAAACTTTGTGAGCAAGTTTGACCTTTTGAAAGGGCATCGGCAGGTTCGTCTATCTCAGAGAGCCAAATACATTTGTTCTGTCATCACTCCTTCAGGTCTGTATTTATATGCTGTCATACCATTTGGTCTTTGAAATGCAGTTGTGTCAGGATTATAAAGCAGTGCAGTTGATTTAGATGATGTAGGTGTTTACAGTGAAACCTGGGAGGAGCATGTAGAGCAAATGAAGACACCTGAACTGGTTTGACCATCAGTCTAGCTAAATGTAAATCTGCTAGAGCCACTATTACATGTTGTTTTTGGTTTTTGTTTTCTGCCCATGGAGAAAACAAAAACCAAGAACATGAAGGCTCAGTAAGCTGAACTATAATCACAGACACCAGTCAGGATCCAATCCCTGACATGAAGGGGAAATAACTCTTTCCTCCACTAGGTTGAACCCCAATTCTCTACTGAATCAGGGGTACTCAGAGACCCTCGACCTCAGGCTCTTGTCCTGCCAAAGAGGTGATGTTAAATGGTCATGTTTGCTAACTGGCCAGCCTACCGTCAGAGCCTCAGCTCCTGACAGCCACCGAATTCACAAAGCCCCGACCCCCTCCTGTAGTCATGTGTCTGCAGCCGGTGAGGTCCATCTAAACTGATAAAACTTAATTGCAACTTTTTTGTGATGACTGAGTGTTCGGTTCATTTTTCGAGCAGGTGAAACCTGAGTTGACTCATTGAGCTAAAAACGACTTCACATTGTGACGGCAGTTGTTGGACTTTGTGCAGTAAGATAATGAAAAGAATATCCTGTGCATGATAAACTTGCTCACTCTGTGTTACTGACGCGGACATTTAGAATGTGAAGCGTGTTTTATCACCGTTTTTTGTGAAGTAATTACAAAGAAAAAGAGCTAAAGTTTAGTCTTATGCAGTAATCTTCTTCCTCTGACCTTTATTTCCCAATAACTTTTATAACTGCTGTTTTATACAACAGTTAGTTATTTTAATTGTGTTATTTTTTTTTTATCAGACTCCACAGGACTCTGTGTAGCTTGTAACTTTTTGGTGTCTTGTAATTATCCACTTAACACAGCCAGCAAAACATGGAGACATGTTAACCTACAAGAACTTTTGCTGATTGCGCAGTTATTTAGTAAAAGACCAATACTTACGGTCAAGAGTCAGACCCAAAATGTTGGACAGAGAATACAAACTGAGGATCAAATATTGGAACAATTCAGCAAATGTTATGCAGTTCCACATTAAGGGGGGATATCCTACCGTTGTCTCCTTCATCGCCTGAACAGCAGAATTTCAACGGCTCACATTACTCTTTACCCCCTGCAGGTGGTGCAGTGGGCATTGGAAAAGCTGGAGCTGTCCAAGTATGCAGACAAACCAGCTGGCACTTACAGTGGAGGAAACAAACGCAAGCTCTCCACTGCCATTGCTCTCATCGGGTACCCATCACTCATCTTCCTGGTAAGAAGAATAGATGCTCTCTGTGCTCGAGGCAGCGTAACAAAGATCAGAGGGTCAATCCGCCGGTTTCTTCACATTCTGTTTGAAGCTTTAGTTCATTTTTGGAAGCACGTTTAACATTGAAATGGAGCCGTTAAAAGTACCTTTGACACAGTTTGTGATAGAAGTCATAGAATGAAGGACGATGTGAATGTGTGACTATGGGGCTTGTAGTAAAGTTTCTAATCAGTAATCTGAGTGATCATTTATAAATATTTTTATAAAAACTTGATAGTTTTGCATGCATGTATACAAAGTATTACAAAAGTAGTGATAGTATTATATAAGTTAGTTACTCTGCGAGTTCTACTCGTACCTTGGATTATATTTTAATGTCTGTGTGCAACACAGTAATCTTTTGATATAAACATCATAATATATGATCA
Source organism: Perissodus microlepis (assembly GCF_051167445.1). Lineage (NCBI taxonomy): Eukaryota > Metazoa > Chordata > Actinopteri > Cichliformes > Cichlidae > Perissodus > Perissodus microlepis. Next base: position 1,092,952 of record NC_140472.1, on the reverse strand, counting down.
TTTTTAATGATTAAGTGTAACATGGATACAGAAAATATGCAACCAGTTTTACTTAAAGACTGCAGTGAGTGTCCCTGAACAGCCTGTGGAGACAGCATCAACCCAACATCCAGTTGGTCAAATAGTAAAAAAGTCCAGATTAAAAAAACCAAACAAACATCAGAGTTGTCCAACATTTCTACATCACACATGCCAGCCTATCAACGTCCCAGGCAGTAAGGTTCAGAGTCCATCCAGAGTCTATCGCTGTTTTAAACATTGTTGTGTTTGCTTGTGTTTAGGATGAGCCCACCACTGGGATGGACCCGAAGGCCCGCAGGTTCCTCTGGAATTTAATCCTGGACATAATCAAGACCGGACGTTCTGTAGTGCTGACGTCACACAGGTTATAAAGCTTAGTAATGACATGCATGTTCCTCTGGAAAACCTCCTGTTATACCATCTGTGTTACAAATGTTTCACCAAAGTGTTTTCACTACATCTGCAGCATGGAGGAGTGTGAGGCCTTGTGTACCAGACTGGGCATTATGGTGAATGGCAGGTTTAAATGCCTGGGGAGCATCCAGCACCTAAAGAACAGGTCAGGACCTTCTTTAATCATAGTTACTCATAGTTATATAGTCCAGGTTTCTGAAGACACGGTTACTCAGGACCTGCAGCGCTGAGATTTGGCACATCCAGAGGTTTGATGTGTGACATCTCGAGGGTGCAGCAACACATCAAAGAGTCGTCGTCGTTAAAGATTCAGCTCTGCAGGAGAAACCAGTGGACACCTGAACAGCTGCATTTAGGGCAAACTGGGAGTCATGAATTTGTCCCACTGTTTATGTCTGGTTTCAGTGTAAGAGTCTCTTTTTTAAGGTGCAGTTTACTCTTTCCACAGCACTGCTCCGAGGATGTGTTCATTTGCAGGCAAAATTCCATGTTTGGGAATTTTGTTTTGAGGAGACAAACTGGGTTTCATGACTTCCAGGAGGACAAATCATGGATCAGATAGGGGCCACTGTGTCAGAGCTTCTGATGTTACTTTCTTAAAGAGAATAATCCTACTTACCTGGAGTCGTGTCAACAAAGACACTTTGGTTGATCTTCTTGGGGGATGGACCCATCACATACACCCCTAGCAGCCTTTGGACCATCGTTTGTTGGTGTTTGCCTGCTGGTTTCTGGTTTTGAAGTTTGTACAATAGAACACATTACAGTTTTGCACATTCTCCTGAACATCCCAGCTCGGTTTTAGCCAGCAGACCATTTCTGCAATCGTCAGTAGGTTTGGTGTCTTCCCAGATGTCCTGGGGAAGGATTGTGGCTGGCACATGGTCTTGTAGGGAAGCTTGAGAACACGATAGATAAGGCCCTTTGTGGTGGTTTGGGATGAGGTGGAGTAAATCTGAGGTGAGACACTGTTCTCCTGTGATCTCATCTTTTTCCAGCTGTTTTTACAACCTGACCATGCTCATCCACAGCTCTAACTTATCATTTTAAAATCAGCTTGAGTACTGTGAGGTCATTAATATCAGGTTTCTACCTTTGGTATAATGAACAGTACATATAAGCTTTCCTCCTGCACTCTAGCCCTGTCTCCACTAGTTCATCCTCACAGTCCATGGAAAAACAGGCAGTCCTTAAAATCAGATGAGGTTTATGTGGCAGCTGCACCAGATCCTGCCGTCTGTTCTGTCCAGGACATTGCACACAGCTGCCATCATTTCTTTAGCTATCAGAGGATGCAAGGACAGAAAATCTTTACATTTGTCCACATTTAGAAGCAGCTCTGCTTCATCATCCATACTCCCATAGAAACTGAAGCTTAATTGGGTATTTTCCAGGGAATCCCACAGGCAACCGCAAAAGACCACCCTTAACCTCAGGTCTCATAGTCAAAGGAGCTTGCAAAGAAAAGCGTCTGGACTTCTTTAAGTTGCTTGAAGACGTTTCACCTCTCATCCGAGAAGTTTCTTCAGTTCTTTTTTTTTTTTTTTTTTTGCCTGTCCCATTTGGTCCTTTAGCCGTCAGAATTGTTGTCTGAATACCAACAAGGATACCCGATGGATTTATTTTGCCAAATGGATCATCATGGCATTGCCGTATTGGTCCATTTGATTGACCTTTGTTTTTATTTTTTATTTTATTTTATTTTCAGTTGTTACAGACGGGACAGACATGAGTGAGGGATAGGAAAGGGAGAGAGAAAGATGAAGGAAAAGAAAAACAGAGGGGAAGAGGGACAGTGAGAAAGGGGAAAAAAAAATCTCCTGGGTCACCTGTTGAGAGAAAGAATAGAAAACAAGCAAAAAAAACCAAAGCAACATACTAAACACAACACCATCGCATTAATCTAGCTAAGTGTAAACAGCAGTAAATACTAAATATTGAATGTTGTTGTGCAGCACGCAGGACCGACAGCGCACAATGTGCTTTGAAGTAGCAGCCAAGAAAGGTGTGATTTAAGTCTACGAACAGTAAACACCCGTGTGCACACCTGTGTGGATCAGCGTGCTTGTATTCAAAAGGTTTCCCCATGTAACGGTCTGCAAGAGGATGTAGAGGGCCATAGCCCGTCCTCCAGGGCATGAAGCAGGCATGGAGGAGATCCAGGCTCCAGACATCCAGAGGCCCCAGAGTGCGAGAGCCCAAGGAGGACCACCGGAGGGGCATCCGTGCCACCCTCCTGGGAAGAGCTGAGGATCCCCAGACGAGGGGTCACCCAGTAGCCACCGAGCAGAAGCTAGAGGGGGCTGCACCGGTGTGCCCGCCAGCTCTGCCAGCAGCCAGTTGTGCCAGAGTGAACCGAGCCGCAGGCCCAGAGGCCAGAGGCCCGAGGGCCCCCCGCGCCCCGGAAGAGGCCTGACCGAGCAACAGGCGCCAGGCCCCGCCAAGTAGCCACCGGGAGTGAGCTGGTACATACCTGAGCGCCCAGCCCCGGACACCAAGAACCACCAACGCACCGACCCCTGAGGGCATCAGTCACCAGCAGGGAGTGTGGTGAGGGGAGATAGGCCTCCACACTTTGGAGGGCCTGGGAGTTCCCAGAGAGGTGGAGTCTAAGACCCGACCTGACATATAGACACAGACAAACAGGCACACACAGACACAAACATGCATTCCCACCCTCATGCACACATATACAAATACTCAGCACTCACCCAACGTAAAGATTGATATAAATGGACATGTACACACAATCACACTCCCCAAACATACTCTATACCCCGGGTCCAGGTACCCTCGCCCCCAGAGGGGGAAACGGCACCTAGACCCAAGAGATGTTACCCTTCCCCCCGGGGTGGAGGCAAGCAGACCGTCCCAGGCTCCGCAGCAGCAGGGAGGCCAATCGGACAGCCAACATCTCCTCCCAGCCCCCCCGCCCCGATGGCTAGTAGAGAACGGGGGTGTGTGAGGACCCCATACCTCCCTCTTCCCGCTCATGTGTTGTGTTGCTGCGTGTTGCTCTAAAGTGCATTTAAAACAAGGGAGAGCATGGTGCTGCTGCCAGAGAGCAGCAGGTGTTAGCACGGCCCCTCCCGAGAACCCTCAATGTCTACATGGATTTAAAATTGAGAGGTGGGGGCACCGGCGCCAGAGGTAGGTTTGAATACACAGACCGTCCACTGGACGCCGTTAACGTGGCCACCCTCAAGGCCCTATATATATATATATATATATATATATATGTGTGTGTGTGTGTTATGAGAGTGTAAGTAATGTGGATGTCTAAGTTGTGGGATAAAATTGAGGCACAGGTGGCCAGAAGAGGACAGTGGGGGGGATGTCTCCCCTGCACCCTGGTGACACACCCGCACCCCAAGGCCCTACCTGTGTGGGTGGGTGTGGTGGAACGGAAGAAGGAGACAGCCAGGGATGGGGAGGAGTTTCTTCAGTTCTAAGGTCAAAATGGTGGGGAGTCCCAGATTTAAACCCAGTGGGAGTTTCCCCCCACAGAGGGACAAAAGGACCCCCTGATGATCCTCTAATCACCTGAGCCAAGGTGTGAAACTGGGTGTGGGTCCCAATCAGCCAGGGTTTCGGGTAAGCTCATTGTGAAACCTGGCCCCACCTTATCATGCGAATTCCTGAGGTCAGATGGCCCAGGATGTGAGTGGGCGTTAAGGCGTCTGGGCAGGATCTCAAAACTGGATTATAGATGGCAGAGAGTTGGTGTCATAAACCACCGCCTCTGTTCAAAGATGGTCGCTCACAGTGGACATAGATGCTTCTTTCACTCCTCTTTCAAACCATCTGTCCTCTCTGTCCAAAATGTGAAATTTCTTCAAGCAACTTAAAGAAGTCCAGACGCTTTTCTTTGCAAGCTCCTTTGACTACGATGACCTGGATGACTGAGAACCTTCACAGACTCAGGTCTCATAGTTGACTACAGATGTGCCAGCTGTCAAAGGGTGAGAGCCAGGGTGCACCCCAGTCAGGTCGCCAGTCTGTCTGACAGACAACCATTCACACCCATGAGCAATTTGGGATTCCCCATTAAGCTGTTCCCCACTAACTGCATGTGTTTGGACTGTGGGAGGAAGCCAGAGTACCCAGAGAGAACCCAGCAAACACTGGGAGAACATGCAAAGTTCTTGCTGTGAGGCAACAGCGCTAATCACCACGGCACAGTGCTGCCCACGTTCATGAGGTTAAAAAAGACAAAGGTATATTAAAAAAATCCTAATTAGAAAAAAGTTTACAGTTCTGTCTCGCTCAGTACTCATATAACATATGTTGGGGCGCTTTTTTTAAATGGGCAGAGTTGGAGAACTTTATGATCGTACCATTATGTCCTGACTTGGCACAGTCATGTTTCTCTTAACATGTTATAGGTTTGGAGATGGCTACATGATCACAGTGAGGACAAAGAGCAGCTCCAGCGTCAAAGAGGTGGTTCGATTTTTCAACAGAAACTTCCCCGAGGCTCTGCTGAAGGTACGTTACAGCAACTCTCCAGTGTCGTCATTTTACCCACAGAGCACCAACCTGACAGACGTAGCACCAGACTAAACCTCACTATCAGTTCAGTTGTGTTTTCATGATATAGTGTAAATTCACACCAACAGCTGCTTTATACTGTAGATCTAAAGATCCTCATCAAAGAGAAAATAATACCACTGTTTAATAAATATAATAAAGAGCAAATATTACCTGAATAGTGTGGTTATATACCAAAACTGGTGGTAGATCTTTAGCATCGGCATAGAATCGATTCAAGAATGTGAAGTTTTGTGTGGTTTAATTAGAAGATCTGTATTGTTTCCTTAAGCTACTTTGCCTGTGCTATATCACTGTGATAAAATCTCTGCACATAAAGTCTGACGATGTGGACATTCACCAAAGTACTTACCTGTCCATTCAACAAGTGCAAGGAGCCTCCTACAACTGGTACAGCTGTTGACTGTCCCTAACTTTAGGTTCTAGTGGGGTGCATCTTTGGCTGGCTGTAGCTCAGGATGTAGATGATCAGAAGGTTGGTGGTTCAGTCCCTGGCTGCCCCAGTCTGCATGCCTTCAGCAAGATACTAACCCTAAGTTGCTCGCCGATGCATCCATCCGACTATGAATGTGTGTGAATGTTAGATAGTAAGCACTTAAAGCATAGAAGAGAGTGCTTGTGTGGATGTGGCATGTTGTATAGAGCGCTGTGAGTACTCTGTACTCTTTATATAAGAATCAGTCCATGTACCAGTCTGCTGAAACAGGGCAGGCATCCGGTCGTAGGCAGTTAAAGCTAGGCCAGTATCCTCAACACCAGCTTGAGTTAGCTACTAATTACTAACCTAATAGGTAATACCCACAGGATCAAGAGCTGGTCCATATCCCTATAATTGGAGTCACTGGCCACAGTTACAATACCACAGCTGAAAAATGTGGTAAACTGTAAACCGTGTTATCATATTTGCAGGAGCGTCACCACACCAAGGTGCAGTACCAGCTGAAGTCTGAGCGCATGTCCCTGGCTCAGGTCTTTAGTAAGATGGAGCAGGTGGTGGAGGTGCTGGGTATTGAGGACTACTCTGTCAGTCAGACTACTCTGGATAATGTGAGTGACTCAGTTTCATCCAAGACTTCAAAAAGGAATATCTTAAATAAAAAATTAAATACAGGATCTCTTTTTCCATCCAGGTGTTTGTTAACTTTGCCAAGAAACAAAGCGATAACCTTGAGCAGCAGGATGTGTCGCCCCTGGGCAGTGGAAAGTCCCCCCTGCAGCGCATCTTCAGCCTTCTAAAGTCTCGAACGGCCAACACAGAACTCAACGCTCTGATCAGTGAGGCGCCAGAAGAGCTGGAGAGCGATGATGATGAAGGTCTCATTAGCTTCGAAGAGGAACGGGTGAGCAGATCCTGCCTAGAGTTTTCTGTTTCTCTGTTCATTGAAGTTCAGAGGGAGGGGTACACAGGTGAAGGTGCAGCAAGCCCCACATCTGTGAAACAGTCTGGAAGGTCAGTAACATGAGACAAACAGAGATATCGTGTGTGGAAGAGATATCACCCAGAACTTGGGCTAGGAAATACTTTAATGTTACCACGAGATGTTGTAGCATCACTGTAGCTTGCAGCAAGCAATGGAAACACTGCTACTGCTAGGACAGGTACTCAGTGACCCTCATCACCACAGCACAAACCTCAGGAGACAACAGTGAAGAGTTAACACTGGAGTAGCTTTTCACCAGCAGAGTAAACAAATGTGCTTAACCAGCATGGTTTCCTCTACACGTGTAAAAGCTAATGATTTAAACACATTCAGCCTGTTTTCAATGCAGCAATGGCCTCTAAAGGAGCGAACCATCTAACGCTGACAGTGTTACATGAATGTAAGTGTTCACACAGGATCTCAGCCCATCTATCATCAGGTAACAGAACAGGATTGCACCCTAAACAGGTGGTTAGTCTGTCAGACTTCAGACTGTGGAACAACACCGAGCAGGTAGTATGTGCAGACTCTGCAGATGAGCTGCAGGTCTGAACAAAGAACATTCTCACACTGTTCTCAAACAAACACTGGATTTTCTTATGCACGCTCCCATCATTGTGAGCTGACAAAGACATCACCACTACGTGTTAGCACATGTAGTGATTTTCTGGTGTGTATATTTGTGTGTGTTTGGCAGGTGCAGCTCTCTTTCAATACAGACACCCTCTGTTAAAATGAGCTACTTTCACATCAGAGAGCAGAGGGGAGGGCAGAGGGGGGACCCCTGATCCCACTGGTCTGAGCTATGCGTTCCTGAGAGTATGGCACCGCGACCCTGAAGAGGACCAAAACTCTCTGAACACAGCACCTGAGGTTCAGTATTTCAGGCTTCAGATGGACTCTGCACTAGGACGGCAACATTATACTTTGAGTGTGTGAATTTGAACCCTTTATGAAATGTTAAAAACCAAGTCTTTGATTCCACTGGTGTCTCTGAGCTGACTGGAATCACCCCCTAATCACAAAGGATCCTTGTTACTTTGTAGACCTGCCTTGAGAGCATGCTGTGATGATGATAATACACCCTGTTTTTCTGTGGTAAGATTTATTTTGAAGGCAGCTACAAACTGCTGGGCTTTTGGTTTGTTTGTTTAAATCTTTTTTTTTTGCGGGGGGGTGCACCCTGTAAGGGGGCGTGAGTGGACCTGTGGGGGGGCAGGAGGCCTTGCCTTCTTTGATGTTACCAGGTGAATGTACACGAATGTTGTCATGGTGATGCCTCCTCCTCTCGGTTTGTTCTGACACTGTACACGTGGTCGCTTTCTTTTCTGTTTTACATATTAGTATTTTTATTTAGATTGTTATTATTTTTATGAATATTATTATACATGTTATTATGTTGTGCATTCTGGTGAGAAGATCCTCTGTAAATGGGGCACTGTGTATAATAAGAACAATAACTCCACCTGCAGTGAACATGAGCAGCATTGTAACAGCCTGAATGGTGGATTTGAATTCCTGACAACAACTGCACTCCTATCACTGTGACACTAACAGGGACCTTCAGATCACATTTGCAGTAATATGTGGGTACGCTCCATGTTTTATGATTTGCAGATGAACTTGTAATTTTTTTATGGCTTCTGGAATCAGCACATTACAAAAATATGGCTCTCTCACTGACCGTGTGTTGATATGTTCTTTAAACTGATCTCTCATGTTTCGTGATAACTGAGTTGTCCTGTCATCAACAACTCCTGTGTTGCTTCTTCTTTCACAGCTAGCTGCAGTCCTGGTTTGGTTATTACTCTGGTACTGGTGGGCTTTTTTCCCTGTTGCAGATGTTATCATTAAAAAAGAGTAACTGTCATCCTTTCATGTCTGAGATTGTGAGCTTGACGGATAAAAGCAAGTCTGTCATGGACTTTAACAACTGTATGTCACCTACAGCCACTGGAGTTTTGAGCATTCATAGTTTAAAATAAATCTAAACTGTATGTTTTGGGATGTAAACATCAGATTCATATGTGAACTTAACCTTTAATAACGCCATTGAAGCGTATGTCTGATTAAACGACTGTTTCTGAACTGTAACTTACACTGAACAGATGCTCTTCTTATGCTTTGTGTTTGTTGCAACAGTGAGCTTCGTCCCACACATCTGCAGCTCTGCTGCTGTGAACCTCTCGCTCTGATTATAAAAACGAGTCACGTGCCCAATGGAGTCAAATATTTTGAGCTTCTTCAAGACACAAGTCATCTTTTCTTGGACTTTTCTAAAGTCTTCACTCCTGGACTGTGTGAAAGCTACACCACGTTTGCATGTTCCTTGTCATGCATCCATATTTTGATGAAATATGATGTCATCAAACATCCTTTTAGTCGTTTGATGACATCATATTTCATTCTAGTTCATCGAACTGGTGCAGGCCAGTCGCATTCTTCTAGTTTTGGCCTTTTGCACATTATTGGACTTATTTATTCTTTTATTTAATTCACTTTTTCTTTCTTACTCTTGTGATGCCTGTAACAAAGCATCCTCCCAGATCTGGGATTATACCTTTCTTTTGGTTGAACATTTTGAATATTGATATAAATATGATGAGCTGGGCTCCACTGGGAGAAGACAGCAGAGAGAGAAGAGAACAATATTTTTTTATTAACTCTGTACTATGAAATGTAAATTTGCTATTGTTGTTTTAATAGTGAGAATTAATTAGGCGATTACACGGACTGAGACGGAGACTGCCACGTGGGTAATCTGTTGGTGTCTGTCTCCCTCACTCTGTCCTTTACAGTGTCAGCATTCAGCTATGGCGCAGCTTTCACACAGTCCAGGAGTGAATAATGCAATAAATGAATGGCAGCATTCAGTTGTTGCATCTCTTCACTGCTCTCCGATTTTAGGTCTTTGCTTTTTTTAATGAAAAGCAACAAAAGTGCTAATCTGATTAGTAACTTGAAAAGAACTAATACTTTAAACATGACACCTTATAATATGTTTAAATAGCATAACAAAACACAATAAAATGTGGGGTTCCTATTTTGGCATGATACCACCTGCGACTAAGGCCCTAAGTACGCTTTAATTATTTGTAATTCCAGCATATTACAGAAATTACAGTATAACTATATTTACCTACTAATACTAAGGTATTTACATTCAAATAAGGGAATCGAGTCGTTTAACCCTATCTAACGTCCAGATGTTTTACTGCCTCCTTTAGTTCATCCCTTTGTGTTCTGAGTCCTGCGTTTGCGTCCTATTCCTGTCGCCTGCACAGCACATCATGACAGTGATCAGTAAAGCAGATAAAAGGTCTGGAGCTGGTTTGAGGTGTGGTGCTTGCATGTGGAAGATTTTACTGTGAACAGACAACACGGAGTGGAACAAGCCATCCGTAAACTGCCAAAACAGAGAAAATGCATCCAAGAAACTGCTGCAATATTAGAGTAGCAAACTCTACAGGTTGGTACATCCTGAGAAAGAAAGAAAGAAAGACGTTTGACCTTTAACAAACACGTTTATTCATATCACAATTCAATAATACAAACAAAACACTCACAAAGTCAAAGGAAGCATCACAAAAACACCACCCAAAAACCACACACACTTAGATCCACGTGTAGTTATCAAAACAAATACACTGAATAATAATATTACTCTAAAAATGCAAAACAAGTGCACCATCCTCCCTCAATGAACATAAAACATTTTGAATACACCACAAATCTGTACACATCTGTAGATTACAAGTAACACTATAAAAAGCATCCACTTTCAATCTTGATGCAACTAACCCCTTAAAACTAAGTGCTGCATCAGTCCAACCCTGTCCAAGCATTTCATTTTTCCTCGTTTTCCAAATTGCGAATTTTGCCATACCAAGAAGGAAATTGATTAAGACACGAGTCTTCTTTTTCAAAGCTCTGTACTTAAGACTAAAAACAAAAACTGCCATAGAAAAACGCTCACCCAGGGCTTCCACCCATTCCTGCAATAAACTAAACAGGCTTTTTAACCTTACACAGTACAAAAACAAGTGTTCCAGCGACTCCTGTTCTTCACAAAATAGACATCCACCCCTAGTAGTCGGGTCAAAGTGAGCTGTGTGTCTGTTCGTAGCTATAAATCCATGTATAATCCTCCAGTGGAGGTCACCAACCTGTTTCTCAACAGGTGGCTTATACAGGACCCTCCATCTGCCCTTCGGGGCAAGGTCTGAACCAAAAACCTGTGTCCACCTCGACTCCCTGACCCCCCGAGCACAAGTTCAGCACCTTGGCACAACTTTGATACAAGTGCTTCTTCCCACATGAATTGAGAACACCCAACACCAGTGTTCTCAGAGAGAGAAGCAGTCCATTCTCCTCATGCCATCCATCAAAAGCTGGCGCAGCTGAAAGTACTGGAAATGCGTACTCGTACCCATTATGCCACCGGTCAGCTAGATTGCAATTTTCAGCAAATACTTTCAGTGACACAGGTAAGGACTCCAAGACCTCTTCCAGGATCCTCTTTAAGATTCTGGTGGACTTGATGTTAGTAAGGTCGCACATCCTTTCTATCGATAGTTTTGCGAGGTGACCCAGTTTCACAATCCCAGCTTGAATGAACTTGGTCCTTATTGTAGGTGATGACAGCAAACGAAAAGTCATTGTGAAACAATGGTTCCTCAAAAATCCCCAGCCAGGTCTAGGGTCAGGATCACGGAAAATCTTCAGCGTTTTCCAAGCATCCAACACTGAATGATAAAGAGGTGTTAAACCCATCATATCAAGCTCTGCTGTTTTAAGCAAAAACAGATGCTTATCCAGTCCAGGATTTCCAGCTTTCTGGGGAAGCAGCCGAGCAAAGGGCAGCCAACAGTAACTACTTCCATAAAGCAGCTTCTGAGCAGTTTGTAATCTGAAGGCAGTGGCCTTGGCCATGATATCCACAAGTCCTTGACCTCCCTCTGACACGGCAAGAAACAGTACAGATGCCTTAAACCAATGCTGCCCGGACCAGAAAAAATCCACAATGAGACGCTGAACAGCCCAGCAGGTGGAACCAACACCACAAGCTTGTGCCACAGGGACGAGGCAACCAGATTATTGGCAATCAGAGCCCTACCCCTATATGACAGCTGGGGTAGCAACCATGTCCATTTACACAACTTGGACTCAACTTTTTCCTGTACGCCCCTCAGTTCTTTTTCTGAAATTGTTCGTTACCTATAAAAAGTCCCAGTGTCTTAATACCATTCCTTCCCCAGCACATATTTCCTGGCAGGGTTGGACTGTTCTCTACGCACCAGTTACCCACCAATAAGTCCGGGACAATCACCTGGACGCCGAAACTCCTGGTAGCCAGGAGGATGCGATCCGCCTCTTCCGCAAGGGAGCGGTAATCCTTCGTGGCCAATAGCGGGGAGTCTGTAAGGCCAGCGCGCACTGGAGCCGGCAGCTGTCGGAGAAAGAGGTGGGTGAAGAGGAATCCTCCGTCATCCGCGCCCAGTAAGGACAGCATGCTCTCCATGAGCTCGAGAGCGGTGCCGTCGCCCAGGCCCGCGACGGAAAGGAGTTTCTCGGCCCGCTCAGCATCAGAGAGGGAGTAACGCCGCAGCAGCGCCTTGAGGGCGGTGTACTTGCCTTGGGCTGGGGGGTCCCGGAGGAGAGTCATCACGCGGCGGTTTGACAGCGGGTCAAGTGAGGCCACCACATGGTGGTATTTAGCAGAGGTGTGGACTCGAGTCACATGACTTGGACTCGAGTCAGACTCGAGTCATTAATTTTATGACTTTAGATGTTCTAAGACTGTGACTTGACTTGGACTTTTACACCAGTGACCTGGGACTTGAATTGGACTTGAACCGGTTTACTTGAAAAGACTTGATATTTCACCCCAAATATAAAAGTTAACATGCATATTATATAGAAAGTGTGCACCATTAATTCAATTCATTCATTCATTTATTCAAACCACACTCCGTACATATGTGTGCGTGAGCTGTAGCACAGCCAATCAAATTAACCAGATTTTTTTTTTTAAAGAAAAAAAAAAACGCTCAAAAATGCTGCAAAGAGTTATTTTTTTCAAGTACATAAACTATGAAGTAGTCAACAAAAAACCGAAATGCAATATGCAAAACATGTAAGAAGAGAATCACAGACAGAGATGGAACTTCCAACTTTGTCCGACAGTTGAAGTTGCATAAAGAACGGTAGGTGGTGCTTCTCTTTTGCTACGATGAGATAGCTGACTTCATCTAACTAGCAAATGTTGTCCAGGCTCCGTTGGTGATACAGTTTTTTTTAAATGTGTATGATATTTTTGTCATGCAATTTTAAAGCCGGTCCTACAAGCGCATCCAAGAATAACATGCAGCTTATCTCAGAACTGTCGGTGAAAATTATTCTTGGAGCTAAGTTTAATTGAGCTGCATTTTATAGAGGTGCAATTTCACAATTTGTGTATATTTTCTAAGTTCACTATTTCGTCATGTGTTGAGAAAAACACAGATTTAAAAATTACATGGTCCAACCTTTTTTGCGCCACGGACCGGTTTATGCCCTACAATATTTTCATGGACCGGCCTTTAAGGTGTCGCGGATAAATACAACAAAATAAAACTAGTACCAGTACCGAAAAAAAGAAGATTTATTCATAACACACGTGAAAAGACCCAGGAAAACCGAGTAAACGATAAGAACGATAACAAAATAATGCTGAAAACCAATAAAAACCCTGAAAACTATACATTTCACACCTGAGCCTCAACTCTCGCGGCCCGGTACCAAACGACTCACGGACCGGTACCGGTCCGAGGCCCGGGGGTTGGGGACCGCTGGTCTAACATTTACATTTAGCATATAACTGCAACATGCTTTTTTCTTTTTTTTTAAAGACTCGAAAGGACTTGAAATTCAAAGTTTCAGACTTGTGACTTTACTCGGACTTTTACACCAGTGACTTGAGATTCAGCCATCAGCGGAGGTGGAAGTCCGGCAGCAGCCGATGCTTCCAGGCCGGAGCTGGCTTCGTCGTCGAGCCTTAGCATGTTCGCCACAGGGGTCACCAATGTGGAGGTATGTAATAACGACAGGAGAGGTCTCAATGTCTCACTCCAACTTTATTAACTGACTCTGTAGCAGAGGCGGAGCCAGACATTTGAAACACCCGGGGCTTAGCCCTAAAGGGTAGTATGCATGTGGGATTTTTTTTTTTTTTAGAATAGGTAGAATAGGTAGAAATGACTGAAAGATTAATTGGCTCTGTTTTGAGTTTTGTTCAAAAAAGAATGACTTTATATAGGGAAAAATATATATCACATGTGCAGGACACCTTAAACTAGTTTTTTAATTAAGCAGCAAGGCAGAACAAAATCAGGGCTGTATCAAGACACGAGGACTAAACCCCAATTCAACCAGACCAAGAACTGATCCTGAATTAAAACAGGACTACAACAGTTCAAAATCAGGACTACTTAGGACTTAACCAAGACAGAACCAGAATCAGAACTAGATGATAGTAGCACTAAAAATCATCATAGACCTGCACTACACTTATTTTTTAATTCTACCAAAGTCCACTATTTAGATTTAGAAAAGTTTATATAATTATTTAGCCTTGTTGTGCAAACAAGCCTGCATAACTTAATAAATATAGAATTTGAAAAATAACAAACCTAACAAGAAACACTAGGTACGAGATACATGAGGACCTATGATACGGTGATACTTTTGGTAAACAACCATTTGACTAACATGTCTGTCTCTCCCTCTCTGTTCCTCTCTCTCCCTCTTTGTGCTGACAATCATCAAATATACAGTTGAAACCAGATATTTACAAACTCTTCAGATAAAAACACTTTTTTAATTGTAACATCAAATCAGACTAAATGTTTATTTTTTTTAGATTGATAAATATAAAAACATATTTGTTAACTTTAAGAGTAAAGAGAGAAACTGTCTGTATTTCTTAATTGTAAATGGCACCAAATTGTATTCAAAATTGAGCCACACTTATGGAGCTCCACAATTCTTTTCCTGGTGTTTTGGTTGACATCTCTTGATTTTCCCATGTCACAGAAACAAGCTCTGTGTTTTGCCTTATATGCATCCACAGCTGTATGGGCAGAAATCTGTGCCATCAGAAACTGAATTTGAATAAGTTCAATTTGAATTTGAATTGCTCAGATTGAATCTGAATTGTAACTTGAATAAATGCTTTTGAAAACTGAATTTGAATTAGTCTAATTTGAAATTGAATTTATGGTTTGAAAATGAATTGATTTGCTTTGAAACTGCATTTTATCCTTTAAAAATTCAGCTCTCGAATAATTTCAGTTTCACTTCTCACCATTCAGTTTCAGTTCTACAATTCAGTTTTTTGGAACTTACATCCGGTTCAAGCGCAGATTAATAGAACTACGTTTTACTAGCGGACCGAAAGTGTTACTGACGGGAATCTACAGCGTCTTGAGCTGAATTAAGACTTCAGAAGTCATCCGTCATGTCGAATGACCAGCGGATAAACTCTCAGGTTGGTAATAAATGTATTACATGTATAAGAACAAGCGTCATGTTAACAAATGATAGCCGTAAGGTAACTTTTATGCTTATTGTAGCTGTTAGCTAAAAACGCTAATTTAGCGTAGTTTGCCCTGAATTCAGCTTTGACAAACAAATATGATCGACTGTTTCTAGTAGAATTCCAGAGTTGTCATCTTGGACCCTCTCAGAGTACCCCCTCTGTATGCTTGCAGAGACCCCTACAGTAGGGAAACATGCAAAACGGTGCCCAAACCTTTGTATTTTAGCTTTATTTATGTCTTACACAGCATCCCAACTCTTTAGCTAACTTAATAACTTTAGCTAAAGTGAATAGTTAGTCTAATTCATTAGTGCAGCATTACTGGATCATCTCTGTTTGAAGTGATATAATATGATATACAACTATCACTGTGTTTAACTACCATAATAATTCTTAGGGTACTGAGTGCATGCTTAATTAGATTTTTTTTTTAATTTATTTCTTTTTTTAAACATACTGCTCCATTAATATGTTTGACAGGCTGAAGTTGTCGGGTCACCTCCTAAATCGACCATCTCTTACAGGTGTTTTGTGCCAGAAATGGAGTGTCCACTGAAGACTGAAGATACTGAATCTCTACGCCTTGCCATTGATCCCTCTTGTGCCTTCATCTAGACAAGAGACATTAACTTAACCACTCTCACATGCTCTGTACCTACATCACCTTCCCTGACAGTTGTAGCTTGGCTCATCTGAGGGTGAAATTATAAGAATGTGTTATTTTGCAAAGTGCTCTCTAGGGTTCCTAAATAAAATATGGCATTGAGGTCATTTCTTTTGAATTAATCCCTTCTTCTGAAATATAAGAACCTCTCCTGGTTTTAATGGCACTTTGGATTTCCTTACTTTCTGTTCCACTCCCAACCCCAAATAGATGCTGACAAGCTGACACAGTAACATGGAAGAGGGAAAGAAGTTGGAAAGGACTACTACAAATAAACCTAATGCCTAACAATGTAAAATAAGAACAATAATAATAATAAAGATAAAAGATGAAGTAACAAGTTTTTAGTTTATTCCAAATGATCATCCAGATGTCTGTGACATGTGATGACAAACACCATAATGGAAGGCCTTAGTCATCTCATGCTTAAACTCATCATATATTTTTGCATATGCTGAACAGGCAGTCAGACATGCTGTAACTGTGGGGTAGAAAACAGCATGAACACCATACGGCAGGGGTCTCAAACTCCAGTCCTCGAGGGCATGGAAAAATTGCATGACACTGGCCCTTGAGGACTGGAGTTTGAGACCCCTGTCAGATGGAATATGACAGGTATGGTTGAACTGCATGAAGAAGTTTCTCTTCTCTTCTGACAGGACAGGAATGTGGCCTTGTCCTGTGAGCCACTGTAAGGATGTACTTAGAGTAGAACTGGACTGTCACCGGCCTCAGGCTCTTCACCCTTTTCAAAGACAAAGCAGTCATTTAGATAAAATATTAGATATTGTTTACCTGTAAATGCACAAAGAGAATTTAGAAATGTTATTATTGTCAAGAGTGAACAAGCACTGATAGTGTAATCTACAGCTGTGGCCAAACGTTTAGAGACTGAGAAGTGTTATTTGTTTATTTACAAAGTTTGCTGTTTCAGTGATAGTTGTATATCATATTATATCACTTCAAACAGAGGTGATCCAGTAATGCTGCACTAATGAATTAGACTAACTATTCACTTTAGCTAAAGTTATTAAGTTAGCTAAAGAGTTGGGATGCTGTGTAAGACATAAATAAAGCTAAAATACAAAGGTTTGGACACTGTTTTGCATGTTTCCCTACTGTAGGGGTCTCTGCAAGCATACAGAGGGGGTACTCTGAGAGGGTCCAAGATGACAACTCTGGAATTCTACTAGAAACAGTCGATCATATTTGTTTGTCAAAGCTGAATCCAGGGCAAACTACGCTAAATTAGCGTTTTTAGCTAACAGCTACAATAAGCATAAAAGTTACTGTACGGCTATCATTTGTTAACATGACGCTTGTTCTTATACATGTAATACATTTATTACCAACCTGAGAGTTTATCCGCTGGTCATTCGACATGACGAATGACTTCTGAAGTCTTAATTCAGCTCAAGACGCTGTAGATTCCCGTCAGTAACACTTTCGGTCCGCTAGTAAAACGTAGTTCTATTAATCTGCGCTTGAACCGGACGTAAGTTCCAAAAAACTGAATTGTAGAACTGAAACTGAATGGTGAGAAGTGAAACTGAAATTATTCGAGAGCTGAATTTTTAAAGGATAAAATGCAGTTTCAAAGCAAATCAATTCATTTTCAAAATATAAAATTCAATTTCAATTTAGTGATGATCATTTTCAAACCATAAATTCAATTTCAAATTAGACTAATTCAAATTCAGTTTTCAAAAGCATTTATTCAAGTTACAATTCAGATTCAATCTGAGCAATTCAAATTCAAATTTAACTTATTCAAATTCAGTTTCTGATGGCACAGATTTCTGCCCATACAGGTGTGCCACCAATTTACTCACATGGACTCTACTAACCTATCAGAAGCTTCTTCAGCTCAGAATGGAATCGTCTGGAGGTTTCTTATTAATTAACAATAAACTTAGTGTATATGTACTCCTACATTTGATGAAAGTGATAAAAATAGACAGCTCTGTCTCTCTTTATTCTGACATTTAACTAATTCAAAAGATATTTCAATATTTATTTAACCAAAACAAAACAAGTTTACTCTAAATTGATGTTGTACAGTAAAAAAATGTTCTTGTGTTTTCCATAAAGTGTATGTAAATATCTAGTTTCAACTGTGAATATACAGGGAGTGCAGAATTATTAGGCAAGTTGTATTTCTGAGGAATAATTTTATTATTGAACAACAACCATGTTCTCAATGAACCCAAAAAACTCATTAATATCAAAGCTGAATGTTTTTGGAAGTAGTTTTTAGTTTGTTTTTAGTTTGAGCTATTTTAGGGGGATATCTGTGTGTGCAGGTGACTATTACTGTGCATAATTATTATGCAACTTAACAAAAAACAAATATATACCCATTTCAATGATTTATTTTTACCAGTGAAACCAATATAACATCTCCACATTCACAAATATACATTTCTGACATTCAAAAACAAAACAAAAACAAATCAGCGACCAATATAGCCACCTTTCTTTGCAAGGACACTCAAAAGCCTGCCATCCATGGATTCTGTCAGTGTTTTGATCTGTTCACCATCAACATTGCGTGCAGCAGCAACCACAGCCTCCCAGACACTGTTCAGAGAGGTGTACTGTTTTCCCTCCTTGTAAATCTCACATTTGATGATGGACCACAGGTTCTCAATGGGGTTCAGATCAGGTGAACAAGGAGGCCATGTCATTAGTTTTTCTTCTTTTATACCCTTTCTTGCCAGCCACGCTGTGGAGTACTTGGACGCGTGTGATGGAGCATTGTCCTGCATGAAAATCATGTTTTTCTTGAAGGATGCAGACTTCTTCCTGTACCACTGCTTGAAGAAGGTGTCTTCCAGAAACTGGCAGTAGGACTGGGAGTTGAGCTTGACTCCATCCTCAACCCGAAAAGGCCCCACAAGCTCATCTTTGATGATACCAGCCCAAACCAGTACTCCACCTCCACCTTGCTGGCGTCTGAGTCGGACTGGAGCTCTCTGCCCTTTACCAATCCAGCCACGGGCCCATCCATCTGGCCCATCAAGACTCACTCTCATTTCATCAGTCCATAAAACCTTAGAAAAATCAGTCTTGAGATATTTCTTGGCCCAGTCTTGACGTTTCAGCTTGTGTGTCTTGTTCAGTGGTGGTCGTCTTTCAGCCTTTCTTACCTTGGCCATGTCTCTGAGTATTGCACACCTTGTGCTTTTGGGCACTCCAGTGATGTTGCAGCTCTGAAATATGGCCAAATTGGTGGCAAGTAGCATCTTGGCAGCTGCACGCTTGACTTTTCTCAGTTCATGGGCAGTTATTTTGCGCCTTGGTTTTTCCACACGCTTCTTGTGACCCTGTTGACTATTTTGAATGAAACGCTTGATTGTTCGATGATCACGCTTCAGAAGCTTTGCAATTTTGAGACTGCTGCATCCCTCTGCAAGATATCTCACTATTTTTGACTTTTCTGAGCCTGTCAAGTCCTTCTTTTGACCCATTTTGCCAAAGGAAAGGACGTTGCCTAATAATTATGCACACCTGATATAGGGTGTTGATGTCATTAGACCACACCCCTTCTCATTACAGAGATGCACATCACCTAATATGCTTAATTGGCAGTAGGCTTTCGAGCCTATACAGCTTGGAGTAAGACAACATGCATGAAGAGGATGATGTGGACAAAATACTCATTTGCCTAATAATTCTGCACTCCCTGTACTGCTGTGTATATACTGCTGTGTATTGAAGTTCCTCTTGTTTTGCATAGAAATATACTGAACAACATACAAAGCATAATATATAAAATACTACCTGAGTTTTTTCTTTGAAAGAAGCCCCTTATGTACATTCTTGTATATCAGCGCATTACTGAAACCGATTTATTCAGCCGTGGAGGGAAACAACTGAAAATATGAAATAAACACACATGTAAGCTAAGACTCTCTAAAGAAACAGCGTTGTTGTTGTTCGGCTTTTCATTTCGCCATTTGTTGATTCACTTGAAGAGCGAGTAACATAATATGGGTCAAGTGATCCGTTTGATATCAATCTTTGGTGATTCACCGTCATATTTACATTATTTGTACAGTACGAATGATTTGCTTTGGTACCTGGTCGAACTTCAGTTCTCCTCTGTCTGCCTGGCTGCGTTTCTCTAACAGCGCGCTCGCAGGCAGCAGCTGCCCCGCCCCCTCGCTCAGTCGCTTAGTGCCTGAGCTCGGATCATACCAATATCAGGGGGGATTCACGCACAGTCGTAAATTCCCACAGTGTACACTATGTGCTTCGAATATTGTGTGTAGTTTTTGTTTTATACAGTTGTCAGCCAGGCATCTAACTATGAAAAAATTACACTCCAAAAGACCCCGGGCTTCTGAAAAAACAACCGGGACTTAAGCCCAGTAAGCCACACCCCCGCTCCGCCACTGCTCTGTAGAACTTCACATACAGTAAGCGCCAAAATCTCCACCCCAGCACTTCCCTTCAACTTGGGTGTGAGTGGAGCCACCTGGTGGTCCGCCACAGTCTAACATAAATGTAAATGCTGTAATTTGATTATTTTAATAAACCATGTGACTTGGATGGATTCGACGCTGGCGTGAGCACAGTGCACACGTCTGCTGTTGCTCACAGTGGTCCAAGGGGCCGCTCAGGGAGTTTGTGTGTTCGCCCACACACATGAAACATTAGAGGGAACATTGGTGGCACCGTGACACTAGTGTTTATGGATGATGTGACACAGGACAGAAGCAGCCGAGTGACTCTGAGGTGCTCAGAGACAGACTGTCTGCTCACATCCAGCTAAATGCAGTCAGACTGGTTGGGCAGAGTTTCATAATGCAGATGGACAATGACTGAAAACACACAGCCAAAGAAACCCAGCACTTTGTTAAAGCAGAGAAGTGGAAAATTCTTGTATGGGCAGCTCAGTCACCTGATCTTAACTCAGCTGAGCATTGAGACTGACCTTTGGACAGAAAGGCCCACAAACAAACAGCAACTGAAGGCCGCTGCAGTAAAGGCCCGGCAGAGCATTAAAAAGGAGGAAACCAGCATCTGGCGACGTCCATGAGCTCAACACTTCACGCTGTCACTGCCAGCAAAGGGTTTCCAACCAAGGATTGGAAATGAACATTTTATCTTCACTTATTTAATTTGTCCAATTACCTTTGAGCCCGGAAATGAAGGGCTCACTGACAATTAAAATAAATCAACAAAATTACTTACAGTATAATCTGTGTGTCCTTCCCAGTACTTAAAATGACTTACACAGTAATTAAGATTACTGCATTTAGAGTTACTCTAGAAAAAGGATTGTTTTGTTTGGCACTGTGTAGTTAAAGCTCGTTTTCCGGTTAAGAAGTATTTCATGTTCTTTGTTTTTCATTAAAGGTGAATAAAAACAGGCTCAGATATAATAATGAGAACTATCAAAGTATCATTTTTATATTTCATATAAAAAGACAATTGAATAAGATAAGAGATAAGATAAGATAAAACTTTATTAATCCCTCGGTTTCCCTCTCGGAAATTCGGTTTCCAAAAAGCACAGCACCGACAGAAGTTACAGAGTTACAGAATATTATATATATATACACACATATATAAATACAGAGACATATATAAATAAAATATACAAAGGGGATAAATAGAATAAATAGGAATAAAAATAAAAATACAAGTGAATTGCACATTTCAAGTATTGAAGTCTATTGCACCGTTGACTATTAACAAAAAGTATTGCACAAAAGGTAATTGCACAGTGAAGTGAAGAGGCACTACAGCTTAGTTGTTCCCCCCTCCTTTGTCCTCCTG
The DNA here is from genome assembly GCF_051167445.1 of Perissodus microlepis. Lineage (NCBI taxonomy): Eukaryota > Metazoa > Chordata > Actinopteri > Cichliformes > Cichlidae > Perissodus > Perissodus microlepis. Next base: position 1,071,516 of record NC_140472.1, on the reverse strand, counting down.
TTTCCCCTCCCTCTCCCCTCCAGAGAGGAGTTAAACAGTCTGATGGCGTGTGGGACAAAGGAGAATATGCACAAACCTAAGCAGTACTTACTCAGTAATTCCTTACAATTTGTGTCTCCTTTCCTGTTAAACACCTGGATGTAGATAAGGTAAAATAACTCTATTCCCTTCTTTTAATGTAAATACCTTAGTATTAGTAGGTAAATATAGTTATACTGTAATTTCAGATAAAATAGGGACCCCACATTTTATGTTCTGTTGTGCTATTCAAACATATACAAAAGATTATATATATGAAATACATTACATTTAGAGCAATACAGTGCAGTGACAAAAACTGTAAACAGGACAGTGGTTAATGAAATACTGCAAAATGAAATACCAAACGTAAATCAGCTGAAGTGGAAGTGACATGACTGTGAAGACTGATGTGATGAAGTGGAAACAGAATCCAGTAGGATTAACACAACGCTGTAGCTGCCAGTTCATATTGACTTTACTATTTAGCTCTTGTGGCAAGAAAGAGTGAATTTGCTCTTCTGTAATCTGACACACACACACACACATACATATATATGTGTGTGTGTGTGTGTGTGTGTGTGTGTGCGTGTGTGTGTGTGTGTGTGTGTGTGTGTGTGTGTGTGTGTGTGTGTGTGTGTGAACGTCAAAAGCTTTAGAGCTTTGTCAACTTTTTTGCTTAAAATAAAAAACAAAGAAGAAGACTTCAGCCTTCAGGTATGAGCGGACTAGGTTCATTCATGTCTTCCTCCTGTATTTAGGGTCGCTCCATAACCCCGGTCCGTTGGATTCAAATGGTGCCGCTATATTGGCACTACATCGCGGTTAGAATGTGTTATTTAAAATGTATTTTATCATTATTTTTATTATTATATATATGTGTTTTGTTTTTTTAATTTATTTAAAATAAATAAAAGGGGGACTCTAAAGCCTAACAGCTAACTAACATGCCGTGATCTTTACATACAGCCTGGTGTGTGTGGCGAGATTAGTCGTTTTAGCTTTGGCCATGCCCTAGTACTACTGTCGCCTAGGAAACGGGGCGGGGAAACGACGCTAGCGAAGCGTCAGACGGACCTGATAGGTGGAAGTGCTGCATGACACCATAGCGTGCCATGGTTCCATCGGTGTGGTGACACCGGGAGGTGAAGCGCAGTGTAATCTGCAGCTTTACATCTCCTGCACGGCGGGCTGTGTTAATCAGACCTCCATAATCATCTTCTTACCAAGTAAGTCAGTCACTCACACAACGACATTTTACTAGCAAAATAATAATAACTTGCAGGTTTATATGAGTAATTGACTTATTGAAATAGTATAAATAAAGTTTCTTATTTAGCACTTTAAAATAGCTGTGGTGTAAAACCGAACCCTGTCAGTAACCATTTCTACGGGCTGTTATCTTAACGTATTAAGCGCGTTTGACCAGACGCTGTAGAAATCAAACGAATCCATCCCGTTTCAAACTGTCAGATTATCATCGGACATCCTCGGAAAGCTCTTCAGTTTACATGTGTTATGTTGTAGCCCCGCTGCAGCATGCTGACCCGCGTGTTCCGTGCCCACGGCCTCGTGGTGGCCTCTCACCCCTGGGAGGTGATTGTGGGGACAGTCACCCTCACTGTCTGCATGATGTCCATGAACATGTTCACTGGGAATGACCAGATATGTGGCTGGAACTTTGACTGCCCCAAAACAGAGGTGAGCAAAGGATCAGTGTCAATAATAACAAGTGGTGCCACACATATGTTTGTATTGTTAGTCTATTCATTCTATTGTTTTTTATTATTGCAGGAGATTCTGAGCAGTGACGTCATCATCCTCACCATTACACGTTGTATCGCCATCGTCTATATTTACTTTCAGTTCCAGAACCTAAGACAGCTGGGGTCCAAATATATTTTAGGTACATTATCAGTGCTCATGTGTTTGTAGGACATGTCAGTGATGTTTCTTCCTTTTGACCTGACTCCATCTGCGTTTCCTGTAGGCATTGCTGGCCTTTTCACCATCTTCTCCAGCTTTGTATTCAGCACAGTTGTCATTCACTTTCTTGATAAGGAGCTCACTGGCCTCAAGTAAGGACACACTCGATAAAAAGGCCCTTTTTTCAGGAGCTCTTTCAGAAACGTGCGATAAAGAGTTTGATCCTGTCTTTCAGTGAGGCTTTGCCCTTCTTTCTGCTTCTCATCGACCTCTCCAAAGCATGCGCTCTCGCCAAGTTTGCCTTAAGCTCTAGTTCTCAGGTATGCACTATTATATTTTGGTTTTTATTGCCACATCCTAACAGCAGCTGAGAAACTGATATATCACTCATATGTTTTCAGGATGAAGTGAGGGATAACATTGCTCATGGGATGGCGGTACTTGGACCTGCCTTTACTTTGGATGCTCTGGTGGAATGCTTAGTGATCGGAGTGGGAACCATGTCAGGTATGTGCTCCTGTTGGGTGTTCGCATTAGGAGAGACTAGCTTGTGGGTTCCTGAGCTTGTTTTCCACAGTTTCCATGAACCGATGTCAGATACTGACACAAACATACTGTTTTACATGTAACCTGAAGCCACCTTTACGTTGCTGTGAAGTAAGCACTGTTTGAATCATCTGTTTTCACAGCTTGCTGGAAGCTGTCGTGTATTTATGTCTGGTCACTTTAGCACCAGTTGAGTTTCCCACATGTTTGACTATTAATCACAAGTTTTCTTCTATTTGTGAAATCATTTGGACATATTAGTGTCGACTGAAGTGACATCAGCCAGGTGTGGTTTCTTCCCCCACAGGTCACCAAGCTGGCCACTACACTGAATTTATCATTGCTGTTATAATAGTGGACAGACTTTAGAAACTGAGTGTTGTTTGTAGAAAGTGAATAACGCCTTTCTATTTTCATAATTATGATGCTATAGAGGTGTGACTTGTTGTCGAGCATTGTCGGATATCTGTGTGGTGTCTTGCAGGTGTAAGGCAGTTGGAAATCATGTGCTGCTTTGGATGCATGTCTGTCTTGGCCAACTACTTTGTGTTCATGACTTTCTTCCCAGCATGTGTTTCCCTGTTGCTGGAGGTAAGGGCACAGCTTTCCTGCATTTGTCTGACATGTTGATGTTTGTGCGGGTTTCTTTGATTGTTCCTGTTATTTGTTCGTTCAGCTGTCCCGCGAGAGTCAGGGGGGCCATCCTATCTGGCAGCTCAACGATTTGTCCAGAGCAATGGAGGAGGAGGACAACAAACCCAATCCTGTAACACAGAGGGTCAAAATGATCATGGTAAACTTCTAACGGGTTACTTAGTGTCTTTGTCTTTATTTGAAGAATTGTGTAATGTTTGTCTCTGCTCCACGTTCAGTCTCTTGGCCTGGTCATGGTTCATGCTCACAGCCGCTGGATTGCTGAACCATTGTCCATAAACTCTGCAGTGGACATGCTCGGGGTCGGCATGGAGCTGGACCACTTCTCACCCAGGAGAATTGAGCCGGATAAACCTCTTTGGCAGTTCTACCTCACGAGGTGATGCAATAGTTTAGGTTGTTTTAATTTAACGTTCGCACAGTTGTGATGACTGCCCCATGGAGCATTGCACATGTTGTTGAGCTGCTGAACGTATGAGACTTTCTATGTGAGACATAAAGGGCAAAAACTCTGTTCTGTGAAGAGATGGATGGTCAGGGTCATCTGTGCTTTGTGTTTGTGTTTATAATGGAATTGCAGAGTTTTCCTGGACATTCCTGTTGTCGTGCTTTTTTGAAGTGAAACATGTTCCTCTTCATCTTACCTTACAGGATGATAACTATGGACATAGAGCAAATGATCTGTCTGCTCTTGGCCCTGCTGCTAGCTATCAAGTACATCTTCTTTGAACAGGCTGAGATGGAATCCACGCTGTCACTGAAGAACCCCATCTCCCTTTCCACACACACCCTAAATCCTCCATCCCCATCCGAGCCCTGCTGCAGGGAGGATCTAGTTACGTCACGATGCCACACCCCTGCTCACACCATGGCTGTTCCAGGACCTGCCCATAAGGAGGAGAGAGGTGTGTCTACTGATAGTGGTAAAACAGACGGACTTGTTAGCGCTTTGTTATCAAATTCAACCTTGTTATCCTAGATGAGGTTATCCGGCCCCTGTCTGCTGCCGACAACAATCATCATCCAAGGAGCTTCTTTGTAATGAGGGAAGAAGAATCCAAGTCTGAGAGCACGGAGAACACGCTCCCCCAAAAGCCCAGAGACCTGAACGACTGTGTGGCCATCCTCAACGACCCTAAGGTCAGCCGTTAGACGCAAATCGCTGAAGCCCGTCTTCGAAAGCTGAGAACTCGTTCCACAAACGTTTAGTCATTTTCTTTATTTTGAATCATGCGATATTAAAACTGTTGCCATCAGTTGTGATCTTTTAAAGAATGCTAATAATTTCCCGCACATATCTGCTCAGGCATCAGTTATATATGTGCTGGACTTCAGGGTCGTTATGTTGCTTTGAACGCAGTTATGCTGACATAACATGTTATGTTGTTGGTAATGAAAGGAGCTCGTTTCAATCAGAGTATAGAATCAACTCAGTTAAACTCCTGACCTCATCAGTTAGGTAGTCGAGGGTGTCGGCCTCAGCGGCTTTGGTGTTAATGTGGAGAAGAGGGGAAAACAATGGCCCCCAAGCAGGAAGTGTTTCCAGGTGGAGGCCATTGACATGTTTGTCCTTCCTCATCTTTTCTGACTCATGTCGTTTCCCTTTCAGTTGAAATGGTTCGGCTTTATCACGGGAAGACTGACAAGCCCACAAAAAGTTTCAACTTTCGATAATTTAGTAAGAGCAGCTAACTGCAGCTACAAGATGGGACTGCCTTCACTTTAAAGCAGACCTGACCCCGCCTACCTCCACCTCGTTCAGTTGCAGTTTGATAAGTTAAACAGATCACCTCTACTTAAAGAAACAATACCTGCACAAAGGTGTGATCTGCAGTGATTGTAGAGCTGCAGTTTACACACACTCGTCACGGACGCCACGGTAACCTCAGACGCATTGATGTCTTTGAACTGTTCTTTTTCCAACGTGGAAAGATTTTCAAAAACAAGAATTTGGTTCACAAGTTTGAATTTTCTGTCATTTTTGTGGTAAAAGTACAAATACGGGGTCAAAAGTATTTATACACACAGCAGCTACTTTAAATAAACTCTGCCAATGATGCCAGAATCATTTGGCCGACGTGCAGCTTACAAAGTAACATTAAACCAAATTACCATGAAATTCAATGAATTAGTGAATGTTTGACCACAGCATGCATGTAGTCCACAGCATTTACCACTGAGTTATGACTGTGTAGATATTTATATAAGCAGCGTGTATGCTAAACTATAAATGGTGTCAATGCCAACAGTCATCATCATTTAATGAACTGGCTATGACCTGTTTTCCATAATGTTTATTTGTTGTGGGGGGAAAATGACATGTTTATGAAGACATAATTATTTCTCTGTCTTTTAGTTATTTTATCTTACTGTATATTATTTATTATCATGTATTTAAAGTAAATCCCCAGCGACTGGTCTGCGCAGACTATATAACTGATCGTGAGTCTGGTTGTTGCAGCTGGGCCCTCGTTTCCTGAGTGATGCTGAGGTGATGCTCCTGGTCAGCTCTAAACACATCCCTGCCTACAAACTGGAAGCCATCATGGAGACCGCAGAGCGAGGCGTGGCGATTAGAAGAAAAATGTTATCAACCAAGCTTCCCTGTTCCTCTGCGCTCTCCTCTTTACCGTACACAAACTATGACTACTCGAAGGTGAGACACAACTGCGTTCTCCACTGTTGTAGTCTAATTTCTGCCTGAACTGCTCCAAACTTACCTCAACATTTCAAGCAAAGGGCCTTACCACGGGGCAAGGAAAGGAGGAAGACTTTAGTAGAGTGTTGTACCTGTTACACATTCTTTGTTATAAGCTATCACCACACAACTGTAATGACTGTGTTCACACACATCATAGCAAAGTCCTGTTAAGGAAGTAAAGTTTATTTTGATAAACAGGAAGTCACAAAGCGCTGGGTAAAACAAAGAAAACAGGCACCAAACAGATCAAACAAAAGGTCAAAGGTCATTTAAGGTTAAAAAAACTAAACAGAAGCTTTATTAAAACAAACATTTGTAACTGCAACATCTGACCATGTGAGCCTAGTTATACTGATCATTACCATTTATAATTACTAATATAACTGTAACATTAATGAACACAGAACTTTGCAGCCTGACCCACAGAGCAGTGGGAGGAAAGCTCAGGTGTATTTACAGTCGTACAGGTGACAACATGATGGAGCATCACGTCATACAGGAGAAGCACACGTACACACTACAATAACTGTACACACTGAAAAGTACACAGTCAGTATAATGAGAGGGGCGTCTCAGTGTGAGCTACTGTCTATGTTAGCTGTGTGTAATATATTGGGACATTTATGATTACAGCTGCTCTGTTGTATCTGTGTTATTTATTTTAGTTACTGTTCTTACTGTCCTGAAGCACCTGTGAGATTAATAAAGTTTTCACATTCTTGTCTCTCACCTTATTTCCTGGGATGTAGTGGTAATTTCCAGTACAGTATTAATTTTCTAAGAAACTATTTTGGTAAAAACATCAATTCTTAGATTTAAAATAAAATGTCAGTAAGTTATTTTGAACACAGCCATTGTTTTCCAGGTTGTCGGCACCTGCTGTGAGAACGTGATTGGCTATGTGCCCATACCTGTGGGTGTGGCTGGACCACTACTTCTGGATGGGAAACAGTTCCAAGTTCCCATGGCAACTACGGAAGGCTGCTTGGTCGCCAGCACCAACCGCGGCTGTCGAGCAATCGCAGTGAGTGTTGCATGTGTTGTTACTGCTACTCTGCATGTGCTGCAGGACCAGTTACAGCATGAACGCAGTATATGAAAACACTGTGAACCATATATATGTGTGTGTGTGTGTGTAGCTGGGTGGGGGAGCCCGTAGTCGTATCTTGGCTGACAGCATGACTCGGGGCCCTGTAGTCAGACTACCCTCTGCCTGCCGTGCTGCTGAAGTCAAAGCCTGGCTGGAGAGCACCGACGGTTTTCAGGCCATCAAAGCCGCCTTTGACAACACCAGCAGGTAAACTGGTCTGCAGTGTCTGTTTGTGTGTCTGCAGTCTATGTTTGTGTGTCTGCAGTGTCTGTTTGTGTGTCTGCAGTCTATGTTTGTGTGTCTGCAGTGTCTGTTTGTGTGTCTGCAGTCTATGTTTGTGTGTCTGCAGTGTCTGTTTGTGTGTCTGCAGTGTGTATTGTTCCTGTGTGACGGAGGATTGCTGTCTGCAGGTTTGCGAGGCTTCAGAAGCTGCTGGTGGGTCTGGCAGGGAGAAATCTTTATATCCGCTTCCATTCAAAGACTGGAGATGCGATGGGGATGAACATGATCTCTAAGGTGACTGTGGTCGTGTCTGCAGCTTTGTTTAATGTGGAGAAACACACGTGTTGTTTTGTTAAAGGGATTTCTGCCTGACTCTGCGACATCACCCGTTGCCTACTGGTGGTGGTCAGAGGGCCCGGTGGCGCCAGTGTCCGGCAGCCTCGCCTCTGTCAGTGCGCCCCAGGGTGGCTGTGGCTACAATGTAGCTGCCATCACCAGTGTGTGAATGTGTGGATGACTGGATGTAGTGTAAAGCGCTTTGGGGTCCATAGGGACTAGTAAAGCGCTATACAAATACAGGCCATTTACCGTTTACTTACACCATCACCCAGTGCTCACTCATACTGGATTAACAATGGTTCTTATTCAGCACTTCTGGAAACACTGTTTTAGATGGATCAGCGTTTATCAGCATGAAACTGCGTCGCTGTGTCAGATGCATTTATGACGTAGCAACCATACGTGAGGAATCTGATCTACCCGCAGGGCACAGAGGAGGCTCTGAGGTTACTGCAGCAGCACTTCCCAGAGCTGCAGGTGGTGGCTGTTAGTGGGAACTACTGCACAGACAAGAAGCCAGCTGCCATCAACTGGATCGAAGGCCGGGGAAAGTCTGCTGTCTGCGAAGCCACCATCCCTGCCAAGGTGGTCAGAGAGGTAGGAAACACTGTGTAACCTTTACTGGGACTAACTGTCTGCCAATAGAGTTTCAGCAGAAACCTGCAGTGAAGCAAACTTTCACTTTAAAGACTTGGAGAGTCGTAGAAGATGCACGTACTGACTCTGCTTTTTAGAGAATTATATTCTAAGCACAACCTTAAGGGTTGGGTTGGGTTAAAAACAGTATGACAGAAAACAGGATTAAATTTGTCACACAAAACTGAAGAAACAGGATATAAGTTATTGATCATAACACTCAGAAGTCTGATGGACCTTTATCGTCTCTCTCACAGGATGACGTCACAGAGCACAACTGTGTGGTTTTACCCACCAGGTGCAGTTAGAGTTCTTTACCTGTGCTACCTATGAGTCACTGGGTGTGTCCCATCTGGAGACTCCAGTGTCCTACTGGGGGACCTGCTTGAGCTGAACCACCGTTTGTTCACAGGAAAAAACCAATTTGAATGTCCAGAAGAGTTTCGAGGACTTGGAAAATGACCCTGATATTTAAACTATCTGCTGTTCTTAGTCTTAAAGGATCTTACTCCACAGGTTTGAGTCAAACATGTTGATCTGATCAATCATTCAGTGCTTTTTTATTTTCTGCGGCACAAAACACTGAACTTCAGAATCACATTCTTTATAACACAATACTGTAAGAGTGCACACAGTACTGTGTTACAAAGAATCACTACAGTACTGTGTGCACAGTGGTGTGAGAAGTGTTTGGCCCTCGTGTATTTATGTTTGTCACACCCGAATGTTTCCGATCATTAAACAAATGTAAACTTTAGACAAAGACAACATGCAGTTTGTAAATGAAGGTGTTTATGATTTAACCTACATGAAGCACATCTTTCTGGCAGAGACTCGTCTTTAATCTAAACACTCCACTCACATTTAAAATTCTATTTTCATTTGAAAAGATTTGAATTTTAAAAAGTATTTAAAGTATTTCCTGTTGTCATTTAACAACGACTCGATGTTTGAGAACGGCTCCACCTGTCAGGTCTCTGATGTAGCTCATTGGAAGCAAACCGTGGCTGCACTTCTCATAAATCACTTTGATGGATGGTAAAATGACGACAGCGTTTCATGCTGCTGTCTCGGTCTCGCTCCCTTCAGGTTTTGAAAACAAGCACAGAGGCTCTGGTGGAAGTTAACATCAACAAGAACCTGGTGGGTTCAGCCATGGCAGGAAGCATCGGAGGTTTTAATGCACATTCAGCCAACCTGGTCACAGCCATCTACATAGCATGTGGACAGGTAAATGACCTGTGAGGAAATGCTGTGCATCAGAGTTATTCCCATGTGTCCTGTGTTAATGTGTGTGTGTGTGTGTGTGCATACAGGACCCAGCTCAGTCAGTGGGCAGCAGTAACTGCATCACCCTCATGGAGCCGTCAGGCCCAGCAGGAGACGACCTGCACATCTGCTGTACTATGCCATCTATAGAGCTGGGCACTGTAGGAGGAGGAACCAACCTGCCTCCACAACAGGCCTGTCTGCAGGTACAAGCACATCAAGCATGTCAAGCAACCGAAGATCAACAGTTAACACTGGGCAGTCCTTTTCATTTTGAAGTGGTTACACAACTGTTATATGTTTAGGATCATGTAATATTGTTCAGTTAGAGGTGTCAGTAATGACAATGACGAGAAAGACTGATGGATGTGTGGTGCACGGTCTGAGTGTATGAAGAGCTCAGCAGGAGGGAAACCTGCAGGGTGAGCACAAAGTAAGAGGCCGTAAAACTGTCAGTCATGTAACTCGCTGCTGTAACAGTAGATCAGTGAGTTGTCCTGAGTCACTGAGTCACGTGAAAAGAGTTTAGCAGGCTGCTAGCTAAAGTGACGGGAGAGAAACAAAGCAAACCCGTTTACAGTCGATCATCTGCAGCAGAAAAAGTGAAAACAATGATGTTACGCTGAAGCAGGCGTAGCTTCCTCAACAATCCTTTTAAAGCTCTTTTTAAAAAGACTTTGATTCAATAAATACAGTTTTTATTTCTGCTTCCCTCCCAGTTCATGTCTGTCTGGCCTGGACGATTACAAATCAGTGACACGTGTCCCCGAGGACTTTTTATTAAACACACGCAGTGAACACGCGACACATTTACTTTATGCAGATGTTAAATGTCCAGCAGTGTCCGTAAAAATAAAACATTTTGGATTTCAGCTTGGACCGTGTCTCCATGACGACTGTTTTTAGTTTGCACAGTCGTGTTGTTGTACCTGTGCGTCTGCAGTGAGTCACAACTAAAAACTTTGTTCTTAGATTTGATTTTAGGAAAAACGCTAGGAGAGTAAATATTTCAAGAGGATGCACCAAGTGCAAGTGTGAGCAGAAATATATGGCGTGCTGGTGCACAGTGACACAAACATGTCACAGTCGTGTGGTTTTTAGATCCTTACAGATCTCTTAAATGACAAAGATTACACAGTCAAAAATGGATTAGCAGCACTGTTTCATTCAAAGCTGCATCAGTGGAAGGATTTGGTTGCCATATAACTTGTGCGTTCACATGTGTGTGTAGATGCTGGGTGTGCAAGGAGCCAGTCAGGACTGTCCAGGTGAGAACGCCCGACAGCTGGCCAGGATCGTGTGTGCCACCGTACTTGCTGGAGAGCTCTCACTGATGGCTGCTCTGGCTGCTGGGCATCTGGTCAAGAGTCACATGACCCACAACAGGTAAGAGCCTATAATCCAGTGTTGGAGTTACGTTATTATTAACGTAGTATTCAGATAGAAGCAGTAATCAACCTATATTTTGTTATACTGCAAATCCAAAAAGTATTCACAGTACTTCACTTATTCCACATGGGAGGGTCTTGTCTAGGTATAGATATAGATATACCTAGATATATATATATATAGATATAGATATATATATATAGATATATATAAACTTCCTGATGATATTTTATAAAGGCAAATTATATATATAAAAAAAAAAAACACCCATCTCGCCCCTGCGGGCGGTTTATCCTTCAAGCTCGGGTCCTCTACCAGAGGCCTGGGAGCTTGAGGGTCCTGCAGTATCTTAGCTGTTCCTAGGACTGCGCTCTTCTGGACAGAGATCTCCGATGTTGTTCCCGGGATCTGCTGGAGCCACTCGCCTAGCTTGGGAGTCACCGCACCTAGTGCTCCGATTACCACGGGGACCACCGTCACCTTCACCCTCCACATCCTCTCGAGCTCTTCTCTGAGCCCTTGGTATTTCTCCAGCTTCTCGTGTTCCTTCTTCCTGATGTTGCTGTCATTCGGAACCGCTACATCGATCACTACGGCCGTCTTCTTCTGTTTGTCTACCACCACTATGTCCGGTTGGTTAGCCACCACCATTTTGTCCGTCTGTATCTGGAAGTCCCACAGGATCTTAACTCGGTCATTCTCCACCACCCTTGGGGGCATCTCCCATTTTGACCTCGGGACTTCCAGGTTATACTCGGCACACATGTTCCTGTACACTATGCCGGCCACTTGGTTATGGCGTTCCATGTATGCCTTGCCTGCTAGCATCTTGCACCCTGCTGTTATGTGCTGGATTGTCTCTGGAGCATCTTTACACAGCCTGCACCTGGGGTCTTGCCTGGTATGATAGACCCCAGCCTCTATGGATCTTGTACTCAGAGCTTGTTCTTGTGCTGCCATGATTAGTGCCTCTGTGCTGTCTTTCAGTCCAGCTTTGTCCAGCCACTGGTAGGACTTCTGGATATCAGCCACCTCCTCTATCTGCCGGTGGTACATACCGTGCAGGGCCCTGTCCTTCCATGATGGTTCCTCGTCTCCCTCCTCTTTCTTGGGTTTCTGCTGCCTGAGGTATTCACTGAGCACTCGGTCAGTTGGGGCCATCTTCCCAATGTATTCTTGGATGTTCGTTGTCTCATCCTGGACTGTGGTGCTGACACTCACCAGTCCCCGGCCCCCTTCCTTCCGCTTAGCGTACAGCCTCAGGGTGCTGGACTTGGGGTGAAACCCTCCATGCATGGTAAGGAGCTTTCTTGTCTTTATGTCAGTGGCTTCTATCTCCTCCTTTGGCCAGCCTATTACCCCAGCAGGTTACCTGATCACGGGCAGGGCGTAGGTGTTGATGGCCCGGATCTTGTTCTTACCGTTCAGCTGACTCCTCAGGACTTGCCTGACCCTCTGCAGGTACTTGGTGGTTGCAGCCTTTCTAGCGGCCTCTTCATGGTTCCCATTCGCCTGCGGGATCCCCAGGTACTTGTAACTGTCCTCTATGTTTGCAATGTTGCCTTCTGGTAGTTCAATCCCCTCAGTTCTGACTACCTTCCCTCTCTTCGTTACCATTCGACTACACTTCTCCAGTCCGAACGACATTCCAATGTCATTGCTGTATAGCCTGGTAGTGTGGATCAGTGAATCGATGTCTCGTTCACTCTTGGCATACAGCTTGATGTCATCCATGTACAGGAGGTGGCTGACAACTGCTCTGTTCCGTAGTCGGTATCCGTAGCCAGTCTTGTTAATGATGTCACTGAGGGGGTTCAGGCCTATGCAGAACAGCAGTGGGGACAGAGCATCTCCTTGGTAGATCCCGCACTTGATGGTGACTTGTGCTATGGGCTTGGAGTTGGCCTCTAGTGTTGTACGCCACATCCCCATTGAGTTCCTGATGAAGGCTCTTAGGGTCCTGTTGATCTTGTACAATTCTAAGCATTCCAGGATCCAGCTGTGGGGCATTGAGTCATAGGCCTTCTTGTAATCAATCCAGGCAGTGCACAGGTTGGTCAGTCTGGTCTTGCAGTCTCGGCTGACTGTTCTGTCTACCAGTAGCTGGTGTTTTGCACCTCTGGTATTCTTGCCAATCCCTTTCTGTGCCCCACTCATGTATTGACCCATGTGCCTGTTCATCTTAGCCGATATGATGCCTGACAGGAGCTTCCATGTAGTACTGAGGCAGGTTATTGGTCGGTAGTTGGATGGGACCGGTCCCTTCTTGGGGTCCTTGGGGATCAGGACCGTTCGACCTTCGGTTAGCCATTCCGGGTGTCTCTCGTTAACTAGCAGCTGGTTCATTTGTGCTGTCAGACGCTCGTGGAGTGCAGTCAGCTTCTTCAGCCAGTAGGCGTGAACCATGTCGGGCCCTGGTGCTGTCCAACTCTTCATACTGGAGACCCTTTCTTGGATATCTGCCACTGTGATGGTTACTGGTCCCTGTTCAGGGAGGTCGCTATGGTCTGCCCTCAGATCCACTAGCCACTGAGCATTGCCGTTATGGGTTGCGTCCTTCTCCCATATGCTCTTCCAGTATTGCTCCGTCTCCAGCCTTGGTGGTGCTGTTCTCTTATTGTTCCCTTGCCACTGAGAGTACACCTTTGCTGGTTCTGTGGAGAACAGCTGGTTTATTCTCCTGCCTTCTATCTCTCTGGTGTACCTCCTCAAGCGGCTGGCCAAGGCTGTGAGTCTTTGCTTGGCAGTTTCCAAGGCCTCAGGTATGGACAGTTTGCTGTATTTCTTATGCACCTTCTTTGCCGCACCTTTCTGCAACTCCGTTAGTTGGCTAACCTCCCTCCGTGCTGCTTTTATCTTGCTCTCTAGAGCATCTCTCTCTCTCTCTCTCTCTCTCTATATATATATATATATATATGTAGGTAGCAGTTTATTTTATTCCTACCTGTAATTTAATGCAATTTGCAATTGCAAAATTTTATTTGTTTCATTGTTTACAAACCAAGAGGTGTGAAATAAACTGCAATGGAATTTAAAAACAAAATCTGGGTGTGTGTGGTTGGAGGATGTGTTTGTGCCAATGGGGGGGTTCTTGTAGAACAAAGGGGGGCCTTGCAAAAACAGTTTGGGAACCACCTTCTTAGACTAATTTGTATTTGTATGTATTTGTGTTTGTACAAACTCTTACCTAATGATTCTTTATCTACAGCCAGTCAAACAGAAGAGCTGCACTTCACTGAAGCAAGCAGACTGATTTGTGTTATTGAGCTGATCCTGATATTTGCAGGGCTGTCACAGTGTCACATTGTCAAAATCAGAAGAATTCCCTATAATGAATTGTAATAATGAATAATTCATTTAAATTATTGTGTTATACTTAAAATGTGAATGTCAATAATCATTATTTAATTCTACCAACCGCAAAGATCTAATGAATCTATTCTGTCTTTGTTTTGGTGCAACGATGCCATGATGGCACCTGTTCTGACTCTTCTGTTCACAGGTCGAAGGTAAACCTGCAGGAGACAGGAACGTGCACCAGGGAAGCATCGTGAAAGAACAGCTGGGTCTGCTGGGAAAACTCAGGTTACTGGAAACATGTGGCCAGTCGGAAAGCGGCGAGTGATTCATCGATGACCTTAAAGACGATTCAAATCAAAGAGACTTTCTGCTGAGCAGTTTCTATTCTGACATTAAAGGATGAATCAGTATGTTTACATGAACAATCAGTTCATGACTTCTTTTATTTCAGCAGAATGATGTAAGCTTTACAGCCCACTGGATTCAAATTAAAATTCCTCCCCTCCTACGTCCAGTCTTAGAGCTGTGAATACAAATACCATCATACTTGTAACTGATGTGTGAGACATGCTGTTTATCACACTTTATGCTTCATAATTATTTCATTTCTTTGTCTAACAAGGACACGGTTCAGCTGTTAAACATTCAGTCTGCACTTCAGTCTTCGAGAACTACTGATTACATTTTGCTGGTTTTATAAAAACGTGTCCACATCCTGACACAAACACTACAATACTACACAAAAGTAAAAGCACATTTGTGGTAATGCAACAGTAGCTGACTGCCTTTGACCATAATAGCACACGTGGCAGCAACATTAGCACTGCTGCTGCAGACATGTGTGGATCCAGCAGAAGAAATCATCACACAGAAGCTTAACCACAGCTTTATGTGCTGGAAATGGCAAAGCAACAAAACTGGAACGAAGCTGAGTTATAGGCTGACAGAAGGTCACGTACCACGAGGGAGCTCACAACAGACAACAAAGGGAACAGCCCACAGCTGACACTAATCCAGATTAAAGGAAGCAAAATTACAGATTAAAATTACAGAGGAGACTATCAAAATAAAACAGGGAAACAGCAGAGATACCCAGGCTGAAACACAGGGACTGGGAATCAGTGGACTCAGATGAACTCAGGACCAAACCCGTACAGAGAACCAGAACAGCAACATCTCCCCAGCCCCAAGGACTCAGGACCATGACAAACTCCATCACACATCACTCATGGTGCTGGTTGTGGAGGTCAGTCAGTTGGCCTGTTGTTTCTTCTTCTTTCAGCTGCTCTCTGTAGGGTCGCCCACAGAGGGTCATCACCCTCTTCCTCACCCACTGCATGCCCTTCATCACTGCATCCACGAGCCTCCTCATTGGTCTGTTTCTTTTCCTCATTTCTGAGAGCTCCATTTTCTGGATCCCTTAAGTAATTTAAGCAGATGAAAATCTGAAAATTGTGTTGTGTATTCAGCCTGTACTCTGATACCCCTAAACAAAATCCAGTGATATCAATTGCCTTTAGAAGTCACCTAATTAGATAATCAAGTTGGATGGAGCTAAACACATGGCAGAAAAACCTGTAGGAGGCTGCAAAGGACTTGAGCTTGGGATGAAGACATGCAGACAATGACCCTAAACATACGTTAGAGCTCCAATGTAATGGTTTATATCAAAGAATATCCACGTGACTGGGTCTAAATCACACCGAACATCTGTGGCAAGACTCGAAAACTGCTGTTCACAGACGCTCAACATCCAATCTGACTGAGCTGTTTTACAACAAAGTAGTATTGACCCCATGGATCAATATTACAAAGTATGATGTAATAGTAAAGTTTGTGGTCATAAGGTGACAAAATGTGTTCAGGGGGTGTGAAGTTAGAGGTACTAACCCACACTGAAGGCCTTATAACATGATGTAGTGATAAAAGTTAAATACAACGATGAGTAAGTAAGACTGAGAGTGTGCAAAAGAGGATTCTTAAATCATGTACATCAGACACTAAAGTGTGAAGAGATCCTGCAGGGTCCCGACAGCCGGGGACCACGGGACTGCAGGACCCTGCAGGACTGATGCCAGCTGGGAGGAGGGATGTGATGCACCTTATGTCGAACCCTGATTTATGATGGGAAAGTAACTAAAGGTTATGACAGCCATAGTTTTTATGAATATGATACAATCATGGCAACGCGGTGGTGTGGTGATCAGCACTGTTGCCTCACAGTAAGAAGGTCCTGAGTACTCTCTGATGCTGTAGGAATAGGGCTTTTATTTTAAACGCACATACAGTGCAGGCATATATAGAGCGGTGTTACAGTTATGTCAAAATCTACACAGATGCATCAAAGAAGACAGACGACCAAAGCGGGATATATTTATTGTTCCTGAGTTTCATGTCAAAGTAAGGAAAAGGGTCAGTGACAGTTTATTAGTGCACAGAAATAGTTTCAGTTCTGTCAGCTGTCCAGTGGACTGAAGACGCAAGACCAGTAAGATCAGTGATATGTTCACACTCATCATTGGCTAGTTTGCAAGACAGTGACTCAGACAGCAGGTCAGACATTCTGATAGAGATTCAGCAAACACTGTACAGAGTCAACGAGATGGAGCTTATAGTCACCACCTTATGGGTACCATGGGTATCAGTGGATTGGTTATCAGTGTTAGCAGGACAGAGATTAAGAGCAGAATACAGCAGAAAATGGAAGAAAGATGTCAAAAGTAATGGGAGGAAAACATGTTTTAATGTCAGAAATATGATGCTGAAAGAAGACAGCTGATCCAGAAGCTCGGTGATATGGAAGTGGAGATGGATGGATTTATTTTTAAGAACTCGAGTATTATCAGGCCATATTTAGTTTAAGACAAACTCATTCTCCACACCAGCAGGGGGCGGTAAGACACCATTTTGCTGTTTGCCAACCGCCAACAAATGACGAAAAAGAAAGAAGGAAGCAGACGAGGCAGAAGCAGTGTCGCTGTCACTACCCGATCCGTACCGAGCAAAAATTCCTTTTGGAACATTATTCCCAGTGTGATTTTTGGCAAAATGGGTGGAATAGACTTTTTGTTACGTTGTGACTTTGATTGCAGTTCGTTACCTGTTAAACTCTCAGCTTTCCATCAGCAGGTCCCTCTCTACTGGAAATTAATCTACAAACATAACTTTACTCCTCACAATACCCCTATATGGAACAACAGGTATATCCGTTTGTGTAGGAAATCTGTGTACATGGATGAATGGAGATCTAAAGGGATTTGGGCTGTAGCTCATTTTATGGATGATAATGGGGTCTTATTAAAACATGAGACGTTTTGTGAGAAATTTGATGTAAGATGTACTGCTAAGAGATATAAATCCCTAGTGAAAGCCATTCCAGTCCCTTTGAGATCAATGATAAAAGAAGATATTGTGCACTCTAAAATTTCTCCTGGACTGAGGCAGCTCTGCATAGTTGGAGTTGAATTTGGTGACAGCAGGTTTACAAACAAAGTGATCAGGAATATTTTGATAAACGAAATTTGCCCTAATCCGGTTAAAAGAAATTATATCCTTAAAGAATTTGAGACCATGGAGGTTAAGGCGATAAGGAAAAAGTATATTTCACTTCCTCTTTCCCCTAAAGTAAAAGAGGTTCACTTTAAAATCATTAACGAGGTTTATCCAACCAATGAATTCTTAAGACGGAAATTTAACTTAGATGTGAACGCCTGCACATTTTGTGAAAATGATATTGAAAGTCTGGATCACTTGTTTTTCAACTGTGAATCAGTGCACTCCTGGACTGACATGTGGAGCTGGCTACAGTCCAGGAGAATTCAGTTACCACATTTGACCGTGACAGTAATAAAATTTGGAATACTTGCTGAGAATGCAGATTTTGACCTGTTGATTAGGACGTTTTTGTTAATGGGAAAATTTTTTATTCACAAATGCAGATACTTTAAAGCTAAACCATGTATAAACAGATGGCTGAATGACTTTAGACTCTGGGCTAAATCGCTGAAACTTGTGAATAACAGGAAAGCCCATAAACTTGTTGTTTTATTTAAAGAATTTAACCTATGTTAAAAAAAACCCCTCCCTATTTTATAATCATGACTGCCCTTTTTTTGCACGTTATTTTTTGCCTTTGGTTCAAATCCTTCAATGACTGTTCTTTCTTTTTGTGCTAACTATTTTAGCTTTGTGCTTATTGTTGTTGTTTTTTTGTTCGTTTTGTTTGTTTGTTTGTTTTTTGATATAATGCTCAACCGAGGATGTAACATAATCGGATTAATGATGGTGCCTTGTATGTTATACTGTTGTTTGTAAATAAAGTTTAATTTAAAAACAAAATAAAAACAAAAAACTACCCGATCCGTACCGGAAACCCGATCGGTACCCCGCATGCGCGAAAGATGTCTACTTCCGGTCGAAGCATTTTACGATAGTTACAGGTCAGAGTATCTGTTAAGATGTTAAGAATAACAAGTATCTCTTAAAATGTTTCCGATAATGAAACATTTAATATAATTTATACAAAAACAAAAAAATAAAAAGCTAGTGACAGATCTGGACTCCCGATCCTTACTGCGCATGTGCAAAGTCGGACCGTACAAATCGGGTCTACCCTTGTACAAGGAATCACCATAGCTGATAAGGAGCTCGTCATCAGCCAGTTAGCCGATGACACCACACTCTTCTTGAAGAATGCAAACCAAATCCCACCAGCCCTTACTGTGATTAGTGATTTCTCTGAGGCCTCTGGTTTATGCCTAAATCTAAAAAAGTGTGAGTTACTAGCAATTAAAGACTGCCCTGCAAATACTATCTGTAATATCTCTGTTAAACAATAAGTCACATACTTGGGACTGTTAATATCCAAAGACCAAAAATCAAGATGCTCTTCAAACTTCACTCCAATTATACAGAAAACCCTAAAAAAGTTCAACCAGTGGCTGCAAAGGGACTTGTCTTTGAAAGGTAGAGTGTTAATTACTAAAGCTGAAGGGATATCCCGATTAACATATGCTGCTCTCTCCTTACATCTGGATAAAAAAATTAGTAAAGATATTGACCGTATGCTCTTTAATTTTATATGGAAAAACCGTACGCATTATATTAGAAAAACTGTTGTGATGAATAAGTACGAATCAGGTGGGCTTAACGTCCTAGACTTTTCTACTTTAAATAACACTTTCAAAATTAATTGGGCTAAACATTTTCTTAAAAACCCTACCTCTAACTGGAACTTTATACCATATTTTATTTTCTCTCGTTTTGGTGGCTTTAATTTTATTTTAAATTGTAATTACAATGTTGAGAAACTCCCTGTAAAGCTTTCATCCTTCCATAAGCAGGTCCTCTTAGCGTGGACCCTCATTTATAAACACAACTTCTCACCTCACAAATACCTTATCTGGAACAACAGAGATATTTTATATAAAAATAAATCACTTTTCCTGGAAACTTGGATCCAAAATGGGATCCTATTGGTGGCTCAGCTGGTTAGTAAAGAGGGACAACTACTTACTTACGACGACTTTATTGCACTATATAATTTTCCAATCAGTGTTCAGGAATTCTCAATGGTGCTTGGTGCCATACCCTCAGGGACTTTAATGTTATATAAAAACACTGACAGCTCAATATCTACCTCAGTCACTCTCCCTGATCCAGCTGAGTCACCAATAGGAAAAATCTGCTTTTCACAGGAACTTGGAAACAGCAATAAGAGAATACGTAGTTTATTCCAAGAAGATATCGTCTCTCTCCCATATATAATATCTTATTGGAACCGCTTTGTTCCAGATATCAAGTGGAAGACAGTCTGGATGGTCCCCCATAAATATTTGATTGTAAATAAGGTGAAAGAAGTCTCATTTAAAATTCTACATAAATGTTATCCAGCCAGTCACTACATGGTAAAATTTAAAAGGGACATAAATACTAATTGTACTTTCTGTGGGGATCATCCAGAAACTGTGACACATCTTTTTTGGTACTGTTCTTTTACACAGAGATTCTGGAAGGAATTTAGCAGGTTTGTTATTGTCCATATTTTAAGGGAGTTTTCTTTACGATGGGAAAATGTTTTATTCTGTTTCTTTAAGTTCCCCAAGAAGTATGATAAATGTTTTTTTATGATAAATTTGTTAATACTTTTAGCTAAATTTTTTATCTATAAATGTAAGTTTACTAACAAAACACCATATTTCTGTCATTATTTTAAGGATGTGGAAATGTACATACAATCAATATCAGACTCCACCAACAAAAAGGCTCTCAAAACAATATATGTATGTGAATTTTTGCGTGTATTCTTATAATTGTTACCTTTTTCTTTTACCCTTGTCTTTTTGTGTTCATGTTCTGTTGTTTTGTATACTTCATCTGTTCGTATGTTGTATACTCATTGTTTGTTAAATAAAGTTTAAAAAAAATAAATAAAAAAAAATCGGGTCTACCCGATCCGTATCGCGCATGTGCAGGGGTTTTCTTCTTCTTCTGTTCGTTTAATGGCAGTTTACTCCCAGTGTACGAGGACACCGCCACCTGCTGACTGAGCGAATGAACCCTTTTGTAAACCGAATTAGCGTCATTACAAACGTGTGTTAAATTTGATTTAGTGATAGTCGAGTGTGTTTATGCTTGTCTGTGTGGAGAGGATTGTTGGAATAGTGATGATAATGTCCGCTATCACTGTCAATTGCCAGTAAACACTTCATCTGGCTGCTGAATCTTCACGTGACATATTACAAAGTCTGTATTATTAACTCTGTCATTAGGCACCATTCTTCTTATTTGACGGCGCTGTTGTTCAATCGGGGGACGCTCTCTGTTGAGGAGAAAAGCAAAAATTTGTTGCGGATACGGATTATCCATTGTTTAAATGTCCCGGTAGTCGAAAAGGAGGCAGAGCTGTTGAGAAATGCTGAGAGCTAACTGGGCGCTAACCGTGTCATTCAAATATATTGAATGTCGCAATGTTGGCAAAGAGAGAAAGTGACGTAAGATTTGCGCATGCGGGGTACCGATCGGGTTTCCGGTACGGATCGGGTAGTGACAAGCAGCGTTGGCTGTCAACACACCGGGAGTGTTTATCGGGACCGTCAGTACACCATGCGTCTGCTCTGTAAGACACCGGGGATTTACTCTCACGTGTGTCAGCTCGCGAGCTCACAGCTCAACATGCTGACACAGCAGAGGAAGAAGGATCTGGCGAACCAGGTACGAGCTGAGTCCAGCATGACTGAACATGATGCTAATGGTAGATACGAGCCACACTCACAGTGACCTTTATGTCCACTGTAGTTTTGGAGATTATCTCACCTCCCGGGGCTTCGTCCGTTCGTTAACCACACGCTGCATCCCCCCTGCCGGCCTTCACACAGCGTAAGTTCAGCTTTTACTCGGTGGTGATTAGTTTAAACTGTAACATACTTAATGACGGGTTGTAGTTCTCACCGAGCTTCTCGACCATCTCCAGTTTATCTACAAATGTTCGGTCTGGTTCTTACAGAGACGGTACACACACACACACACACACACACACACACACACACACACACACACACACAGAGACACACACACAGACACACACACACACACACACACACACACACACACACAGAGACACACAGACACACACACACACACACACACAGAGACACACACACACACACACAGAGACACACACACACACACACAGAGACACACACACACACACACACAGAGACACACACACACACACACACAGAGACACACTAAACTGTCTTTCTTCACTATGTGACAAACCAATATGAATTGTATCAAATTAAAACACAACCTGTTGTGAGGCCTGTTTAAACTCTCCATCCTGACTGAAGAGTTGTTCAAATATTATTACTTCTATAGTTGAATATTATTACAGATATTGACTGTTTGATGATGTAGCGGCTATTGGAGCCTTTTCCTGGACCTGTTGAGCACGAAATAAATACTATTGTTGGCCCTGCAGGAGAGCTTTAATTTCTGCTCTGGCTCAGCACCAGTGTAGGATGCATAGGCCTGATGTTTGGTTTCATAATGACGTCGTACATTATACTCTTTCATAACTGCCACAGTCTCAGTGCAGATCAAACAGACACACGTCCCCTTGAATTCTTTGAAGAAATATTCACTCTCCCACCGTGTCTGAAAATGTCTGCACTCACTTTTCTACCTTTCGCTTCTTTGGTTCTGACCTGTTTAGTAACTTGGGGTAAATTTCTTCTGTGATTGTCGTTTTTGGTGGAGCAACTGCCTTGATCAACAGCAGCTCCCCCTGGTGTTAAAACTAAGAAGTGCAATACACTCAGGCAAAAGTTGAAGTGCAGCCTTATTCTATTCTATTTATAAAATTACTTGCAGGCCAATTAAAAATGGACTGCGGGCCGGAGTTTGGACACCCCTGCTATAAACCATATTAATGGAAAATTCAGCTTAAATGAGTAATGTTGTAATACAATAAACATCCTCTTTATTGCAAGAGTGTGTTGCATCTGTTTGGAACAAATTTTTGACAAGCCTGTGAAATACTGGGAGAATATAGTCTGGAAAGATGACACCAAAGTTGAACTCTGCCACAGGCTGCCAGAATGGCTCAGCCAATCACCTGACCCGAATCCAACTGGAAAACCTATGGAAAGACCTGATGCTCAGAGTTCATAGAAGGGCCACAGAACCTTTGAAGAAGTAAACAAAGTTTAATACAGAGGCTTACAGTTAGAATTAGCTTATGTCTCAGTCCAAAATCAGGGAGTGCCTTGCACCTCCAAATTCAACACTTTATTAAGGATAAAAGTACGTGTCACAAATGTTTCACATCGAGTGATTTCATGATTTGTCTTCAAATGGGAAAATATACAAACTATAAATTTCAAAGTTGGCCATAAATACTCTATAAGGTGCATAAATGTCAGAAACCAGCTGAGCATAAAGGAGAAGAGTAATTAAACAAGTTTGTTGGTTTTTTTTCTATTTCAGTGGTTCGGGAGCAGAATTAATGGCTGCAGGTGGAGCAAAACCATCTACCTGAATTCACAGAGCCAGAAAAAAGTCACCCTCGCCTATGTAAGGTAACCAATATTTTGGTTTTTGTTTTTCTCCTTAAGCATTGCTTAAGCTTTGACTACTTGAACTAATTTATAACTTTCTGTCATTCTCTAAAAGTGAACTGTCTGCGGCAGCATATGAGAAGCTGGCCGATGAGACATTGGACGCTCTGGCTGATTACTTTGAAGACCTCACAGATGAAGATTTTACTGGGGCCGACTATGATGTTGTCTTCTCTGTAAGTCTATGGATGTTGTAAAGGTTGCTAAAAGCAAAGTGAACTTTAATGGTAGCCGTAATAAATGATGGCAGAATGATCTAAATGCTTATTTACAGAAACTAAATGATGAACATACAATTACACTAAGGCTGCCACAAACGATTATTTTGATAGTCGACTAGTCACCGATTATTTTTGCGATTAGTCACTAATCAGATCATCATCCATTGGACGTAAAACGTACAGCTTATTGCACCAGCAGCATCTGCTCTTATATAACTATCATCAGCTTACAGCTTTAAGTGTTTAAGGTATGTGCTAACTAAAAATAAAGACAAGATGATAGTTTATTAAATTTTAATGACATTTGCAGATTGTTTCGGTGAAGTTTAATAAACTCCTTGCTATCTAAAATATAACAGGACACCGGAGTAAATTCTCGAGCATCTCACACTTCTGATGATCAGCTGTCTGCTTGACGTTTATTCAGCTGTGTAAAAACTTTAACTTTAATCTCAGCCAAACCGATTTACTCAGGAACAAATAAAATACTAAAAAAAGCCAAACAATAACATTTTTAAGTTATCTAAGTGACTTATATATCATGTATATATCACGGCGGTGGGTCTGAAAGCGACGTGCTGGGAGTTCGGTGTTCTCACCGGCTCTAGTGAACCTTGACCTCCCCGTCAGCTCGTCTCTGAAAACGTCAGAGCACTTTTGCAAATATGTGGTGTCTTGATAAACTGAGCAGATATTTGAGGTTTACACAGCTACATTCTCGCCTGAAAATATGTTAAAAGTTTACTTTGTGACCCAGAAAGAATAATAAGAGTAATATTAAAACTAAGTTTTAATAATTTGGACAGTCTCCGTTGCGTCGCTGTAATGTAATCGGCCTACAAATGTGGGCACAGGAGGATGTGGTCCCTGAATTTGGACACAGCTACGATACTGGACACAGCTGCTTCTTCTTCGGGGTTTAACGGCAGCTGGCATCCTTGTACATGCAGTGCTGCCATCTTCTGTTTCAGCCCGTTATTACACTCTTAAATCCTACTACTTATTCCTGCGTCTTTCAGGATCTTACAAAGCTTCAAACGACGCGTCGACTATTAAATTAGTTGTCAATGATTTTGATAGTCGACTAATCGTGGCAGCCCTAAATTAAATATTACAAATTAGCTCTAAGAAGTACAAATGGCTCTAATATATATATATCCCAGTATATTACACACATTGAATATGGATCCATTTGAAACTGAGGTGCCCCTCTTATTATTACTGACTTGGTTATTTTGTTAATAGAGGACGTGATAACTCTTCAACTACTGCAGGGTGTACCTGTGCTCTTAGAGGAATCGTTCGGAGAGGAAGCCACAGACAGGAAAGATGTCTTGTGTCATTCAGTGGTGACTCTGGGTAATCTCTCACAGAATGTGCTCCTGTGACTTGCTGTGGAGTGGGTGGGAGGTATTGTTGGCATCTTGAAGATGGAAGTCACTGAGGTAAACACTCCTGACTCCATGGAAGAGTGGATGATGTCAACTGTAAGGGGGGCACAGAGAAGGTAGACATGGAGCTTGGAAAGAAAAGCGTCTGGACTTCTTTAAGTTGCTTGAAGACGTTTCACCTCTCATCCGAGAAGCTTCTTCAGTTCTAAGGTCAAATGGTGGAGAGTCCCAGATTTAAACCCAGTGGGAGTTTCCCCCCACAGAGGGACAAAAGGACCCCCTGATGATCCTCTAATCACATGAGCCAAGGTGTGAAACTGGGTGTGGGTCCCAATTAGCCAGAGTTTCAGGTGAGCTCATTGTGAAACCTGGCCCCACCTTATCATGTGATTTCCTGAGGTCAGATGGCCCAGGATGTGAG
Source organism: Perissodus microlepis (assembly GCF_051167445.1). Lineage (NCBI taxonomy): Eukaryota > Metazoa > Chordata > Actinopteri > Cichliformes > Cichlidae > Perissodus > Perissodus microlepis. Next base: position 1,046,274 of record NC_140472.1, on the reverse strand, counting down.
TGGGCGTTAAGGCGTCTGGGAAGGATCTCAAAACTGGATTATAGATGGCAGAGAGTTGGTGTCGTAAACCCCCGCCTCTGTTCAAAGATGGTCGCTCACAGTGGACATAGATGCTTCTTTCACTCCTCTTTCAAACCATCTGTCCTCTCTGTCCAAAATGTGAACGTTGGCATCCTCGAAAGAGTGACCTTTGACCTTAAGATGCAGATGGACAGCTGAGTCTTGTCCTGTGGAGGTGGCTCTTCTATGGTAATAATAATAATAATACATTTTATTTAAAAATAGCACCTTTCAAAGCACCCAAGGACGCTGTACAACAGATAAAAACACAGAACTGGAAATATACACAATAATAAGAATAACAGATAAAAGTTAAGAGCATACAGAGGTTTAAACATAAGCAATTTTAAACAGATGAGTTTTGAGGGTGGACTTAAAAAGAGGGAATGAACTAATATTTCTGAGGTCAGGGGGTAAGGAATACCAAAGTCGAGGGGCAGAGCACCTAAAAGCCCCGCCCCCCATTGTAATCAGACGAGCGGAAGGAACAGAGAGAGAAAGAGAAGATGAAGATCTGAGGCACCGGGATGGGAAGTTCATCTGTACTAAATCGGAGAGGTATGGTGGAGAGAGAGAATGAATAGCCTTAAATGTATAGAGGATTATTTTAAAATGGATGCGAAATTTAACCGGGAGCCAGTGAAGCTGCTTCAGGATTGGGGAGATGTGGTGGGTAGAGGAAGTCCTAGTAATAATACGGGCAGCAGAGTTCTGGACACGTTGGAGCTTGTTAATAGATTTTTGTGCCATGCGCTTGTGAAGTGGCTGTTTGGTCTCTCCGATGTAGAGGTCTGGGCATTCCTCGCTGCACTGTACAGCATACACCACATTGTTAAGTCTGTGTTTTGGAGTTTTGTCTTTCGGGTGAACCAGTTTGTGTCTGAGCGTGTTGCTGGGTCTGAAATGCACCGGGATGTCGTGCTTGGAGAAAACTCTCCTGAGTTTCTCTGATACACCGGCTACATAGGGGATGACAATGTTGTTGCGTCTGTCCTTCTTATCCTCCCTCGTTGGTGTCTGATCTTCTTTTCTGTGCCTCTTTGCTGACTTTAAGAACGCCCATTTAGGATAACCGCATGTTTTGAGTGCTTCCTTTACATGTGTGTGTTCCTTCTTTTTCCCTTCAGGCTTAGAGGGAACATGTTCTGCCCGGTGGTGTAGGGTCCTGATTACTCCAAGTTTGTGTTCCAGAGGGTGATGGGAGTCAGAGAGGAGGTACTGGTCCGTGTGTGTGGGCTTCCAGTAAACCTCGATGCTGAGGTTGCCGTTCTCTTCAATGTGCACAGCGCAGTCCAGGAAAGGCAAACAGTCGTCCTTTGTGTCTTCCCTGGTGAACTTGATGTTTTTATCCACAGCGTTGATGTGCGCAGTGAAGGATTCCACTTCTTGTGTCTTGATTTTGACCCAGGTGTCGTCCACATATCTGTACCAGTGGCTGGGTACTCTTCCTTTGAAAGAGCCAAGAGCCTTCCTTTCCACTTCCTCCATGTAAAGGTTGCTGCAATAGGTGACACGGGGAGCCCATGACACCGCCATGTTTTTGTCTGTAGAAGCCTTCGTTGTATTTGAAGTATGTGGTGGTGAGGCAGAGGTCTAACAGTGTGCATGTCTGATCGGGTGTGAAGTTGGTCCTGTCTTCCAAGGAGCTGTCTTCTTGTAGTCGTTTTCTGACAGTCTCCACGGCCTCCGTGGTGGGTATGAAGAGAGAGACTACATCAAAGGACACCATGGTTTCATCTGGATCCAGGGGAAGTTTCTGGACCTTGTCGGTGAAGTCGGTGGAGTTCTTGATGTGGTGTGGGGTGTTCCCCACGAGAGGAGCAAGGATGGTAGCAAGGTGTTTTCATTCAGGAATTTTCTGACTTTCTGTCTGTGACGTTGCCGACCACTGATAGGTTGCCAATCCTTGGTGATTTAAATATCCACATGTTGTCCCTCCAAACCTTTGGTTTGGTTAACTCTTGGAATCATGTAACTTAACCCAGTCTGTCAATGGCCCCACACACAAACAGGGACACACTCTAGACCAGTGATTCTTAACCATGCCTATTTTTGGGCTATGAGCCACACCTTGAGGGCTGCAAAAAAATGTTAGTTTTAGACCTGTGGGCTGCGAGGGCCACAGGACATCATATGTTGTTAACTGAAGACACCATGGACTACTGTTGTCCATGAAAATCTCAGTTACAATACAGCGTCCCACTGCTTGGTGGGAGGAGTTTAATCAGCCTCAATAAGCAAGCAGAAGAAGACACCTGTTTGCAGTTAGCAAAAGATATGGAGAAGTTATTTATTCATTCATATAATTAGAAACTATTTTGAATGTCTTTATTTGATCACCACATTATTTATCCAGTTTCTTTTCTCCCTTTTTTCTCGTCTCTTTTGCTGTAGTAAAATTGAATTATTAATTATTTTTGTGTTATTAAGCCTGACTTGAGCCTTTCAGTTTCTACTTGCAGTTTGGTTTGTTCTATGAATTGTTATCCTGTTTGGCATTCTTTTATGTGCAGGTTCACATGCACATAATAAATAAATGTCTTTGTGATTATTACATTGCTTGATGTCCTCATCATATTTATTTGACAAGGTTTTAGCTGTTAAATGAAGTAGATTTGATTTAGTTATTAAATATAAATCAAACCAAAAGCAACATCAACTTATTCAGTATAGTGTTAATATCTGAATGAGGCCCCGGGGCCACTTTGTAGTGGAAAGGTTGGGCCCCGAGGTAAAAAAGGTTAAGAACCCCCATCTTGTCATCTGGTCTTTCAGTGATCAGTGTTGAAGTGATTGATGTGTCCATCTAATCATAATCTCATTTTGTTTGATATCCCCATTCCTCACTCATCTCCTAAACAAACCCAGACCGCCTCTTTTCTGCACCCTATGACGTCTGAAATCTCCTTTAACCACCTTTGAATGAAACTTCTCCTTGTCGCAGTAACCGTGATGAGCTACTTGCATGCTTTAGTTCAGCTTGTACCAACAATGCACAGACTGCATCAATTAGAAACTCAGCCTTGGTTAAATAAAGTCCCTCGTGCTGTCAAACAGAAAGAAAGGAAAGCAGAATGAAAATGGAAGAAGGCTCAGCTCCGTCTCTCTCAGCAAGTGTTTAGAGATTGTCTGAATAACTATCAGGCAGAACGAGTAAACTATTTTTATTACAAAGAAGTCTGGTAATCCTAAAGTCCTATCCAACACAATCAACTCTGTCCTGCATCCCACCATTACAGCCATGTCTGACACCTCCACACACACCTGTGAGGATTTTCAAAGGTTCTTCACTGGAAAAATGAATAATATCAGAGAACGTCTTCTGCTCCCATCCCCACAGCCTTCTGAACCACCTACATGTTCATCCTTTCTCACCTACTTCAAACCAGTCTCATTATCCCATCTTACTGATATAATAATGCACATGACACTTGCCCTGTGAATGTGTTACCTACACCATTTCTCAGAGAAGACAGTCGTCATCACATTTCTAACATCCTTTGTTCGTAGCAGCGTCTGAAATGGAACTGTTCCTCTTCTGAACAAGCTGCTGTCCAGCTGCTGGTTTGGACCCGTCAGTTCTCAGTCATTTTTAGATACACGCAGTATTCTGGATAAATTTCAGTCTGGCTTCAGAGCACAACACAGTCTGCTCTACTGAAGGTGCTCAATGCTTTCAGCTGCTTTAATTCTTCTAGACCTGAGTGCAGCGTTTGACACAGCTGATCACACAATCCTATTAAACCATTTGAAGACGTGCGTCGGCATTCAAGGCCCTGCTGTAAGATGGTTTGCCTCTTAGAGAGCAGAACATACTCTGTGATGCTGGGTAACACGTATTACCCTGCTACACTCGCTTGTGGAGTTCCTGTTTTATTCTCCCTTTACATGCTCCCATCAGGCTTCATTTCTCAAAAAACAGAATTTCTTATTACTGTTATGCAGACGATACATAGTTGTATCTCTGTCTAAAACCAGGCGTTGATGGCACATCTGGTAAATTGCTACAGTAATTTTAAGAGCAAAAAACAGCTTTTCAGTCATCGTCACCAAAATCAAACAGAAAGGGATTGAAACAATTTACGTTTATTGCAATAAACTTTACATACATGTTAAATAAATAAAATTAAGATTAGTTATATTCCATGTAGATGTTTGGTCAAAATTGCTTTGTTAACGGATGAAAACAACCGTTTTCTTCTATTGTTTCTTGTTTAACAGAGTGGTGTTCTGACAGTGAAGCTGGGTGGAGACCACGGCACCTATGTGATCAACAAACAGGCACCAAACAAACAAATCTGGCTTTCTTCTCCTACCAGGTAAGACTCAAGCTTTGTATCACTTCATGGTAATATGAGTAACTGGAACCCAACAATGTCTCTGTTCAATTTAATTAATACAGTTCTGTCAACATTTTCCACTAAGCTGAGTTTTGTTTTTTATAATTCTAAATGATTATTAAGATGCCAATAAGTGACTTATGTGTTACCAACATAACCAATCTGGTCAGCTTTGATTTAAGTAATAAATCTGTGTTCACTTAATTAAAGTGACCGAAAAATGCTAAACTTGTTGAATAACACAGACATGAAAATATTTCATTATTGTGGCAATTAAATCCTATATTTTGACGCTCTGGTTGCTAATTGTTTGTTAGTACGTGCACTCAAAGTTCACCGTATTCATGTGTCATTTATTTCCTTTGCAATGTCTGGTTTTCTTGACATTTCCATTCACACAAACACAACAGGTAACTACATTAAGCACAGTAGAAACCGTTTGGCCCTTCTCATCAGCAACAGCTGAACAGAATTACCTTTGACCTTAAATAACCCCGCCCCTGCCTCTTGCATAATCACGCCACCTGTAAGCAAAAGTCCTTTCCATTTTCTCCGTCACCACCTGTTAGTTGTAGCTCTCTTGCACATCAGCCAATAGTGCCAACCTCTCTTCCTCTACACAGCAAAATCACCACTGTGAAATTGACACTATGTGTCCACACTTGAGTTTTAAATGAGCACTTTTCAACGTGTTATATTTTTAACACTGACCTAGTGTTTTTATAACACTAACACTGAGCAGTGTCAACAATATTCTACACTGGTGTGTAGGGCTGTTCGATATAACGATATATATCGTGTGACGATATAAAAACGTCTGTCGTTTCATGTTCCGCTGTCGTTTGTTTCATGGTGTCACAAAATAAACTGTTTACAGCAATATTTTTTTCATCATTTTGATGGTCACTGTAGAATTTCTTAAAGTTCTCCCTTTCTCTTATATTTAAAAAACCACACTACAGACGGACAAAGGACTGTTTTTACGCGTTGTCGTTAGCAACAACGACGCTGTCCGCTTCTTTATTTTCCACATGGACCTTTCACAATAAAGCTGAAGAGCCTGTTGAGATTTTCAAAATAAACTGAATCACGTGAAATAGTATGCAGAGTGTTTACGGTTTCAACTTGACTCCAGGTACACGACGCCCAGCTGAAAACACTTCACGCAAGTTCAGTTGCCCGAGATTCACAGAATTGACAGAAAATGTAAAATTTTTGTGATAAATATCGTTGTCGGGACGATAGAGGTCTTATATCGGGATATGAGAGTTCGGTCATATCGCACAGCCCTAGTTTTAAGTGTTAAAAGATTAGCACTGAATAGTGTTGGTTGTACTTTACACTAAACCTGGTGTTTAAAAATTTAACACTGAACAGCACTGATTTTCTAACACTAGCGTCTGACATCTCTACTACTGCAATTAAATAGGACGTATTTACAACCACTGTACCCACCACAGCCATCAATGACAAATACCCATTAAAAATGTAAGAGATTAATTTACAAAAATGTATTCAAACAGTAAATCATCCAGTTTGTTTACTGGTGTAACTTATACAAAATATGGGACAATGTACATTTAGACAACAGTGTCATTTGAAAATTGCCTATTGTAAAGTCTATAGTACACCAGATCATCTACACAGATGAGTGTGAAGGCATCCAATCCATCCTCAATCCGGTCGTTAAGTGATGACGTGACAAATCCTACTTCCGGGCCTAAAGTAGTCTGCGTTTAATATGGCTTTTGTGTTGTTAACATGTTTAATGTTTTGTATTTTCTTCTATTTAATCTCAAAAAGCTCCTAAAACAGTCAGTGATCACTGTTGACCTCCCTCGGCTTTTATCTAATCATTTATTTAAGCTCAGTTTTTAAAACCTTAGGATGTAACTACAGCCCAGCCCATGCAGCAGTATATGAATGACTAACCTCGTATTGTGGATGGATTATCTCAGTTGTTCTCCTGGCTGAAGTTTGGTCCTTTTACAGCATCCTGCCATGCGATTACATTTGTTCCTGACCACCCAGAACACTCACGTTAACTTTTATCGAGTGGAAAAAAAGTTAGCTTGTTTATATTATGCTAACATAGCTGTGTCGCTAGCGGTCACGTAGCACATCATTATATACCAGCTAGCCAAACTTCAGTAACCCTACAAACGTCACTGCTGTTTAGTTTTCTGTCTTCATTTATGTTGGAAGTGATAACAGAGCTGTACGTTTGAATTTGTTTCCAAAACCCCGCAGTCAGGACATGCTATATTGTATTTAGATAGAAGCTAGCGAGCTAACTTCCTGCTAACTTCTAACTCCGTTAAATGTCATAAATTCCGTTTTCATGGATGCCTGGATGTTAAACTCAATTGTTACACCTGGTAGAGCAGAACGCTGATCATTTTATTAAAGATGAAAAACTTTAGACAGTTTTCCAACTCTCAGTAATGCCATAGTGATCGTTTGATATATGGACCTGCAGCGGAGTTTAGGCCCAGACACAGCTAGTGACGTCAGACTTAACGACCGGATACTAAATGCATTTAAGTGATCATTGTAATACATTGTTGAGACCTTAAAAGTCAGAAGATAAGCATTATTAGTGTAATTGTTAGAGATGCAATCTTACTCCTTTTCAACATCAGAACAAAAATACATCCCGACTTGATATTCTATTGTTCTGTCTCTGCATACATCAAAACGCACACCGAGAACATGGATTCAGCTATTTTCCATTTTTGCTCACATCGTCTGTATTAAGACATTAAAATGGTTTTTCAAGTTGATCCAGATACAGACGGACAAATTGGTGGTGACATAGTATCTGTAGACAAGCAGAAGAAGACGGCCATAGTGATCGATGTAGCGATACCGAATGACAGCAACATCAGGAAGAAGGAACAGAAGCTGGAGAAGTACCAAGGGCTCAGAGAAGAGCTGGAGAAGATGTGGAGGCTGAAGGTAACGGTGGTCCCAGTGGTAATCGGAACAGTTGGTGATCCCAGGAACAACATCTAAGATCTCTGTCCAGAAGAGCGCAGTCCTAGGAACAGCTAAAATACTGTGCAGGACCCTTGTTGTGGAAGTTTTCCATTAAATAAAGCCTGCAGACGAGCGGAGAGCGGTAGCTAACATTCTTTAATCAAAACACACAAAGAACAGACAACCAGGCTTGATGGAGAGCCTGCATGTCCGCGGGGCAGGGTCAGCAGAGTCTCCCTGGTTCACACTCCCTTGCTACCTCCCAGAGTCCTCAAAGAGACAAAAGACTCTTCCTGTGGAGTTGTCTGCTTCCCCCCAACTTCCTTACTACACCCCCACCATTTGTCTTACTGTATGAGTGTGAGACTTGTTAAAATCCAGTGGCACCAAGGCATCATACAATAAAATAATGTGATTAATACATAAATAAAAGAAATTCCTGTACAATCCCACCCTTTGATTCTTAAATCAAGAATCACATTTAATACCAGAATTTCTTTCCTGACATTCTGTTCATCACATCAACATTATTGTTCACTTAAAGGAGTTTCACACTGTGTATCCTCACTTCACTGTTCTCTCACCACCCTTTGTTCATCTTTAATCATCCCCACAATCTAAGCTCTCACATGCACAATAAAATTGTGCATTGTCTCTTAAAAATTCCAGGGATTCTCCCCTGGAGTAGCTTCACTCCAGGCCTGTAACTAAAAACATTAGCCAGTGGTGTGTCCTGCTGTAAATCATGTGATTAGATCACATGATCAACCCTCTGCTGTGGAAAAAGTGATGTAGATGTTAGCGCAGCGCATCTGTATGCAGACTTTCTCACAGTGACCTCTGCACTGTAAACAATACAAGGTCATGAATAACACACTGCTGGTAAATTCACAAAGACACAGAAAGTGGCAATTAAAAGGTTAATTCAGCACGGCCCAAAAGCTCATGCAACCTGCTGCTGTCACCTTTCTGCTCCTGTAAAAAGAAACATACATACATACATCCACCCTTTTGTCAGGTCGAGGTGGAGATGCAATCTTGCATAGTGGTGTCAAGTCAGTCAAGCTTTTGTCAGTCCAGTCAGTCCCCATTTGTTATTTGCTGACAGTAGAACCTCTCGTGACGCAATAAGTTTCTACTGCCAGCAATGACGCCATTTCAAAAAAGAAAAAAATAATTTACACTGGATTACCTCGCTGAATCCTTTTTGGCAGGGACTTGTTTTCTGATTGTCCCAAATAAGTGGCTTTCTCCAAAATTAAAATGGGCTCAGGAGAAGCTCACTTGCGATTGATCAACATGTTGTGTAGCGCTTTCGATCCCGATCTTGCAGCCTGCTTGAAAAAGAGAAAATTGCCAAACAAAAATCTGCACTGTTAAAATCAAAAAGTATGAAGGCCTCTTTTTAGAAGTTGTCTAAGCGTACTCTCTTAGAATGACAGATCAAAACTGGCAGGTTCAAAGTGGTACCAAAAGAAAATGCATCAGTAAATCCCCAAAACTTTCATCCACCAGTCACACCTCACACAACAACAATATTCTATTAGATAATGAGTTTTGTTTTCCCCCATGTAACCAGATGTGCGTCATGATAAGACCTCCCTCACACATCAGAAACAAGAAACTCAATAATCTATTAGTCTCCACTCATCTGACCCTCCTGCATCATTCTGTTCACCCCTGCTATGATTCAATCATCCTTCCCCAAAAATAATACTAGTTCACTAGTCTATGTATCACTTCTTAACCTGCTAAGTGAACTGGACAAGATGATGTTAACAGAAATGCATGCTTAATACTGTTTGGTCTTCATGAGCTTCATTGCATGTGTGTGTGTGTTAGTAGGATTAATGCATTTTTCTGTTTGTGTAATTTTTGTGTGCCTCTCCTCTTTGCGGTGCTCCAGACACTTTTCAATCCTCCACGCGAGGCAGTCATTTTTTCTTCCCGGTTTCCTAAACCCAAATTTCATTCCCACACTACAACAGCTTCCTCCATGTCCTCGCCTGCTCCTTCCACTGTGGACTCCTCTCATCTCCCCCCCTTGCAGCAGTCCAGTGAGAGTCAGTTGTCCTGTTTTCCACTGTCTCATTTTGCCATTTTGCTCCAAAAGTGGCAAATGTCCAACTCAGGCAGTCTTTTCAAAGGTCCATTTACACTCAGTGAAGTTGCAGCTCGTTGGAAATGCACATCCATCCATCCAGTCATGATGATGCCATTTTTCTCCTTGCTGCCGCTGTCTTGCACAGCTGCTGCTGCTGGACCTTTTCTTCACTGCTCAGGATGCTGCTGTGAGCTCTTGAGATCCATCTCGTTGTTCCGGAACTGCATTTCTTGTCTTCAGGGAGAGATTCTTGGAGCTTGTGTTCTCAGGGTGACAAACATGTGGAAGTTAAGCTGTAAAACAATTCAGCCAAAACCTGGCTTGAGTGTTTCTAATGATGTTAACCTATAATTTTCTTCCGACTGCTGCACGTGGAAAATTGATCCAGGTCTGCTCTTCACCTGCAAGTGACACACTGAGACATTTTGATCATTAAACACAAAACCCTAATTTTATTGCTTATTTTCATCAACAATTTTTTCATCAACTGCTAATTTTGTGTGTGTGTGTGTGTGTGTGTGTGTGTGTGTGTGTGTGTGTGTGTGTGGTAGCCTGCAGTACCACCTTCTTCCGCTAGTTGGAAACAACTTTTACACACATTTCTACACTCCTCTCTTTTTTGTTTGTTTTCCTTGTTTTTTGTTCCCCATTTTCAACATTTTAACCCTGTTTTTCACTCTTTTTACACGCACACATCAACCTATTAACTCACTTGTTCAACATTTCTTTTCCTTTCTCCCCAACTCACACAGCCATCCTCTGCAATCTTACACACCACACATTTACTCAGTTCTTACCATACAGTCACGTATTGAGTTTTGTCTCTGGCCGCCTGGTGGAAGGCCTGCCGCTCTACTGGATCCAGTTTCCCACGAGGCGTCCCCCATGAGGTTCCTTGCCTTCTACGGACCAAGGAACGAACACCGCCACTCTGCGCACTGTAGTACGCAGAAATGGACTCCGACAGTGTACCCAAACGGCTGTCCCTGTGACGTGCTTGGACCGAACACAGGTCTGGGCCGGCTTCTCCCCAACAGCACGCACGAGCCAATGTTCTTGTGATGGACCGTACCCAACACAAGCCTGGGGCCTCAAACCGCCAGGATTTTCCCTCCGGAGACTCGAACTCCGGAGTCAGCCAGCGTCCCCCCCCCAGCCAGACAAAAACTCTCCATGACTGTATACAAGTTAGCTACAACTCACCCATCTGCAGGAGTCCCCTTAAAGTCGATGGTCTCGGTGGTGACTGAAACACACGGCTCCATGACTCCTCCATTTCCTTTGCTTCATCAGCCGGTAGGACAAAGGTACCTTTTCCCTCAGGGGTCATCAGCCTGTCCACGAAACCATTGTTCAGCGACCACACGGACCTTCCTGTTCGTGACGCCATTTTGTTGTGGACGTTTTCCATTTAAATAAAGCCTGCAGACGAGCGGTGAGCGGTAGCTAACCATTTGTCTTACTGTATGAGTGTGAGACATGTTAAAATCCAGTGGCACCAAGGCATTATACAATAAAATAATGTGATTAATACATAAATAAAAGAAATTCCTGTACACCCTCAAACTCCCAGGTAGAGCTTGAAGGACAGACCGCCCTCAGGGACGAGAGGGGAACTTTTATTTATATATATATTTCTCTGTTGACAAACTGGTATAATAAGAATCTGTTATAAGTCAGTATAGAGTAATGTTACTTCCCTCTTCCTTTCTTCTCTTGTGCTTACAGCGGACCCAAGCGCTACGGCTGGACAGGTGAAAGCTGGATATATACTCATGATGGCATCAGCCTTCACCAGCTGCTGTCTAAGGAGTTTTCCATTATCTTTAATAAGAACATTGACCTGTGTGACTTGCCCTATTCCTAAAACCCTGTTAAATGCTGGGAGTATTCACAGACTCAGTGACTCACACTGCACACTGTCTGTGAAAGTAAATAATGAAGTTATGTATGAAATGCTGTTTCTGTTGCATTCTTCATTCTCTCAGCTGAATGACGTCATCACATTGAGCTTTTTCACCGGTTGTGAAGAAATATTGGAGTTAATGGTTTATTTGATCAGGCTCTAATCTTGGCATCTGGGTAACTGATGTTTTCAAAGACCAACTTCTCAGTAGCAGAATTCACACTAACTGGCCACTTTATTAGGTATTCAACTGCTTTTTCACAGAATATCTAATCATGCAGCTGCATAGCAGCAACTCATTTAGGTATTAATATGCCCTGCTGAAATCCAGAATCAGAATGGGGAAGAAAGGTGATTTAATTACCTTTTAAACACGGCCTGGTTCGTGGTACCAGATCAGTTTGTATGAATATTTGAGAAACTGCTGTTCTTCTGGGACTTTCTCCCTGGGGCTTGTTGATACTACAGGTCAGTGGAGAGTGTGAAGACTTCATGTGTTTCCCACACCTTGTTGAATCTGTGCCACAGAAAACTAGTGTACTGCTAAGGTTTAACTGATAAAGTGACCAGTGAGTGTACATTAGATTACTGCAGAGATCATAGTTCAATTATTTAGACACCACAGCATCAGATTAAGCTCAGAAATGTCCATCATTTGAAGTCTTGTAAGAGTTCAGTAGTTGTGGTCAGTGTGGCCACTGGAATCCAATGTTAATTCTGTGAGTTTTTCAATGAAAGTAATTAAATACTTTACCTGTCACTTGTCAACTTCTGTCTGTGAACATGTCTTTGTAGAGTCTCAGTCATCCAGGTCATCTTAAAAGCATCTGGAGTTTCTAAACGCATCGTTTTCTCTCCGTCCACACTGAGACGGTGTTTTCCCCGAAAACGCAGCGTTTGGAAAACGCTCTCGAAAACGAATACATTTGAAGACGGTGCTTTCGCGTTGCAGTGTGGACAGTGAAAACGGAGACTTTCGGAGACGGAGAGCATGTTAGTCATATGATGCAGTCATGTGACCAATTAAACAAAGATAGCGGAGGGCATTATACAGCAGTTGTTTTGTCTGACAGCCCTATTAAAGATTAATATCAGTCTGTACGTGCTCCAGAGAGCTTTTCTTCAAATTCTTTAACTCTCACTCGCTTTTGCAACTTTGTACTTTTGTGTTATTCGCAGCAACAACTCCACCTCATTGTTAGTCCATTTAAAAAACTCGGTGGTTTTCCTCCACATTTTGCCGCGACGTTTCGAAGAGCAGGAAAGTAAATAAACGGCAGACAGAAATGAGGCAGGTCGAATCTTCTTGCATTTCACGCATGCGTAAGACTGGAACATAAGCGTTTTCTGGCCATTTCAATGTGGACGCACAACTCTGTGAAAACAACTGAAAACACTAGTGTGGACGCGGAGCGTTTTCAGGCGAAAATGCCGTTTTCAAATCTGTCCGGGCTAGTGTGGACGCAGCCCAAGTTCATGAATATGTTTCACTTGTTTCAGAGGTTTCTGCAGAACTGCAGGATGAATTGACATCAATGTCAGTGATGTTTGATGACATTTTGTGTAATATTTTAAAGTTTGATTATGATCTATATCAGGGGTCGGCAACCTTTCTGACGACGAGTGCATCTAAAATTTCCTCAGAAGTCAGTGTGCCATATGACTGCATTAGCAATAAATGTAATAACGCTCTACATGAACAGTTACACATTATATAGAACAACCCTATAGGATTATGTGTTTCATTCAGACGGCTACCTGAGGACACTCATGTGAGTGTATAAACACCTTTCATTGCTTATACCGTTACAAAAAATAAATAAATAAATAATAATAATAATTCATCAGCCCATAAAAACTAAAAATCACCATCGGCCCACCAATGCCCCGTATGCCCGATGGCCAGTCCAGCTATGGTTGTGCCATCAGTTAACCCTTCGCGTGCCAGCTGTGGCATGCGTGCCTAGGGTTGACGACCCCTGGCATAGACAAATGAATTAAAAGGCACCGGGTTGCCAGGTTTTCCTTCATCCCCTATTTGCATGCAGCATCTAGCATCCCTACTACCGAACTGCCAGTTTCTCTGCTTCTATCACTGCAAGCAGCAGCAAACCCTTCTAGCACAGTGGTGTCAGGCTCTTGCTATATCTGCCATGTGCAAACCGCAGTGACAAGCTTCTTACCCCTGAGTTGCCAGTTCCTGTCCATCCAGCATGCCTTGGCCACCGACACACTTATCTCTGTGTTCAAAATGCAAATCCTCTTGGATTTATAACCCAATATGGCAAAAATCATGAAACCAGTTTGTGGGTCCAGAGTGTTCTGGTGGTGGTGGGGGCTCCTCTAGCATTGCATGCTGTAGTTTTTAACTGTGGACCCTCAAGATGTCTTAAGAGGATGTCTTCATCTCATTGAAAGAACTACAGAAAAAAAACAACCAGAATATTCTGAATATTTCTCTTTTATATTTACCTCCCTCTCTCTCACCTCCTATCTGGACATCCAATCATCATCACTTATACAGAATCACCTGATATCTAGCCACACCCTATACTCTCACCTTACCCACTTTTAACTAAGGCACAAATTACTTCATGAAAAACCACTTCATTACATTTGTCTTATTTTCCACGTGACATAGAAAATTCCATTACATATGAACATCCAGTCACATACATATGGGCATGAAATGATTGGAACACCTGAATTCAGTGATTTGTATGGGTAAGTTAATATGTTTGGTAATATAGACACATCTGTGCTTGTGTGTTGATTGTACAGGTTAGAGACTGCACAGCTTGCCTCACAGGTTTGTGAAGGCAGGCGTACTGTTCCCTGTTCAATTCAATTTATTTATTTACACAGCGCCAAATCACAACAGCAGTCGCCTCAAAGCGCTTTATATTGTAAGGTAGACCCTACAATAATACATACAGAGAAAAACCCAACAATCAAGTGACCCCCAATAAGCAAACACTTTGGCAACAGTGGGAAGGAAAAACTCCCTTTTTACAGGAAGAAACCTCCAACAGACCCGTGGCTAAAGGAGGGGCGGAGCCATCTGCTGCGATTGGCTGGAGGTAGGGGAGGAAGACAGGACAAAGACACGCTGTGGAAGAGAGCCAGAGATTAATAATAACTAACAATTAAAAGCAGAGAGGTGTTTTCATTTATTGCCTATAATAAAAACAAACCTTGTATATGTGCTGTTTGTTTGTTTACTGTCTCGTAACCCCTCCCTTAGGATAACAGCAGGAACAGGTGATATAGGGGTGTGATGTGTCCCTGCAGCTTTACTGTAGAGCTCCATAAGGAGCGAAGAGCACAGCCAGTGTGCTGTGTTGATGACCCTGAGCAGTGTAGCAAAAGACAGCACTCCAAAATGATAAATAAATAAATATATTTGGTTCATTTTAAAGACAAACCTAGTGAGCAGCTGAAGGGTCTGCACATGACAGATTTAGCCGAAGCATGGTGGAGCTTGTTGGGACTGGTCAGTCTTAGCCGAGATATCTAATAGAAACATTGTGATTGGGATGGTGATCAATCAGGTGTATAGAGAGGCTGCAAGAAGTGTTGTTTATTTCACTTATCACAAAATGGCAGAGGCTAGAATTCTTTATTCATATTTATATTTTGAATAGTAGAATATTTGAGCTTTATTGTTTTTGTACAAGCAAGGTATAGTGTACATTCTTTAGGCAATGCAGAGTCCCCTCAAACCAAAAACAGACAGTTGTACATCCTGCTGCTGCTTGTACATTCACACACAGCCACAGTCGTCACATTTGTGGGTTACGTTATACAGACATCTTTGTACATTACTGACTGTTTGATATAAAAGCCAAAATGAAACAGAAACTGGTACTGTATTTTTCTTTCTGTATTCAAGGGTAACAGGGTAAGACATAAGGTAATATCTGCCCACAGATATTATCTGCATTCATTATCTCAGGATAATTAATACAGATGCAACTCATATTTATTTATACAATGTATTTGCATGAAATGCATCTTATGGAAAAAGCTTGACATAGATTGATTTTCATCACTATAAAGAAACATAACCTCATATTAATTTAAATTGATTTATTTAACAAAAACTAAAAATGCAGAAGCAATGTGTAAAAAGTTAAGTATACTCGAGCTTGTAGAACGACCTAAGCAGCGCTCTAGAGTGTGTCCGCAACTCTGAGTCTCCGTGTGGTCATCAGCTGACACACATCGTGCCCCTATCGTGTGTCCCAATCAGAGATAGTCAGGGGCGGGACCTCTGTAGTTGTCCCGTAGTCCTTTTGTGTGTATTTGAAAGTGCAGGCAGATAGAGAGGTGAGTAGTTTGAATAAAGCATATCGATTCATTAAATCCTGAATCGACTTTTAAATATAAATGTCGAAACGCCAGAATCTCAGGTTAAAGCTCTCAAAACTATTTCAACAACCACCAAACAGTAAATGAGAGCAGGTACACCGACTCCACACAAAGACGTAAACACAGCGTGGACGCATCAGAATCAGCTTTCTCTTTCTCGGCTTTCTCACCTGACGGCCCGTACACGGACACGCCGTCGGGGCTGAAAGCCGGCAGCTCACCGACTCTGATGCGTCGGGTCCGCTCTGTGTTTACGTCTTTTTGTGCTCGATTCTGATGCTGCAGGTTTTATTTCTCTCCAACCAAAATTCACTGAACCAGCAGCAAAAGAAGATCCAAACTACGTTTCACATTTGATAAATGTCGTCATTAATTCCCTCTGACCTTTGCTGTTTTGCTTCCAGCACGATAAAATCACACAGCTCTCTCTCTGTACTTCAGGAACAGTTTCCCGTCTCAAATCTCTGTTTATCACCCACCAGTCTACCGTTGTTTACAGCGCTGTCGGCTGCTGTCTTTTTCTTTTGTTTTTTTTGTTAATAAATGTCCTCGGACAAGAAAGACTCATTTCTGCTGTTCAATACTGAAGAAATTTATACTTTTTAAAATTATGTAAAATTGCAGAATATTTTTAAGGTTATCTGCTATAAAAAGCCAGACCAGGAAAATCTCCTTCGTTTTCTGTTTTATTCTCAGTTACTTTGACACAAAGGCCTCTGCTGTGATGTTCACACCTCTGATGAAGTCTCACAGTGTCAGTACTGATAAATCATCAGAATTATAATATTTCTGACTATTTGAGGCAAAACTGAATCGAATCGAATGGATTATAGAAGTCAGTGACGATACCCAGCCCTAGTGAGCAGCCTAGGCCCGACAGAAGTGGATGTAGCTGTGGGTGATGAGAAAAGATGAAAAGAACAATTGATAACTTATTTGTCAAGTTAAGGCCTGATCCTTCTGAAATTCATAGCCAGCTCTGACACGGAGCCATCAACCCCTGAATGCTGAAAAAGCAGCAGTGTATCCAGAAACACATTATATGCTGCGATAAAAGTGTCCTCTCTCCCCGCTGCCTTTCAGCAGCAAGCAGGTCGTCAGAGGAGCCGATGTGATGATTAAGTTTAACATTTTCTACAATATTGCCAAAGAGTGGCAACGCTCTTTAAACACAAGCACTTTTTCAGTGTTGACAAGATTGTTAGTTAATCATTTACACATCAATGTTGTCTGTATAGACAGCAATTCCCCCCCCAAAAAGTGCACATGTAAAACTGCGGTGTTAAGCGATGCGGTTGAAAAATTTGGGTGCGCCTAACGCTTGTGCTGGTGCGCCTTGCAACCGTGGCAAAAAAGTTAGTCTAGAGCTTTGCCTAAGCAACCAAAAACGTTAGTAATCTTTTGTGTGTCACGTCATCAGTCACTCAGGTGTCTCGTTGTCCTTCACACAGCTGCTTCCATGCTTTGTCATTTATGAACAGCTCTCTTAAGGTCCACTACAGCATTTCACCCAGCTTGAGGGGGGACTGGGCCATTGCAACACCTTCACTCTTTGCTTTTTCACATTTTACTCTAGAATACTTTGGTATACCGAGGAGTTTACTCAATGATTGCAAGGTGCCCAGGTCTTGTTGCTGCACAAGAAGCCAACGAGTTAGTTCAGATGCAGTTTTGCAAAGCTAAGCCATGCTGGTATATTCTTTTTAGGCTCTTTTTCTCAGAAACAAATGCAAAGATGCCATACTTGTTCCATGTTTTTTTTTACTGTATTATATTTAACATGGCTAACTGAGGCATGTGGAGTCTGAGTGTAGCTCTGAGTATTGCAAGAGCTGGAATGAATTTGCTGAGACATCCACTGAGACGAGACGACAGGAAACTGCCGTGAATGTTTTCCACTTGTGAAAAGTCTTTGTCACTGTAGAATGATGGATTTGAAACTGTTTGGAAATGCCCTCAAGAGCCTTATGGGCAATAATTGCTTTTTAGGTAACTGCTGATGTCTTTTCTCCATGGCAGTGAAGATACCAGATAAGCGAGTGCTCCAGATCCACAAACTGCTAAAACTTTTCCTTTTCTAGAGGTGATCAAATCTACTGATAATCAATAATCACTGATTATGCTCATGCAGGATAAATAGGTGTATTTACCCACTTAATTCCTACAGGAAACAGTAGTTAATTTTTCACACATGCTTCTGCATTTGGGCTGAATTTATATGAAGTGAATAATGATGTTGTAACATGTCATGGTCTGTTGTTCCTCTGAGGTTATATTTACCTCATTTTAAAATGTGGTGACGGATCATTTCGGGTTGCTGTAGCTCAGGAGGTGGTGCAGGTCATCTACTAATTGAAATGTTCATGGTTCAATCCCTGGCTGTTTGCCAAATATCGTTGGGCAAGATACTAGCCCCGAGCTGCTCTCCGGGGAATCCACCGAGTATGAATGTGTGCGATTGTTAGATCGAACACAACCCCCAGAAAGAAGTGCTTGTAAAAATGGATGAATGAGGCAAGTTGTATAAAGCGCTGTGAGTGCTGGGATAAAGTAGAAAAGTGCTATATAGGAATGAGTTAATTTACCATTAAATTTTGGTAATAAACAAGAATAATCTGCTCAAAATACTGTGATTCTGAGCTGAGAGTAGAAACACGACTGAGCCCACAAAGTGAAACCTACGTAATTTAATTCTACATAAACGAGGATTTTTTTCATACATGGGTTTGGTGTAGAAAATGTAACTAGACATCGGCAGTGCCCTGTGGTGAAAATCGGGGTACTAGTAGCAGATACAGTTATGTTCAGAAGTTTACATACAGCCATCATGTGCATGAACGTTACATTTATTTTGGGCCTTTAAAATAAACTTAAAAAAATAAGAATGAGGTGAAAAAGTTTGAATTTGTTTTGGATTTTCTCTCATCCATGCTGGGTCAAAAGTATACGTACATGCAGGCTCTCTCACTCTCTATACATAATGTTTAATAACTTATGCTGATTATAGATTATAGATTAGAATAATAGTAGTCAGATTGATTGATCAATACTCACAAATTTAAAGGAACTCACTAAAGCACAAAGGACTGTAGATTTACACACCATCTTACAATGCTGTGATGGTAGACATTCCCCATCTCTGTGAATGGTACTCATGGCCACTGATCAATGGTTGTTGATTAACGGTCATGGCAATTTGCATACTAATGATCATAAGCTGACCTCCCAGCCCAGTGTTCATTCAGTGCTGCTGGTGTCAGTCATTGTGCAAATGTCCTGTTTCTAAGAAACCTGCAGTCAGCTGAGACTGAAGACGTCACCTGATGATGACGAAACGTTTCTCCCACTGAAAACTCTACGGCCAGACTTTTTGGGATTTCTTTACCTGGATGATTGAGCATCAAGACAGACAACATCAAGTAATGTTTCATCTACTTCTGGAATAGCTTTCCCCAGCATGTTTGGGCCTAGCATGGGTCCATGCCAGGAAAGCAACCAATTTAAATGAACTTGACTAATTGTGGCAAGAAGAGTGATCAAATATTCAGCTGGAATTTCACCAGAGGTTTGTTGATGGCTACCAAAAGCATCTAGTGACCCACAATGTCATGAAAGTATGTAAACTTTTGCCCACAACTGTGTCTGCATGTGCTTCATGTGTAAGATTGGAAATAAGATTTTTACTGTGCAAAACAAACATCATTCCTCTAATTTAACAATGAGGAAACTGATTTAGTTTCATGAACTAAGCGGCAATACACGTTATTATATATTATGTTTCAAAATATCAACAGTAAACCATAAAGAAACTCTGCAGACTCTGGGGCACTACTAGGTACTGAAAACGTATCAGGTGTGAACATCTTTTTATTGTAATAATAAAAGCCTACATACACATGGATAATATTGGTTTTTGTGTTGCAGCTAGATGAGTTTGAGCAACAGAACAATCTTAACAACTCACTACAATTCATCAGCTATACAGGATGAGGTCCGGGCTGGGTTGAGGGAGTTGATCTGTGAGGTCAGTTTGTGGGTTAAATGTAAACAGGCTGCTCCTGGGCGGTCAGCAGGCGATACATAGCAGCAGGCATGGTCTTCATATGAATCTAAGGCAGACAGAACAGAACAAAGTAATCATCATGGAATTCTGATATAAAGGTTTTTATTTATATCATTACATATCTAATGGTATAATGGTATATAATAGAAATTCGGGTAGGAAAGGGTGCCCAAGAATCAGAGATGCCTGAAGCCCTGAAACGATTGTCAAGAATAGTCAACACAAGAACCGTGCAGAAGTAATAAAAGGGGCTACATCCTGACATCAAGCCACTCGTGGACCACAAACAACATCAGACTAAGGAATGGTAAATGGACTGGTTCTTATATAGCACAGTTCTACTCTGAGCAAAGCGCTTTATACAACTAATTCGTTCACCCAATTACTTCCCATTCACACAAGCACTTATTCTACACTGTTAATTGCTCACTGTCTAACATTCATACGCATTCACATTCCGATGGATGCATCGGAGAGCAACATGGGGTTAATATCTTGCCCAAGGATATTTGGCTGGTGGAGCCTGGGATCGAACCTTCCAGTGAGCAGCTGACCTGCTCTACCCCCTGAGCTACAGCCACCCCACAAAGACTGTTGTTCAATTGTCCAAAGTCCTCTTTTCAGATAAAATTAAATTTTGGATTTTAATTGGAAGTCAAGGTTGTAAAAAAGGCACATGAAAGTCCCACCCACAGTGTCCTAAAGCTACTGTCAAATGGCACTGTTGTTGACCGTGACCACATGGGGTCTTGGAGTAAAAGGAATAGGAGAAACACCTGACCCAACGATACAGACAAGCTGAAGGCTGCTATCAAAGCAACATGGGCCTCATTAACAACCTCATAAACCACCATAAGTTGATCAATAACAACACCTGCGCCAGAATGCTGTTTATAGACTTCAGTTCAGCGTTCAATACAACCCTCCCCTCACAACTCATCAGGAAACTGACAGACCTGGGCATCAGTTCCCTCATCTGCAAATGGTTACTGGACTTCCTGACCAACCGCCCCCAACATGTCCGGCTGGATAACCGCTGCTCATCTACAATCACAGTGAACACCGGTGTACCACAAGGCTGTGTGATGAGCCCTTTCCTCTACTCCCTCTTCTCCCACGACTGCAGACCTGCTGATGGTTCCAACACCATCATTAAGTTTGCAGATGACACCACGGTGATTGGCCTCGATGAGGCCGCCTACAGGGAGGAGGTGGATCGTCTGGCTGAGTGGTGCGACACAAACAACCTGCTGCTCAACACTGAGAAGACCAAGGAGCTCATCGTGGACTACAGGAGGAATGCTGACCCACATCCACCCATCTATATTAAAGGGACGGCTGTGGAGCGTGTGAGCAGCTTCAAGTTCCTGGGAGTCCACATCTCCGAGGATCTCACCTGGACGACCAGCTGCTCCAAGCTGGTCAAGAAGGCTCACCAGCGCCTCTTCTTCTTGAGGACTCTGAGGAAGAACCACCTGTCCTCAGACATCCTGGTGAACTTCTATCGCTGCACCATCGAGAGCATCCTGACCAACTGTATAACAGTCTGGTACGGGACCTGCTCTGCCTCGGACCGGAAGGCGTTGCAGAGGGTCGTGAAAACTGCCCAGCGCATCGCCGGAGCACCACTTCCTGCCATAAAGGACATCTACAGGAAGCGGTGTCTGAAAAGGGCTGGGAAAATCATCAGAGACCCCAGTCACCCATCACATGGACTCTTCACCCTCCTGCCCTCTGGGAGGCGCTACAGGAGCCTCCGGACTAAGACCACCAGGTACCGGAACAGCTTCTTCCCCACAGCTGTCAGACTCCTGAACTCTGCCTCCTGACATCTGACCCACGTTAACACATGGACTGGACATACACACACCCACAACCACCTACACACACACACAATGGACAACTGTACCCTCAAACACACAATAATATAGGGGTGGGTTTTTATAATCGATTTATCGATTAAAATCGATTCTGGCTTGGATAACGTAAAATCGATTCATTAAAATTCTGAATCGATTTTTTAATATAAATTTATTTTGCCCGAAATGCCAGAATCTCAGGTGAAACCTCACAAAATTTCGACAACCACCAAACAGCTAAGACAGTAAATGAGAGCAGGTACACGGATTCTGCACAGACTTAAAAACACAGCGCGACCCTCGGATCAGAATCAGTGAGATGTCGCCTTTCTCACCCGACAGCACGTCGGAGCTGAAAGCCGACAGCTCGCTGATTCTGATGTTTCGGTGGGTCCGCGCTTTGTGTTCACGCCGTTTTTGCGCTGATTCTAAAGCTGTTAGTTTTATCTCTCTCCAAACAATATTGACCGAACCAGCAGCAAAAGAAGATCCAAACTACGCTTCACATAAACATCGTCATGAATTCACTCTGACTTCTGCTGTTTTGCTTCGACCACGATGCACAGCTCTCTCTCTCTCTCTGTACTTCAAGAACAGTTTCCCATCTAAAAATCTGTTTTCTTCATTATTCGCTTGCTTGTTACTCACAAGTCTACCGTTGTTTACAGGCTGTCGCCGCAGTTTTTTTCCTTTTACCTACTTCCGAAAAGAAAACCTAATTTCTGCCGTTCAATACTGAACCAATTTAAACTTTTTAAAATTATACAAAATGCAAAACGCTGTGTCTCTAATAAAACCGCTGTAACTTCAGAGGCAATGTTCATAAGTTGATTAATGGTTTTCTTTCGTTTTTGATGTACTGCAGAATATTTTTATAAAATCCCAGAACAGGAAAACCACCTTCATGTTTTTCTGTGTTTTATCTTCAGCTACTTTGACACAAAGGCCTCTGCTGTGATGCTCACACCTTTGATAAAGTCTTGCTGTGTCAGCTTCCTTTTTATTGATACAAAAATATGTAAATGTACTGATCTGAATTATAATATTTCTGACTGTCAAAATTTCCCAGATTTAAATCGAATTGAATCGAATCATGGATCGAATCGATTCGGGACCTTGTGAATCGGAATCGAATCGATTCTAGAAATCAGTGACGATACCCAGCCCTACAATAATAACATGGACTGAACCACCACTAACAACCACTAGCACTTTATATAGCCTCTGTAGAAATTATCCACATATCTCACTTATCTTAACTGCACTACTGTAAATGCTGTATAGACAATCACTCTGTACAACACGATAATTATAATTCTACAACAGTTTACAACTGTTTATAACTTGCATAGTTCATATTTCTGTATAGTTTTCATGTTTATATCCTGTTCATAGCCTGTACATACTTATGGTTATAGCATATTCATAACATACCTTCATACCGTGGACACTGTAACATACCCATAATAGACCCATATTTTGTACCCTCATACCTATAACAGACCCATTTCTGTAACATATCTATATTACTGCTAATATATATTTGTAATATATCTATATCATGGCTAAAGCACTTCTGGATCGATGCAAACTGCATTTTGTTGCCTTGTAAGTACATGTCACAAGTGTGACATGTGCAATGACAATAAAGTTGAATTCTATTCTATTCTATTCTATTCTATTCTATTCAAATGCATCTAATGCATCTAATGCATCACTCTGTAGCGTTCACTTACATCTGTAACTAAAAACAGACCAGCAATAGAACCGTATCTGGGAGCAGGGTTGTGGGCTCAAATTGCTTTCATAAATATTTTGTACTTTTAAATCAAATGCGTAGTTGTGAAGTTTTGTAACCTTGAAAACCAAAATATCTGAACCTTTGATGTTTGTGCATCGATTGATGAGAATTTGTGTTTGTAAAAAAAATATTTACACAAGTTACTTTTTTCCCGTTAAGGTCTGGTTACAGATACAAAGCAAAAAAAAGAACAGCTGTGTCCCAAAACCGCATCCTTTGGAGGACCCGGCCTTCGCGGTCTATGTGGGCCGCGTCCTTCGAAGGCCGGAAGTGCGAGGCTGTGAAATTGGACAGTCTAGCCTTCAGATTTGCGTCACCAGCTGTCTCAGTGGAGTTTAATAAACTCAGCCGTCTGCTCCTTGCTATCTAAAATATAACAGCACACTGGCATAGATTCTCGACTGTCTCACACTTCTGCTTAATCAGTTTTCTGTTTGACTTTTATTCAGCTGTGTGAAAACTATAACTTTAATCTGAGCCAAACTGATTTACTGAGGAACAAATAAAATACAAAAAAAAAGCTAAACAATAACATTAGTAAGTTATCTAAGTGACTTATATATCATGTTTAACCTGAGTAACAAAAGACCGCGGGGGGGTTGAAAACGATGTGCTGGAAGTTGGCTGCTTTTGCCGGCTCTAGTGACCCTTGACCTCCTGGTCAGCTATCGAGCTGGTGGGTAACAACGTCTCCGAAAACGTTGCAGGACTTTGGCAAATATGTGATGTCTTGATAAACCGAGCAGATATTTGAAGTTTACACAGCTACATTCTCAAAATATGTTAAAAGTTTAATAAGAGTAATATTAAAACTAAGGAGCTGCCGCCATTGTTGGAATCCTGAATCCTGCAACACGTTCTCACTCCAAAAGCATAATATTTTACGCTAGGTGACAAATCGTCAACATATTACGCTTCCAGGCACCCAACACATCCCTAAATGACGAGATCGGAAAAATGAGGAAACATGAGAACCATTTGGAATCTACACATGTTCATTCATTTTACTTAAATCACTTTGGAAAACACTATTTGAAGTCATTAAAGTGCTTGTTAAGGTTACGGATAAGGTTAGGGTTAGACCCAATTTGACCCATTCCAGTTTTTGTGTTGACCAAAGTACTGGTCATCCTTTCTTTTTCTTCATGACAGTTTATGACTTTTCCTTATCTGGGGTCATGAACTGGTGTGTAAAATATGGACACTTTGATGTGTCCTGGAAAGTCTTTGCAGTGTTTGTATATAAAGATGATGTTGCGGGTCATTTTGACCCGCACACTTTTATGTAAGTAAAAAGCTGTTCAGATCCAAAATAAACATTTCTCTTTGATGTACTTTGTTTTGATTGCCTCTGAATATACATCAGACCCAGGTGTGTATGTGAGAAACTTTCTCTCCCCTGTTCTTGTCACTGTTCTCGTGTCATTTCAACACACCAAAAATGAGCTCCTGAAGGTTGACGACTGAAGAAGCTTTATCACTGCTTTTGAACTGGGATAGTGATGAAGAAGAAGGTGTTTCAGAGACAGAGGATCTTTCAAGACAAAGACTACAACTCGCTCCAAAGGAGGAGTAGACAATCTTGACAAAGTCACAGCGACATACAGCTGCCAGTGCAACACAGCTCGTTGGCCCTTGGTAATTTTCTACAACATTTTGGATGTGTCTGCTTACAATGCCTATGTCCTGTGGACTAAAATCAACCAACACTGGAATGCCGGCATATTGTACCGACGTCGGCTTTTCCTGGAAGAACTGGGCAAAAGTCTTGTCACTCCCAAGACCCAGAGGCGAGTCAGACCAGCTCGATCCCCAGCAGCAGCAGCTGTCATTGAAAAGGTCA
Organism: Perissodus microlepis; assembly: GCF_051167445.1. NCBI lineage: Eukaryota > Metazoa > Chordata > Actinopteri > Cichliformes > Cichlidae > Perissodus > Perissodus microlepis. The sequence goes on along the minus strand of NC_140472.1, from coordinate 1,020,948 downwards.
AGTGTGCACCATCCAACCAATCTGCAGTGGATCCAGTGGATACAGGTGTAAAGAAACGGGAAAGATGCCAGGTCTGTTTAGGTGGACGGCCTTGTCTTGGTAGGTTTACAGCTGTGCCATACTCCTTCCATTTCTGAATGATGGCTTGAACAGTGCTCCGTGGGATGTTCAAGGCTTGGGAAATCTTTGTGTAGCCTAAGCCTGCTTTAAATTTCTCAATAACTTTATCCCTGACCTGTCTGGTGTGTTCTTTGGACTTCATGGTGTTGTTGCTCCCAATATTCTCTTAGACAACCTCTGAGGCCGTCACAGAGCAGCTGTATTTGTACTGACATTAGATTACACACAGGTGCACTCTGTTTAGTCATTAGCACTCATCAGGCAACGTCTATGTGCAGCTGACTGCACTCAGACCAAAGGGGCTGAATAATTACGCACACCCCACTTTGCAGTTATTTATTTGTAAAAAATGTTTGGAATCATGTATGATTTTCGTTCCACTTCTCACGTGTGCACCCCTTTGTGTTGGTCTTTCACGTGGAAGTCCAATAACATTGATTCATGTTTGTGGCTGTAATGTGACAAAATGTGGGAAAGTTCAAGGGGGCCGAATACTTTTGCAAGCCTCTGTAGATCATGGAAAGGGAATACCCTTTAATGGTATTCCCTCATGCCTGTGCCCTCTTTCAACAGGACAATGTGCCCTGAGACAAAGCAAAACTGGTTCAGGAATGAGCACAACAGTGAGTCTGAGGTGTTCACTGGCTTCCAAATTTCCCACATTTGACCCCAATCAAGCATCTTTGGGAGGTGCTGGGCAATCCAGTCTGATGCATGGAGGCACCCACCTAGCAGCTTAAAGGACTTAAAGAATCTATTCACTTCAGTTTTATTCAATTTTATTTATTTATACAGTGCTGAATTACAACAACAGTTGAGGTGCTTTATGTTGTAAGGTAGACCCTAAAATAACAGAGAAAAACCCAACAATCATATGACCCCCTATGAGCAAGCACTTTGGTGACAGTGGGAAGGAAAAACTCCCTTTTAACAGGAAGAGTCTGCCATGACCGGTTGTGGTGAGCGAAGGAAGTCAGGATTAAAGACATGCTGTGGCAGAGAGCCAGAGATTAATAATAAGTTATTATTCAATGCAGAGTGGTGTATAACATCTTGGTGCCAGATACTCCATGGCTCAACGGGTGAGAGCTGTTTTGGTAGCAACAGGGGGACTAAAATAATATTAGGCAGGTTGTCATAATGTTATGCCTGATCAGTGTATATAAAGCTTTTTCCCACATACTGATAAAGTACTCTATCCTATAGATGTAAGTGCTGTGTGCACCTTGGATTCATACCTATGATCGATTTAGAATAACCAGTTAACTTTATATGCATGTCGTTGGACCAGGAAGGAAGCCAGAGTACCTATAGGGTGGCTGTAGGAGGTAGAGCAGGTCACCAACTGATCGGAAGGTTGGTGGTTCGATCCCTGGCAGTCTGCATGTCAAGTATTCTTGGGCAAGACACTAACTCCAATTTGCTCTCCGATGTGTCCATCGGAGTATGAATGTACTTAGAAAGCACTGAGTGTAGATTGGGTGAATGAGGCATGTTATATAGAGAGCTTTGAGTACTCCGGGAGAGTAGAAAAGCGCTATATAAGAATCAGTCCATTTACCATAGTACCCAGAGGAAACCCACAAATGCACCACCCAGAAAGGCCTTAGGCACAATAGACTGCAGTGTTTCACTTTTAATTGTTGTGCATCGAAAGATCCTGATTTCCTTGTTATGTATAATGTGATGCAATGTCTTACCTCTCCCACAGCACTGGACAGGATGTGGACAATTTTTTCATGGGGTGTGGCCACCACACTCTGGCTGTTGATCTCGATGATGCGGTGACCAACTCTGACCCCGCCCCGTTCGGCAATGCCCCCACGCATTAGGCTGCAAATCTGTTGAAGAGATGTCACTTTTTCTTTAAAAATAACAAATAAAAATCACTCAAGAAATGTAACAAAATTGCAGTTATCATGTAACAGAGCAGACACTACTCACAATGCCATTCTGGACACTGAAACCCAGCTGGTAGCGCAGGTCTGGCCGTCTGATGAGTACAGTAGTCACTGGGGGACATCTCACAATATTCAGCTTGATATGAGACTGGTTCTTCAGACCCTACAGGAAAGAGAAGCAGGAAAGAGCAAGTATTGGGATGAACTAAATTCAGCAGCAAATAATATGTGTATACATATTATACATCAGCGGTCCCCAACCCCCGGGCCTCGGACCGGTACCGGTCCGTGAGTCGTTTGGTACCGGGCCGCGAGAGTTGAGGCTCAGGTGTGAAATGTATAGTTTTCAGGGTTTTTATCGGTTTTCAGCGTTATTTTGTTATCGTTTTTATCGTTTACTCGGTTTTCCTGGGTCTTTTCACGTGTGTTATGAATATTTTTTCTTTTTTTCGGTACCGGTACTAGTTTTATTTTGTTGTATTTATCCGCAACACCTTAAAGGCCGGTCTGTGAAAATATTGTCGGGCATAAACCGGTCCGTGGTGCAAAAAAGGTTGGGGACCGCTGTTATACATAATATACACACACACACATATATATATATATATGTGGTAGCAAGCGCTCTCTCCTATGCAGTGGTCACTGCAGGGCAGCTTAAATAATGGGAAAAAGGCAGAGAATTCGAGCATTTGTCCCATACAGGACACCGTAGTTCAAGCTTCTCATTCGTCCAGGCACCATCTTGGCTCAGTGTTTACTGTGTTTGCTTTGCAAGGCCCAGCAGCAGACTCGGAGTGGTTTATGCCCCAGTGTGTAAATGGTGCGGTCCAAGCCACAAATTGAACGCTTGTGTTCGATCACACAACGCAGAGTCCTGCACTGGTAGTTTTACATATACACACACTAATATATACATATATATGTGATATATATGTGTAAAAAATAAAAATAAAAATAAAAATATATATACATATATATAAAATTTTAATGTTTTCTCTTTATTTTTACTACTTTCTACATTGTAGATACAAACTGAAGGCATCAAGTATTTGAAGCAAGATATATGGAATTATGTAGCAAAGAAATAATTAATAAATATGTCTTATATTTTAGATTTCTGAAAGTAGCCCCCTTGTCAAGGTTCATTTGTGAATTTATTGCCTTCTTAATGATGTTGGGACCATCAGTTGTGTTGTGCAGCAGTCAGGTTGGTGCACAGCTGACAGCGCTATTTGACAATTGTTAGAATTCATATTATGGCAAGAACCAATCAGCTAAGTAAAGAGAAACAACAGCCCATCATTACTTTAAGAACTGAAGGTCAGTCAGTCTGGGAAGTTGATAAAACTTTGAATGTGTCCCTGAGTGCAGTCACAAAAACCATCAAGCGCTACGTTAAAACTGTCTCACATGTCTCAGAGAACCTGGCACACCTGTTACCCTTCAGGCACTTTCTTCTGAAGCGTTCTTTAGGAGCTGCCCCACAGACGACTAGTGTCGGAGTATCGACTTTTCTGGAGTGCCTGTAAATCTGCCAGCCTGCCTACTGGAGCCTGTGGATTATTTTCGCTGGTGACTGTACGGAGTTTTGTTTCCTCCCCAGGATTTTCGTCTGTCTGTTTCTCCGGGTCGCCTCGTTTGGTTTGTTTCCCTTCTGGAGGTTTTTGGCAAACAGTACCAAGTAAGCTCTCCAACTCTCGGTAAAGTCTCTTTTATGCTTTTCTCAGTTTCGGCCAAGACCCTCCTAATTCTCCTGTTCCACTCAGATCGAGTGCGCTACCAGTGTGCGTCTCCTCACCTGCACATCCCGGCTCCACATTCACATTTTATTGTATATCAGTGTCCCTGAAAATTCACCCCCTTCACTGTAAACAAACTGTTTCAACTCTGCCTCTGTGCGTTCTGCTCTCTGAGTCCACCGGTATTTTTCATAACACTGGAGGATACATTCATTCAAGTCAGCCTCAGAAATAACAAGTTAACAGCATGCCTACCACAGCATGCTGCAGCAACATGTCATCCCATCAGGTTTGCATTTAGTTGGACCATCATTTATTTTTCAACAGCACAATGAGTGCAAACACACCTCCAGGCTGTGTAAGAGCTATTTGAGAGTGATGGAGTGCTGACCAGATGATCTGGCCTCCACAGTCACCTGACCTAAACTCAGTGGAGATGGTTTGTGATGAGATGGAGCTCAGAGTGAAGGCCAAAGGACCAACAAGAGCTCAGCATCTCTGGGAACTCCTTCAAGACTGTTGGAAACAATTTCAGGAGACGACCTCATGAAGCTCATGGAGAGAACGCCAAGAGTGAGCAAAGCAGGAATCAAAGCAAAGGGTGGATATTTAGAAGAATCTAAAATATCAAACATGTTTTGAGTTATTTCACACTTTTTTGTTTACTACATAATTCCACATGTGTTCATTCATAGTGTCGATGCCTTCAATGAGAATCTACAATGTAAATAGTCATGAAAATAAAGACAAATCACTAAATGAGAAGGTGTGTCCAAACTTTTCGATAATAGTGTATATTGTACATTATTAGATGTGCACAATAAGGCTTGTAAGACAGCTCAAACTCATCCTGTCTATCTGCCTATTAATGGGCTATTACTACATGCCTTCAGGTTGGCAGTAAAACCATCACAATGTCTGTGAGAAGTCACTATGATCCCTGAAAAGGGTGAAGGCCGGCAGCAAAACTGCAGCCTATGACCCTGGGACATCATTTTTAAAACCTATGTGTGAAAGGACCGTGACACACTGGCTGCTTTTATTTCCTTTTTATTTATGACACACAGTTCTTTTGGTTTTGCAGCTTCTCCGTTGCACTTCACCACACTTCCCCACTTTCTGAAGGGAAAAAGCTACAGGATCAGCCCAGCAGCTCTCCCAGAAAGGCAGGTGAGGGAGGAGGGAGGTGCAGGAGGTGGAAGGCCTGCTGTTTTAGAGTAGGGTTTCCACCTGACACAGCCTCTCATTTCTCACTGAAAGTATCAAAATGCTGCAGTTAATGCATGGGTCACACAAAGCATCTCTCAGGTGATCTACTCCAAAACAGCTGGGGTATAAATCATGGACAAAGCTTAGGTTTTCAAATAAATTAAAACCCTGTCTGAGTCTTCGGTTGATTAATAAGCTGGAGTGAAAGATTGCTGCCTCGACACCTTCTCCTCGGCCTGTGCTTTCAGGAGACTATTCCTATGACTCAGCGGTGTTGATTCATTTACATTAACATAATCATCCTGCTGTAACCCAGTTTCTGTAAGGCAGAGAATCCATTTGTTTAACAATTATTAATTTATGTAAAAGGACTTAGAAGAGAAGGAGCTAATCCCCATTTCACTGTTTTACTCTTTGGTGCAGTGGTAGATACTATATAGTTCCTTCTGTGTGATTTTCTATGTTAGGTTTGTTTTTTGGTGGTCTGGGAGCTGACACAGTCTCTCAGAGGATGGGGTTTTATGGACATAACAAGAGAAGCTGCAAAGAGGTGTGTAAGACTGGAACTCCTGGTCCCAACTGTGGATAGTCACGTTTTAATAAATTTGATCAGATTTTTAGAAACGAGAGCTGCTCAGTCCAAAGTTGTATTGATGCTCTACCTTCAGCTGCACCGACTACAGGGCCCTTGCTAGCTGTAGGTTTTTCATAGGTGTGAAGCTGACTCTCCAATTCCGTGATCCTTGCCTCTAGAACTGTAAACAGGTTACATTCATTACAAATATAGTTATTACTAAATGAGGCTGTAACTAAACATCTGACACAATCTCCAGGAAAGTGCAGCAGGGACCGCTGAAGAGGCTAATGCTGCAAGTAAGTCGGCTACAAGCTAAGCTAGCGAGTCTCTAGCATCACAGTGACTCACTACTGTGAATGTAATTAGCAGGTAAGAAACACAACTAAACAAGTTCATCTGACCAATGAAACCGGGGGAGAACTTTGAATCCAAAGAGCATCTTCAAGCACAAGATAAATCCCAACATTTGTAAAAATAAGCTGCTTCAACAGACGTCATTGCAGCTTTTACGTGTCGCCAGGTATTAGACCCCTAAGTTCCAGGAAAGCTCTGAACGCTGTGAAGTTGTACTGGATACACCCCTGCCCCAAATTGGGGGTAGTTCCTCTGGACTGGCAGATGTGGAGATGGTCTCTCTTATATATGAAATGCTTGCTGTAACTTCAGCAGATCATACTCAGTCTCGGAGAATGTGTCCATTTGTCAAAACTCAGTTCAGAAGGAGCAACTTCTGTCTAGTCCTGGGACACTTGCACTACGTGCTCTGTGGTCTTGGTGCAGACACATAATCATGTTGCTGGAATGTTCTGTGGTTAGTTTGGGAGCACAGATTATAAATCCTGTTGCTTCAGACTATTTGGTCCCTGTACAGCTGTAACATCAGCATGGTTGCTTTGCTAGAGTCAGACTCTTTCCCTGTGAATGCCAAGGTTGTATTTTGTCACCAATTCTGTTCATAATTTTAATGGAGAATATAATAGAGAGTAGCCAAGAATGAGGAGATTTCTGGTTCTGTGGCTTCAGGGTCTTGCTTTTCTAAAGAAGGCCCAACAGCGTCTCCACTTTCTGAGAATCCTCAGAAAAATGGACCTGAAGAAGGAGCTGCTGACCGTCTTCTACCGCTGCTCCATTGAAAGTGTGCTGACATACTGCATCGGTGTGTGGTTCTCCAGCTGCACCACAGCACACAGAAAGACACTCCAGAGGGTCATTAATATGGCCCAAAAAATCACTGGACATCCTCTTCCCTCCCTGAAGGACCTGTACAGCACTCGCTGTCTCAAGAGGGCACGCAGCATCCTACGGGACTGCACACACCCAGGACACCGGGTGTTTAAGCTGCTGCCGTCTGGCAGGAGGTTCAGGCTGCTGAGGTCCTGAACAAATAGACTCAAGGACAGCTTTTACAACAGGGCAACAGCCCTGATCAATGCTAACAGCTGACCTGACTGGATACCTCCCTGGACTTTTTTAGGGGGGAGGTAACAATGTTTAAAACAATAACAATAATAATATTTATATTTATAACAAGGTGCAATAATAATTAATGTGCAATAATAACAGTGTGCAATACACATACACTTATTCTTCTTTTTTTATTACTAAGTTAATATACTGTGTTGCGTTGTGATGTGTCATATCGTGTCGTGCTGTGTTATATGTAGTGCCGACATAGGACAGTTTTCCAATTTCATTGTACTATTGTACTATGTATGACTGTGCAATGACAATAAAGAGTTATCCTATCTTATCTTATCTTTGCAAATGATGTGGTCCTGCTGGTCTTATCATTTGGTGACCTTCAGCTTATTTGCAGCCAAATTCAGTGCAGGGAGATGGGAATTAACACCTCTGTTTTTGAGGCAATGATTCTTAGCAAGCAGTGGGTGGAGAACACGCTCAAGGTAGGGGATGGGTTGTTGTATCTCATGGAATTACACATGAGAGGAGGAAGTGTGGAGATGGAGAGACTGAATGGTGCACAGAGTGCTGAGCATGAAGCCAAATGAGATTGAGAAACAAAATAATAAGAACACAAATACAAATGCTGGAAATGAGCCTCCACCAATGGGTGCACATACCATACATACCTTTATAATGCTTTGGCAGGTGGACAGTGGCAGTCCCACCAAACTGGTTCCATTGATTGACATGATCTGGTCTCCTATGTTCAGTCTGCCAGACCTCTCAGCTGGCCCAGCATGCATCATGTTGGCAATAATGACTGTAGGTAGGATGGAGCCCCATCCACTCTCCACAATGACCACGCCCAGAATCTCCCCCTTAGCTTTCTCTACAAACACCTGTGGTCACAGCAGGCAGTCGACAGGCAGAGAGAAACAAAAAAAATCATTTTAAATTACGTTTCATTGGAATTCATTTTTCTGAACTATCATGAAAAAAGGATGCCATATTAATTTGTCATTCTAATCTCTACTACATATTCAGCAGTACAGACGTGATTATGCCAACCTGTGGATGGAAAGCAGAATAAAAAATACTGTTATGAAACCAGAAATGTTTGAAAATACATGCAGCCCTCTCACGTTTTTGCAGTTCTCAGATTTGGAGAAGTGCACGAGGTCATCATTGTACATGTCCTGAGTGTTCAGCAGGTCACTGTATTCCTTTTGGCTAAGGTCCTCAGGGTTAATGCCATTGGCCCGTAAGAATTCTTGATAGGCCACACTAAAGGCCTGTCCAATAGACTGGGCAATTAACTGGGCCTAGAGGACATGGCAGAGTTAGAAGATATTGGAAAAAAAGTTTTCAAAGACAGAAGTATGTTGTTGGACTCACATCCTCAGACTCAAACACGTGGCAGATCATCTTATACTGGCGCTTGCTGTCTTGACTTGGCTCTGAGGTTTCCACGTTCTCCTCAGAATCAGTGCGAGGCATCCTGCGCCGGGCCATCAGAACCACTATGTTGCCAATGTCAGCAATGTAGGAGATAGTCCGCAAAGGGTGGTCCATCATAGTTTCCTTAAAGGCATAGAAACATTTACAGCCCTCCTCATGTGTACAAGACGCAGATTTTCTGCATTTGTTGTAAGTACTTTAGAATCTAACAATATATGTTAGCAATTAATTGCATTTAAACCCCATAAACAGTGGGTGTAGGAAAGTGAGGTAACGTTTGCAAACAATATAAAAATGATAGATAAACGATATACACGAGCTTCTTGCTTTGTCCACTGTTATGCATCACAGTAATATGAGGCGCCAAACGTGTCAACTGTTGCAAAACAACCCATCTTTGATTCATCTGTTCAGAGAACATTATTACCAATAATCTAACATACGGACCATCCGATGTTAACACAATGTTACCACAACACTACACAAACTGCAGAATATGCAAAAAATTAAACGGTAATATAGATGAAAGGGAAACGTGTGCCTGCAGTGTGAATGCGTACCTGAGAGTCAGCGTTGAGCACTTTTATTCTCTGGGTAGAGATGAAAAGATCCACCTCTGTGAGAGGCTGAGGCTCACCCTCAGGTTCCTACACATATACACAAACACAGTCAGAAAGCAGTATTAGACACGGTGACATGTCTCAAAACCAGTACAGCACACGCGATTAGGCAAACATGACCAAACAGCTGAAGTGGTCAGTAAAAGCAGAGAAGTGCACTGCCTTAAGTTCTGGGTTGAAACTGGTCACAAACCGGCTGTGTGCAGGCAGGAATAGGACCCAAACACTAGCTCACAGATGAAAACGTGAACGCCAAGTAACACAGCTTTATTGCTGAATGCAAACCAATACAAAACTAAACCGGGAACATTCTAATAATAATACAGTCCAGGAAACACGGAGAGCCACGAGGGACACGGAGCAACACGTGACTGAGGGCGACGCTGGCATAAATACACAGATAAGGACGGACGTGGGAGCACACGGGGAACACAGCTGACACGAATAATCATAACAAGACAGGGGAAGCCAGACTGAACAGAGTGAACATGAAAACACGGGACCTTCACAATAAAAAAGGAAACACGATGCAGGAGAGGCAGACGAGAGGGAACACGAGGGAACACGAGGGAACGCGAGGGAACATGAGGGAACACGAGGGAACGCGAGGGAACACGAGGGAGAGCACAGACATGACGGGCGGGGGAAACATGGATAACATGAAGGAATAGAAAGCAGAAGAACTCACACAAATAAACAGTGACACACAGAGGGCAAAGACACAAGGGGAGCCTAAATGTACAAAGGTTAACATAGAATAAACTCAGGATACCACTAAGAGTAATAGACCATAACACAACAGAAACACAAGGAACTCAAAACGCTTCAAAAGGACCCCGAACCATGACAAAACTGAACAATCATTAATATTTATTAATCGTTTTAGTTTCACGCCACAAATTAGGTTCCTGCAGTTGCCAAATCTCACTGTAACCTCTGATTTTATTACATTAAATTAATAAATAAACTTGTGCTCATCCTGGAGTATAATTAAACTCCACAAACTACAAACTACAACAAATCACATGAGTTATTTTGTCCCAGCTAAGAAAAACGAGGGTATATACTGTGCTGCCAAAAATATTTGCCCCTTCATGATTTTTTGGTTTTTGAATATTATTTGTTTTATTTATGTTTTATCAATAAAATGTTAATTTTAACCAGTGATAAACAAAATAAATGCAAAATGCAGTTTTTAAATGATGTTTCCTTTAAGATCATGAAGTATTCCAGGTCTGGTCCTATGTGGAAAAGTCATTTTCCCTTAAATCTAATAACTGTTGTTCCACCCACGGCAGCAAGAACTGCAATCAAGCATTTACAGCGTGTCTTTTGTATCACGCAAAGATTGGCTCAGTCTTCTTTGCGTCTTTATTTGGTTTCTGAGCATGAAAAATCTGTTTAAAGTCAGACCAAAGCATCTCTTCTTCTTGGTGTATTTTGGTTCATTGTCTTGTGATCGTTGCTCCACCTGAGCTCACAAACTCTTGGCTGGACATTTTCATTCTGTTAACAGGGCAGAATTCATGGTTCCATCAATTACTGCAAGTCATCCGGGTCCTAAAGCAGCAAAGAATCCAGAGGCTTTCACACCAACAATACCTGCAGTTTGCAGTGGTTTCTCATGAATATCACGGCGCACAGTGTGCTGTTGAATGTTGTTTTGAGTTTTTGTGCCCTCCTGGTTGATGTGCTCGTGGAGTTTTTTTTCTATTTGTGGATGATGAACTGTTGTTTGCTGGAGTTACTACACTTTTATTCCTATCCTTAATCCTCCTGCTGCACATCATTTGGACCTAAATCTTTCTGTCAAGCCAACTGACACAAGTCATTTTTGAGTGAGTGAATCTAACCAGCATCATCAACTTAAATTAAAATGATGTTCTCAAGCAAGTTGATACTTCATGTTGCCCTCCACACCGTCTAGTCTCACATTCAGCTCATGATAAGCCTTTTCTAGTGCTTTTGCCTCCTTTGTCTTTATTCTAGACTCTAACTACTCCTGACTATTCATCTTTGTCTTTGTCAGCCTCGTCCTCTAAATACTTTCCAGTACTTCCTCCTTCCACCACCAAGTCTCGCCTTCTTTGCTACCTTTACTCATCTACTTAATGTCTAAGTTCATTTATTATTTGCTATTTTAATGAACAATAAAAAGAATCATAAAAGCACTTCTAAAAGAACAATGAATCCATTAACAGACAGTAAAAAATAGAAAGTGGACTTGCAGAAATAAAGCTAAACACTTCTTTGCAAGACACAGAACGTTCTGAACTCTGAAGAGAAAAAAAGAAATCAAGAGGTGAAGCTCCTGTGAAGATACAGTGGTTTTCAGGCATGTTGAAATTCAAGGAAAAAACTGTTCGAGACGTCAAATATTTGTCAAAAAAAAGAAAAAGTGCTTTGGATGTTTTTAACCAGGACATCAGTCAAAAAGCTGCAAAAGAAGAAGTCTTTGTGAAACATGTTTAGGAAAACAAAGTTTTTACAGGAAGATCACAAAAAGGCAAAGAGAGGAGAGAAGCGCAGTGATGAGCATGGGGAGAGTGTAAAAACTCAAAAAATGCTGAGTCAACAGAAGGAACAAATGAAGCTACATTAAACAGATCAAAGCATGGAGCATGTACTCCTCTACAGTTGTCCCAGTATGGATATCTACATCAAGTGACCCAGAGAATGAAATCCTCGTATATGCACTACATGATAACCAAAGCGTTACCACATTCATCATGCGAGAGGCAGAAGCTCTGGGAACAAAGCGTGAGCCAGTGGAGTTAAAGCTCTCCACACTTTCATCCCGAAACACAATCATCCCAAGTCAGAGCTGAGCTGCACTGCAGGTGAGAGGTTTCTGTTCGTCAAAGGTTTCTCTCCCTGTAACCTACTCAGTGCAGTTCATTCCTGCCAATCTAAGTCACATTCCTACACCACTGGGAAACAGTGGTCTCGACTATGCATCCATCGGAGTGTGAATGTTAGCTAAGCAGCACTGAAGTATAGAAGAAAGTGCTTGTATGAATGGTGAATGGCTGTGATTGAGGCATGAGGCAATACTGTTGCTGTCTAATGTTAAGTACATTCAATATATGCTCCGTTCAGTACAAAGACTGGGACCAAATGTTAAATTATAATGTTTCTAATTCAACATTATGCAGGTCATCTATTGTGCGACCTGTAGTCAGGTTGTTGACTCCTAAAAAGAGACACAGAGCACATACCACAGATCACAGTTGTGGCCATGTGCTCTTTAGCTGCCATGATGCCAGGTCTCTCTCTGGATAAATAATAACTAACTAATAACAGGGCCTACAAGGCCAAACCCCACAAACCCCAATAGTGTCAGAAGATTCAGACTGTTACCTGCATCGAACACATGGATTTCTTACATGACAAAAACTTTTCTATTTTACCAAGAATGAGATTTTCCAGGTTACATAGACAGTCCAACGTGTCCAATGTCCAACATAAAACATGCAACGTTGGCATTTAGGTTCAGCAAAACGATAATTCATCAGAATGACATTTTAAAAGTATCAAAGGACAACGATAATCATATAGACACTGAAATGGACAGAGAGTAAAACACATGAAAAGCTGCACTCAGCAGTGATAAGGATAAGACAGACATGTAGGTACTGCACCTTCTTCTTGTTCTGGGCCAATTTCTGAGCCATCTGCCAAGCATGGAATAAAGCAGACAGGACAATCACGGGTTAGGTCAATACACAGTAAAACATGGATTTGTGTATTAAATAACTGTCAATGGTGCGCCAAAAGGCTAATGCTCCAGCCTTTCAACAACCTCTATATATACAGAATATTAATGATTAACAAACAAGGCTTGTCTACGTCACCCAGGCTTGTAAGCAGCACAGTAAAACTGATTTAATGCAGTCGGTTCCCTAGATTTCCCAATGCATGCTAACCATGTGCATTGGAAAATATCCATATGGAGATTTTACTGTTTATTTGTGGATAATGAATTGGATGCATAATATTTATTCCCTGTATATAGTAAATAATACACCTTATGTAGTGTGAACTTCCACAGCCCACAGTGCTTTATTTATAGTGCCTTTTGTGTGCACCAGTAGTCGAGCAGCTCTTGAGCCACTTTGGCGGACTCACACTCCGTCACTTGCTCTGTCCACTCTTCCCCCTGTAAGGTCCCAGCACCCTACTCAAACAGGGGAGACATGATGAGATGATGGAGATCAGCCTCCCCTGACACCACACCCTGAACCCGCTGCTCAACCCCTCCCCTGCAGTCGAGCCATAAACCACAGCCCGCCACGTACCCCCATCACTTGACATAGAGCGGGGAGCCTAGATTAAATCTAGCTCTGGCTTTAGCGCTGGGCAATTGCCCAGGAGCTTGTTTCCATTCTCTCATCCGCAAGCCTTAACATGCTCCCATCAGCAAGTTTTGCCACCGGGAGCAGGCGATAGCCTGCTTCAGCAACAGCACGCAAATTTCTCCCATTTGTGTCTTTAATATTCGCACAAGTGTCGAAGAATCAGAAAAGTAAAGTCCAGTTTAAATTGTGAAGGGTAAAATGAAGGGACTGGGGACGACTTGTTGCAGTCCCTTCATTTTACCCCGAGCACTCGGCTATGACGAATCTCTTATCTCTTGCTGTTTTGCAATCATCTTACTTTTAGCTGAAATTTTCTTTTGTTAACACTAAATCCAGACTCCATATATTTCAGATCATACTTGGGGGCCCGGACAGTCCCTGTTGATGAGCTCAAATTCCCAGTCTAACCAGCCCATTTATTTCAGCAGCCCAATCATTCAATCAGTCATGTGTGGTAATATTATTTAAGCCTGTATGACCAAATCAACTTCCAGCAGTTATAAAATCCATTCTCTCACCTGCAGAGTGGTTTTTCTTCACTAAAGTGTTAACTGTATGCACTCAGCATTTGCTTATACCCCATTGGTTTAAAGTTGATCAGTTTTTTTAAAGCATAACCCAACTGAAAACTATAAATGTTTTTAGCTCTAACACTCATACCGCCACAGTCCTGGGTCAGTCAGTGTTTTGAGTTTTGCATTATTACTGAACTTTGATTTTGTCAGTATTTATCATTTCTAGTCTTTTGGTTTCTGTGTTAGTGTTCTTTGTGTTCTTGCCCTGAGTCTGTGGACGCAGTGATTTGGGGCTTGGTGTATTATTATTATTATCATTTGTGGACTCATGTTCTAGCTTTGGGATGGTTTGTGTTCTGGTTCTGGGATTCTGGGCTGGTGCTCCCTAGTGATGTGACGTTCTGTATCGAGGCTTCAAAGCTTGTGTCGAGTAATTGAGGGGGCGTTTCCGCGATGCGCGTATCGAGGCTTGCTTCATTTACGGGAGGAGCTGAAAATGATGACGTCCGAAGCCTCGCTGCCCGGCTGTACCACGTGACTGGTTCATGAAGCGGTTCGAACTTTGCCGCGAGCTATGACAGCGATATAAACCCCTCAGACTTCATTCAAAATGTGGGTGTTTGATGGAAAGTTGCGGTTAGTGAGAGTTTGGAGGTTTATGAGCGTGAGGAGAGAAAGTCAGGAGAGAATGGAGCCAGCTAAGAAGAGGAGGACGTCCTCCCCTGTGTGGGAACATTTTGATTTTATTCCTCCCAACAAGGTATGTAAATCTCTACAGAAGATGTATTTTCATAATACTGATGGTGCAATACAATTTATGTTAAGCAGCTTTACTTTTGTACAAGGTGAAGTGTTTGCTATGTGCCAGGGAGCTGGGATATAACAACAACACCTCATCCATGCTTAGGCACTACAGAGCTTTGCATGAGAATAAGGGGAACACCGATTGTGGAGCAAGACCAGGTGAGCCATCAAATGTCATGATAATATAGCATGCAGTAATGTTACTAGATGATATAACAATATTATACAACTGTAATAAGTTACGTGTGTGATATTTATATTTGTGCTTTGTCTTTATTGTCTTTCCTCAGGAGAAGAATCTCAAATAGATGAAGACCTGGTTAGCATGGTGACTGAGGACTCCCAGCCATTTAGCATTGTGGAGGACAAAGGATTTAAAAGATTTGTTAAATCATTAAATCCTAGCTATGTTCTCCCCACTAAAGGGTCATAAAAGCAGTGAAAATTTAGTTTTTACAGAATAAAATGTGAACAGGCAGGACTGAGGCCTCAGTGTGTAGCTGTCCATACCTCAACGTTACAAAAGCACAACTACTGTCCACACCCCAACCACACCTCACCTCACAGTAAATGATCGTTTTCCATACTGCCAGTATAAATATACACAGTATACTGCATCACTACAATATAGATGTTTTACACACTCCTTTTGTTGTTGACATTTACAGGCTGTGTGCAAAAGGCCACACTCTTCAAATTCATGCCAAATAATATTTTTACGTCCAGCAGGTGTCCTACTAGAGCAAATGAAGCTCCAAGAAGCTTTGCGCTGGGGGAACCAATTGGATGAAAAGCTTCAGTGCTTCATGGAGCTTCATCTGCCCATCACTAGTGCTCCCCCTGTTGGTCCCTGGTGTTTCCCCTGTCTCGTCAGGTTAATCAGGTCCAGCTGTGTCTCATACCTGTGTGTGATTTCCCAGTGTCCCTCTGTGTGTATTTCATGTGCTCGTTACTGGTCCATCTGTGTTCGTCTCCTGGAAAACTGTCTGTGAACTTCTTGTGAATCCACTGTGTGCCCTCCCTGCTGTCCCCCTTTGTGTTCCAGTTGCCGTTCAATAGTTTAGTTTCTCCCAGTTTAGATTATCCTTAGTTCTGTTTTTGCCATCCCCACTTTGTGTTTGCCTTTTGCAATAAACCTCCCTCACAACTCCAGTAAATGCCTGCAGTCGAGTCCTCTTTCCCACACGACAATTTGGGTTTTTGTCTCTGTGTTCCATGGTTGCTCTGTCTCCCCTGTCAGCTGTCTGCGTCTATGTCTTGTGTTTCCTGTTTTACTTTGTAAGTCTGTGTCTCATGTCAGAGTGTCTAGTTTGGCTTGCCCTGGTCTTATTGTGTGTGATTACTCCCAGCTGTGCTCTCCGCCTGTGTCCCATTCCCTCGTTATCCCTCTGTGTATTTTAGCCCTGTGTTTCTCTCAGTCAGTGTCTCATCGTCCCCTCATGCTGTGTGTGGTTCTCCCTGAGATCGCCGCCCCTAGTTTCTTGGTTTCGCAGTGTTTTGTATTTAGTTCCCAGTTCTTAGTTTTTGGTTTTGCAAGTATTATTTTGGGTCCTACATCCTGCCTGCCACAGCTGTTTCATGACAGAACGACGCAACCACACAATGGACCCAGCAGCACTCGCTCCATCTGAAGAGCTGGATCAGACGTGGATCAGCTATGCACCCAGTGGCTGGATTTTCCTGAGGAGGAGTATCGTCGCGCTGTAGCTAGCCGGCTACAGCGACTGGTTTCTGGTCTCTTCTGGCTACTGAATTCTCTTCACCTGCTTATACAGGACTTTCTTCTTAATACACTGCATCTTCACCCCCCAACTGCAACCGCTCACCTGCCCAGCCTGCAGGAGGACGAATCAGGCGATTCGCAGGGTCCTCCCTCTTTCTGGAGAAAACGGCCTTCACGCCGCCGTCACCCCTCGCTTGCTGAGCAATTTCAAGTGGTGAGTGATAATGACTGTTTTACGCGCACACAGCTCACACCAGCACAGGCTTTTTATAAAGCACTGGGGATAATTATCGTTCCACCCAGCATTTCCACACCACAGCAGGAGCAGCCACATCAGAACTTCTCCACATCACCATCAGTTTCCCCAGCCTCTCCACCTCCTTCTCGGTGGAAGCGATGTCCATGCATGATGTGGTGAATCAAAAAGACTGTGTTCATTCTGCTCCTTCCGAGCCGGGACTTAATAACCGTGTGTCAGTCATTCCTGAGTCTATAAACTGTCTGCTAACTCCAGATTTATAAAGTTAGAAATCATCAATTTCTTCCGAGGCCACATTTTCTGGCTCCATGGATTGTAGAGGAGTTTGTCCTGCTCCTTCTGAGCCCAGGAATATAATAACACATACAGTTAATGTTGGCTTCGAGTCTGGGAGACTGATTTTCCCCAGGGCTTCCCCTGACTTGAGTTGCTGACCTCAGCTGGCTCTGGACCCCCGGAGGTAACAGAATCTGCACAGATTCAGTTATTTGGGCTTAAATCTTTTCTGTATGACAGATTTCAGATTCTGATATTTAAGACATTTTCTGTTGTGATTCCATAATTTAATATAAGTTCTTGAACTGAAGTAAAGTTTTCATCTTAAAGAACATGTTCTAGGTTTTTGTTATCCCCTTCCTATGCCCTGACAGAAAAGGTAGTATTTTCTATATGTACTGATCCAAATAGGAATCAGTTTACATGGGATAAGTTATTTTTAAATTCCCATAAGGCTGTCAGGGAGGTGTTTAAGTTAAAGCTTTATTATTATAAAGCAGTTACGATGCTTAATACTGGAACTTATGAAGGCAGATTATATATTTTACTTTTCAAAATAGTGCTTGTTGTAGGTCCAGCCATCGGCTGTCTAAGAAGCCTGATTTAATCCAGTTTGGGTCCTCCTGGTTCCCCATCAACAGGACCCAAAGGTCCAGATGAACACAATCAACTTTTTGGGATCTACTTACCTGAAACATTGAGCGTGCACCCAGACACAGGCTTCAGTCAACACTGCATCGTCATGCTCGGTGCTGCCCAGATTCATGTTGGGTCTTTGTTATTAGAACATAGTTTTAAATGACTGAGCCCAAACTTTCAAAATGACAATAAATTACTGATCAGCTTTCATAGTGATGTTTTTTATTCAAATACAGATAAATTATAAAAATATTTCACTGTTTATCAAAACAGGGAATGATATTTTCCCCACTGCTGGATGTTATTCTTGCTGGTCTCTCTATGAACACTGTGAATGTTTGTAAATAAACAACTCTGCCCTTCAAACAGGCAAAAGTCATTTGATTTGCACAAGCCGGACTTTGAGAGTAAAGAGCTACATGCAGGGGTTTGGAGCTGCTGCAATGCTTGCGATGCAACACTTTCATGTGCACGGTGCCTTCTTTGTGCTCGTGGAAAGTGGACGCAGTAAATTCTGCACGTAGAAAATTATTTTTTTTTCTCATGCTGAAGTTTTGAACTATAAATAATTCCATCCACACAATGCTGCAAGTCGTCAGAGTTGTTCTGGAGCGAGGTCGATACAATGTTACTCGTGGTTTTGATGTTTTGGCTGGTTTATATACACAGACACTGAATTACTGAGTCTGGGACTCTGTGCAGACAACTTCACACTACAGTGTGTCTGAGCCTGAACTATGTGTGTTTTACCTTAATCCGACTGACA
This sequence comes from Perissodus microlepis, assembly GCF_051167445.1. Taxonomy (NCBI): domain Eukaryota; kingdom Metazoa; phylum Chordata; class Actinopteri; order Cichliformes; family Cichlidae; genus Perissodus; species Perissodus microlepis. The sequence goes on along the minus strand of NC_140472.1, from coordinate 1,002,580 downwards.
GCTTCCTGTGCCTGCATCATTCGGATGTTCTTCGATGGTGTCTTATCTGACAGCAGCTGAGTGGAGCCAAGGTAGTTGGCTGCAAAGATGATTCCATCAATTAGGTCATCTGGGTCACAGGGACCTGGAACTGGAGTATGACACAGAGTTCAGATTCACTACATGAGACACACACACGCACACGCACACACGCATAAAGGCTATACATAAGTGATTTTTCCTTCAGATAGGAACAGCTTCTCCTCAGGCTGAGTTTGACTTTTTATAGGATTAAAGTCCTGAGGAAACATTAAGCACCCTTACTGCTTCCATAGGAATGAACAGGGTACAGCAAGGTGATGATAATGACGCGCACGTGATTAAATGATCAACAGCAAGTGTAACCCCATCATTAAAAATAGAACTTTTGACAGTTTGGGGCTCTGAAGCAGTCAGAGCTGAACAAACCAAAGTGGAAATGTTTGGTCACATCTAGCAAAACCACACACAGCATATCAGTACATAAAGTCACACTAACTGCCAGCCACAGTGGTGATTTGGACTTGTAGCCATAGGAACTAGGCAGCTTGCAGTCACTAAGTCATCCATGAACTCCTCTGTATACTGAAATCAGACGGGAAACAATCTGTCCAATAGCTGATGCTTGGCCAAAGCTGGGTCAGCGAACAGCTGATAAAGAAAAGGTGCTGCTATAGGCCGGGCAAAGTCCTGACCTCAACTCAACAGCTGTTCACAAGCAAATGCCAGCAAGCTACAATGAACTAAAGATCCACAATGATGTAACAGTGTCGTAAAGTCATACAGAAAAAATATTTAAAGTCATTGCTGCTAAATGTTGTGGTAGAGAACAGACTCATTGGGTGTATTTGTTTTCTCATCACTGCAACAGTATCCATATTTCCAATATGTAACAACAACATCGTCGACCTCTGTGGGAGCAGAGTTCATGTAGCTGCTCTGCTCTGTGTCGGTACATGGCATAGACCAGTGGCTCCAAACTGTTTTTGCTGGGCCCCCTTTGTTTTACAAGAAAAATGTTCACGCTCCCCCCACCACCACCACGCAAACACATCCTCCAGCCACACACACATATTTTGCTCCACTGCGGTTTATTTCACACCTCAAACATTTAGTAAACAATTAAGCAAATAAAAGTAAACTGCAATAAATTACAGGTAGTAAGAAAATAAACTACTAACTCTTTTACGCTGCGTCTGCACCTACACGGGTATTTTTGAACACGCAGCTGTTTCGTCCACGTAAACGCCGTTTCGAATCACCGAAAACTGAGATTTTTTAAAACTCCTTTTTTGTGTTTAAGTGTGGACGAGGAATACAGAGTTCGTCACGCAACATCAAAGCTATGTGCCTTTATCACGTCACGCTGTGGCCACGTTATTGTTTACATGAGATGAATTGCAGAATGGAGATAGAGACGAAATACTGTTAATCTGACTGTCTGCAGGTTTTACACGCTTACATACACAGGCAGTTACTGTCCCTCCATTAGAAAGGCAGAGGTGTCACAATTATTTTACATGTAGTTGTTTTGTTCCTGTGTAATAATATTCAACATTGCATCAATACATTTTTCAAAAATGTCTCTCTGTGCAAAATGGGTTTAAAAACATAAACAGCTGTGGGATCCTGTTTGTCTGTGATTTGAACCGGGGGAACAAATCGTGGCAGGATCAGCCTGATGTTATTTGTATCCCGCTGTAACTTTACTGTATAAAGAGCAAACATCTCCAACATGTTGTCATTACAACAAGTGTTTGTGAACTAAAAATCAAGAATGTGGGATCCTGTTTGTCCGTGATTTAAACAGCCCAGCGCTGCTCCCGACGAAGGGAAAACCAATCCTGCAGGGAGACCTACCTCGGCACTTGTGCAGGTGAAGCCAAAGGGAAGATTTGCTTCACCGTATTTTCTAGTCTTTGGCTTAGAATGAAGTTGGTTTGGAAACATATTTGTTGATGCTTCATCTCCTGCTTTGCGTTTGTGTGGGCGCCCCGTCAAAAACATGTCCGTTATGCTAGCAGTGTCCAAGAGTTCTTTTTTCTTTTCATACCGCGCCCCCAATTATTACAATAATACAGCCTTGAGGCGACTGTTGCTGTGATTTGGCGCTTTATTAATAAATTTAATTGAATATATGAGAGTTGTGTTTTTAATTTTTCAAGGACGTCCTTGAAAATTCCTTTTCGCCTTGTATACAGCAGACTCCAAGTACAATTCGTAATCCTGCCACATCCAGAAATACTTGGATGACACTGTCATTGAAGTGTGTGTTAGAAATGGACAGGAATCTGAAAATAGGGATCTTCTAAAAGTTTTCAGCCACCAGAGTCTTCCCAGAGATGCCTCTTCACACACTGATGCGCCATCCTGGAGTATTTTATCCTTTGTTTTACCTACTTTTGAAATCTTTGGACTTGTCCTGCACTTTGGGCTCTCTCACTTTCACACTTAATACAAATTATTTGTGACAGTATTGTTGTAATTTTTATTAAAAACTGGAAAACAAAGCATTTTAACTTTTGGTCTTTTTTCCCTGTGGTATCAAAGAGTTTGACTCATCTTTGCCCAAAAGTGGAATAAAAGCACTTAACATCCAGGTTTTTGGTTAAACTGATGTCATGTTAAAACAAAGTTTATCTGCATGTTATTTAATAGTTAATCAAGCTTGATTCTAATCAAAGTATAGTCATGAATAAACGGATCAATATGATGAATAATACAATGTAGTTTGAGTTATGATGTGTTCTTGGCTCTCTGTGTGTGGGAGTAAAAGACAGAGATGTGAGACTCTCTGACTTTAACGTGTATGATTTAAAAAGGAAATAATACAGAGTGCACTGTGATTGTGAAAGTGTTCCTGTGTAACTGAGACGTCAGGTTGGAATTATAAAGACGCATGACATTCATGTGTGACTGAGCTGCAGCGTGCAAATGTATATGCAGCATACAAACAGGAAAATGTATTGTTGTGTTGAAATGAGTATAATGGTTGAATTTTGCTCCAGTTGATCTGAGTGAAAGATCAGAGCAGGAACGACAGAGTGGCTCAACATCGCACCGTGTGAATGTCACACAGGGTGACGCTGGTGCTGAGGAGGGGAGGCAGAAAGAACTAAAGACTAACCAACTAGTCTAAACTAAGAAACACTCAGATATTGAGTTAAATGTAAGAACCATTATCAAAAACGAATGAAGGCATTTTAAACCATGAATCGCATTCTTCAGTGATGAATGATGCTGCTTAACTGTGCAGGCGTTAAATATGGCATGTTACTACAAAAGATGTTCACGTATTACTAAAGTACAACAAAATAACAAAATCATTTAAATAATAATTTAAAAAGAAAAAAAGAATAAATCACAACTGAAAAGTGTGGTGCACTGTGCCGTGGAAAATTCATGACAACCACTTCAATAAAAGTTAAACAACAACACAATAAATAATCCAGACATTTTCTTCTGCTTATCTGAAATCAGGTCGCTGAGGCAACAGCCTAAGAAGACCTCCCTCTTACTCCCTCTGTTACCAGCACATCTGTCCAGCATGTCCTGGGTCTACGCTGGGGGCTCCTCCCAGTAGGACATGCCCAGCTGGAATACCTTACCAGGAGGCGACAGCCTCAGCTGGCTCCTTTCAATGTGGAGGAGCAGGCAGCTCTACTCTGAGCCCCTCCCCAAAAACTGAGCTCCTCACCCTAACACTAAAGGAGAGTCCCTCAGACAAAGATCATTTTCTTTGTTTGTATCTGTGGTCATATTCCCATAGTGTTAACAAAAAGATCAGGCTTAGCCTGGGCCATTAATGACTGACATATGAAATGATCTCATATCATGGAATTGTGGGGCAATTTCAAACTCACCTTCTACATATGTGGGAAAGGACGCAAGGCTTCTCCTGGACTGTAAATGAAAAGACAAAAATATGTTAATTGTTAACTGTGTGAGTTGACTACTGAACGAGTAATCCAGTGTTGACCTCACCTCTTTACTGGTGGGAGAGGTTTCAAAGCTGTCGTGCTGTAGCAGGTGCTGACTGGAGGACTCTGCTCCTGGTGGAGAAGGTGACGCTGAACCAGGAGACTGCAAAAGAGAATGAAAACAAGCACAATAACAAACACATTTTAATGCAGATCTGTGATTTCTTACTACGTAGAACAACATTCAATTCAGTCTTAATTACAGTGCTAACTTTACATTGTAAGGTAAAGAGCCTACAGTTTAATAAAGAAATCTGACCAGTCACACAACCCCTATGAGCAAGAATTTGGCAGTGGGAAAGAAAAACTCCTTTTACCTTTAATAACCTTTATTAGTCCCACACGTAGGGATGGGTACCGGTATCGTTCTGACATAAACGGTAGTAACCAGACCGAAAAGCAGCGCACATTTCGGTGCTTTTTTCCCCTGAGCTGTCACACACTTTGGATTCTAGCCAATCATTTTACGTTTCCGAGGATAGTAGGCGGGTCCAGGTACGTACGTTCTTTTAGAGCAGAGCTACAGATTAAAATGCCCAAGGCGAAGCGGTCAAAGTCTGGCTGTACTTCACAGCAAAAGATGCAAACTCAGCAGCCTGCAACAAGTGCTTTAAGGTGATACTGTGATACTGTGCAAAGGAGGTAACACCTCGAATCTGATGAAACATCTGGCGACGCATAGCGGGTTTTTTTAAAGCCGAGAAATGCGCCGTATTTGATAGCTTGCTGCGAGACCTCACACCGAGCACATCTACTGCGGGTGTGGTGCCTGTTATCGGACCCGGAGTTAGCAACATCCCCCAAAAACCCGAAGAGGAGAGTCCTGGCCCCTAGCCCTGCCAGTGTAGCAGAAATGATGAGGATGATGATGCAGCAGCAGCCGTTCTTCTCTGCGTGAGTAGCTTAATGTTGTTCGTGTGTAATTTACGTTGAGTAGGCTAACCACGTTATTACATTAATGCATGTAAGGTGAACTAGCAAACACCGTCATAGCTACATGCGGCTGTCTTCTTGTTTGATAGAGTGAAACCATATATGCCCCATAGCTGCAGAAAAGGCTAACATTGTTATCTTTTTACAAAAAAAAAACAGCTGAACATGAGAGGTTTTTGGACAAAGTTTGTGTTCTCCATTCTTTAAGCACCGGTTCGAGCACCGTTTAAGCACCGGCACTGTTTCAAAAGTACCGGTTTGGCACCGGTATCGGATAAAACCTAAACGATACCCATCCCTACCCACACGTGGGAAATTAGTTTTGTTACAGCAGAAACAGGATGAAACCAGGCTCAACAAGGGGCGGTCATCTGACACTACTGATTGGGTGTGAGGGGACAGAGAAGAGAGCGAGAGACGGCATATAGTCCAGGAATATTTTCAGTCATGGAGTCTCTGAGCACTTCATGAAATCATCATTAAATCTCAGTATTTTTTCTTCACCACCTTTTTTATTCTCACAGTTAGTATGTGTGGATTATTTCTTCCTTGGGTTTTAAAGATAATCAGTTAATACATTTTCTTTTTCTCTGGCCGATCGTTCAAATGTCACCAGTTAGTGTTGGTTGCTGAAAGTCAGGGAATCTGTGTTGGTATTACCATCAAAGAGTATCGGCAGAAAAAAAACCAAAACTTAAAGTGATTCACAGGAAATTCAAAAAATGCAGGTTCAGAATTCACATTGAAGCAGGTTAACAGTATTCATTAAATAAATAAAATAATAGAATCCATTAGAATTAAATGCACACTTCATGTACATCTTCAAAACCCTTCAGCTGTTCGTTTCTTATTCATAGAAACACACAAGAGCTCATCATGGAGGCGCAATGACTGCCTCTGATCAGGATAAAAGAGACACTCGGACAAGAAGGTTATAAAAAACTAACTAAATGTAAGTAATAAAAAATAAAAAAATAGACACAGATATGACATTTTGTGTAGTTCAAAATTGCAGTAAAAAGTTGAATGTAGAATTCATATCTTTTGACACGTAGTTTCTTTTCAAAAATGTTAATGCACAAATAATAATTATGCAGTAAGAAAAGCTGCAAACCACGTGTGTTGCATGGACAGCAGATACGTTTTGTTCCTTCTCAGCAGCTTTTCTTGCTGTGCGAACGAGGTGTGTGGACAGATTGCTCAAACTGCCCCCAAAACACATAAAGTGATGGTCACACATCACAGAGTAATATTACATGTGAGTTGGGTTAAACTGTGTAACGTGTCTCGCTAGCTCGGGTGTACTGGCTGACACTGAGTAGACTCTAACGCTATCATCGGATCCAGCAAATCCGACTGAATTTTGAGTTCCTGCATCTTTTATCTTAATGCTTCTGTTTTTTCTTTTAACTAAATGTTTTCAGTTACTGCCTGAAAAAGTCCGCAGCAGGACTGCCTTCCATGGGCTGCTCATCTTCTGCTGGTCAGCTAGCTCAGGATCCCGTACACTCGGTCTTCTTGGCTGAATGGAGTGATCATTCCACTGTACTTCTTTTTCCCTTTAGATGTTTTCAGCTGAATGATCTGATCTGGAGTGAAGTGCAAACTGTAGATGTCGCTGTGAGCAGTGACAGTGAAACTGTTACAACGAATACTCACTCACCACTGTCTTCTTTATTCAGGACCGCCTGGAAAGGCAGGCAAACTTAAAACTCCAGTATATTTGGAGTATGATATGCATTTATACAGAATTCTGACAGCTGAGAACAGCACCACCACCTGGCAGCACCTGGGAATTGCAGTTATGGCATTTATCATGGCAGTGGAGTTGGTCATGCTGGCGTCTCGGGGCAACGCAACATTATGTAAAATTATTATTCTGTGTAACTTCTGTATATTTTTACATTTCAGTTAGTTTTAAAATCCCACAATATCTTATTGAGTTTAATAGATTCATTTGTTTAGTCTTCTTGTTTATTCACACCTACAGTGAGATTTGCCTCATTCATGATTTTTTGCATATTTGTGACACTTCAAGCTTTAGATCATCAAACAAATAACACAATAAATGCAAAATGCAATTTTTAAATGAGGATTTTATTTTTTAAGGGAAAACTGTTGAAGGAGAAAATTCCCTTAAACCTAGCAACATAAATTAGTTTAAATTCAGCCACACTGCAGGGTTGTTGAGAATAACTGGATCACCAAAATCTCTTTCGGCAAAATGTTCAGGTATTTTTGTGAGACAAGCATTTGTGGAGGGGGTGGCATTGGGTTTGTATTAGAACATTTGTTTTTCACACAGGCCCAGGTCGGTTTGATTAGCGGAATAAATCACCACTTAAAATGGATTACTGTGACTAATATTAACATTTGTTTGATGATTTGAAACATTTAAATCATACAATTAAGCAAAAAAGTAACAAATCAGGAAGGATACAAATGCTTTTCACAGTAGTGCACATTAGTTTCATTTAGGAAATATTCACCTTCAGATGCCTCCCTAAAAATCTTAAATCTGTGTCTTTCTTCTTCCAGAGGTTTGACTTTTAAATCTGAACACTGTTAAAACAACTTTATCTGGTGTTCAATCCTCTTTTTGTTTTTGCAGGATGCTTGCTGGGTCTGTGTTCACTAACATTTTGAATCAGTACATTTTTGTTAGACACTCAATACCTGTATGTATGTAAAGTACATGAAAATATTGGAGGAAAACACTGTTAGAATGAACATTAATGCTCTCACGTCCTGCATGTGTTCGCAGAAAATACAAATTTTCCATCAGAAATACTCTTAGATTATTCCAGTGAAACTCAACAAAAAACATACCTCATCCTCATCATGTCGGAGAGTTGGATGTTTCTGCTTTGCTTGTTCCTCCTCAAACTTTTCTTCCTGATACATCCAAAAATTTTCCATGACTTTCAGTAAATGAACTAATTCTGGTGAAGTTCCACAGATGAACGAGCATGTAGAGTGTCGTCGTGTGGGTACACGCACAGCTCTATCAGACAGACCCGACAGACGGTCGGGTTTCACCGGGATATCAGGATTCACCATGGGATCAACGCTGCGAGTGTATCTACATGGATCAGTAATGACATCGTGTTCGTGCCAGCCACCAAAATGTATTCCAACATAACTGTTCTTGTGGATATTTGAAAAAGTGACATTTAAAACAGAAGTGCGATCAAACATTGACTTTATCTATATAGGAAAACAGCTGTGGTCACGCTGCAACTCGATCCACACTGAATTATTTAGCCAGTCTTACCTTTCTCACTCTAACCCACGATAAATAAATCATTTCAACAGGAATGGCAGAAGCAGAGAACACAATCACTATCATGTTTGGATTCATCGCCATTAGCAATACAGCTGCATCTTCTTCTTCTTCCAGATCCTCTTCCTCCATCTCACTTGTTTCCTAGCATGCTGCTCTGTTACACCACCCTCTTCCTTTTTCTCCTGCCTGATATTTAACATCTGACTCTTGCCTTTCAAACTCCAAACTGCCCAACCTCAGATGCTTATCTACCAAAACATGAGGAGTTTTAAGGGCTGTAAAAGATTAGGGTACTGTTAGTACGCCACATGTAAATATTGGTAATCAATGTATATATAGAATAATAATTACCAAAAACTTAAAATTACTCTCTCTCCAGTTGAACACAGGACACACACACAGATCTGTCATGTACACTGGCACAGACACACACACACCCCCCCCCGGCGGATCTGTCCCGCACCGGAAGCAGGACGGGGCTGCTGGTTACCAGGGTAACTCCTGCACCTCAGAGATGTGGGAGTCATTTCAAGGTTCAAGGTTCGTTATTCGTCACATGCATAGTTATACAAGTATAAATTCTCTGTGGAGGGAGAAGGCTGCGCTTTGGTATCAGTTATGTGAGAACTATAAAATCATATCACAATCAGAATAACACTGGATGAAAGAGGACGATGGTGGTTATGTTTTGATGTGTATATTTACATGTTGACAGGTTATTCTCCAGGCTCAGAATTTACAGAGAGTAATGTGTCGGGCAGTAGCGGGAAGACTCCATGAAAAATCCAATTCTTCATAAAACTACAAGTGCTCTTGTGAAAAAAACATAAAAGATATCAAAACACGGGTTCAGTCAATTAAAGTCCAAAGTCTTGTGATCCATGTTTGATTTGTTCTGCCATAAAAGCGTGGCTGAGCAGGACGGCTCCCAAGTGGTCTTTGTTGGTGCACTATTAAAGACGCTGTGTCAGTGCTGTCGCTGCAGCTGTTAGATCGACTGAAGGGTTTCAGGAGATTTTAGACCAACCTGACGCATGAACTGGTTTATCGAGCATCACTCTGAACCAGTATATATCTAATGTTTGGGATACTGCAAAACACACACACGGAAGTCAAGAGTGTGTTTGTACACAGCTGACCAGATCCTGTCCAGATCTGATCATATTTTATCAGGACCAAAGGTCAATTAATATTGATTCATATTAATTAATTTTACACAGCATTAAGCTTTACAGTGAGACGACTACATGATTAAAACCACCAACATCATCTCTGTTAATAAAAAGATTATGCGTGTATACAGGGAGTGCAGAATTATTAGGCAAGTTGTATTTCTGAGGAATAATGTTATTATTGAACGACAACCATGTTCTCAATGAACCCAAAAAACTCATTAATATCAAAGCTGAATGTTTTTGGAAGTAGTTTTTAGTTTGTTTTTAGTTTGAGCTATTTTAGGGGGATATCTGTGTGTGCAGGTGACTATTACTGTGCAGAATTATTAGGCAACTTAACAAAAAACAAATATATACCCATTTCAATGATTTATTTTTACCAGTGAAACCAATATAACATCTCCACATTCACAAATATACATTTCTGACATTCAAAAACAAAACAAAAACAAATCAGCGACCAATATAGCCACCTTTCTTTGCAAGGACACTCAAAAGCCTGCCATCCATGGATTCTGTCAGTGTTTTGATCTGTTCACCATCAACATTGCGTGCAGCAGCAACCACAGCCTCCCAGACACTGTTCAGAGAGGTGTACTGTTTTCCCTCCTTGTAAATCTCACATTTGATGATGGACCACAGGTTCTCAATGGGGTTCAGATCAGGTGAACAAGGAGGCCATGTCATTAGTTTTTCTTCTTTTATACCCTTTCTTGCCAGCCACGCTGTGGAGTACTTGGACGCGTGTGATGGAGCATTGTCCTGCATGAAAATCATGTTTTTCTTGAAGGATGCAGACTTCTTCCTGTACCACTGCTTGAAGAAGGTGTCTTCCAGAAACTGGCAGTAGGACTGGGAGTTGAGCTTGACTCCATCCTCAACCCGAAAAGGCCCCACAAGCTCATCTTTGATGATACCAGCCCAAACCAGTACTCCACCTCCACCTTGCTGGCGTCTGAGTCGGACTGGAGCTCTCTGCCCTTTACCAATCCAGCCACGGGCCCATCCATCTGGCCCATCAAGGCTCACTCTCATTTCATCAGTCCATAAAACCTTAGAAAAACCAGTCTTGAGATATTTCTTGGCCCAGTCTTGACGTTTCAGCTTGTGTGTCTTGTTCAGTGGTGGTCGTCTTTCAGCCTTTCTTACCTTGGCCATGTCTCTGAGTATTGCACACCTTGTGCTTTTGGGCACTCCAGTGATGTTGCAGCTCTGAAATATGGCCAAACTGGTGGCAAGTGGCATCTTGGCAGCTGCACGCTTGACTTTTCTCAGTTCATGGGCAGTTATTTTGTGCCTTGGTTTTTCCACACGCTTCTTGCGACCCTGTTGACTATTTTGAATGAAACGCTTGATTGTTCGATGATCACGCTTCAGAAGCTTTGCAATTTTGAGACTGCTGCATCCCTCTGCAAGATATCTCACTATTTTTGACTTTTCTGAGCCTGTCAAGTCCTTCTTTTGACCCATTTTGCCAAAGGAAAGGACGTTGCCTAATAATTATGCACACCTGATATAGGGTGTTGATGTCATTAGACCACACCCCTTCTCATTACAGAGATGCACATCACCTAATATGCTTAATTGGTAGTAGGCTTTCGAGCCTATACAGCTTGGAGTAAGACAACATGCATGCAGAGGATGATGTGGACAAAATACTCATTTGCCTAATAATTCTGCACTCCCTGTACACACACACACACAAATCAAAAGTTAATCTGATTTTATTCTAATAGACTTATTAGAAATTTATAACAGAGAGCTCATGTTTAGAAAACAGAGGAATAAATAAATATATTTTTTAAAAAATAGATCTTTTTCATTATATCTGGGCAGGACACACATCAGTCTTTTGTATATCTACGAACAGCAACAACACACTAGGTCACACGTCTCTGGTCCCGTGTTTAAGTGGTGAGGGTCAGCAGTAAGGCGGCTGTTACACTAGTGGGAACGGACATCTCCAAAAACACAGGCACACTTTGGCAAACGGGCTCCAGATCAACCAGATATTTGAAGATTACACCAAACTGAATATTTAAAAAGTGTATTCAAAGAAACTGTGGTATTTGAAAACGTGACTTATAGTTTGGGTAAAAAACAAAAATAAACAAAGGTTTTGACTCCGTCAGTGTTTGATGGGTGAGGATGACACGAACACAGGAACCATGAAATAATTACGGAAATTGGAACTAAATACACAATTTATTAAATGGATCAAATTAATTTCTATTTAATATATATGTCATTATTAAATGGGATATTTCCAAATTGTAATGAATGAATGAGTTCTTTAATTCATTTGGACACACTTGGTCCTGCAGATTGGATTCAAACTCGGGCCCACCGCCTCACTAATTCAATTCAGTTTGATTTTCTTTATGTAGCACCAAATTACAACAGTCACCTCAAAGCCTTTGATGTTGTAAGGTAAAGACCCTACAGTAATAAAGATCAAGCCCTTTGGCAAAAGTGGGAATGAAAAACTCCCTTTGAACAGGAAGAAACCTCCAGCAGAACCAGGCTGAGGGGAGCGAGACGGGACTAAAGACATGCTGTGGACGAGAGCCAGAGATTAATAATAACTCAGAATTAAATGCAGATTGATGTATGAACACGTGGTGAGTGAAAAAGAGGACAGAAGGAGAAACAGTGCATCATGGGAATCCCTGAGCCATCACCCTCCTCACTGCTGCCCTCCCCTCCTTCTTACTTTGGACTTCCTGTTTCCTGACGGTTAGTTTTCTATGTAAAACTGCTTCAGTGTCTCTTTATTTTTCTGCAGCCAGACAAATACAAACAGTAAAAACAGTGTGGTTTCTCTTGCCTGCACATTTGCAGTACACGTTGACCCGGTACAGTACATGAAAATAAAGGCCCCAGTAAACATCGGACACTGAGTCTACATTGGCACTGGCCATCACTTTCCTTAACGGCATCAGGTGATGTTTAGTTTTGCTACCAAACAAAGTGATTTGCATCCCTTAACGCTGGCATCAAACGTGTGACGGCAGCAGCATGATTGTAACTGCACGACCTGAAACTGAAGCCAAACCAACTAGAACGCAGATAAACCTTATTACCGTCTCTTTCTGTGGACGTTTCCACACTTTCCACAGAAAGAGACGTAATAAGGTTTATCTGCGTTAACTGGAATCAACCACAACACAAGGACCACCGACCCAATGCTGTCAGCAGGTCTCTGCCACACAACCAAAACAGCTGCAGTGCACTGGAGAATGGAGACAGCACCCTTGGGTGTCCTGTTCTATCTGGCATCATACAATGAGGGCAGAGCCCTGGTGGACTGGGTCACTGAGTAGACTGGGATCTGGGAAGTTTGGAAGCTGTTTACCGAACTGTTCCTGAGGACTTTTGGCTTGGGGGCAGAGATGGGCTGGTCTGCAGAGAGTGGTTGTTAGATGGCTATAGCCACCAGTCATCTTAACGCGACTCACTGAGCATCTTTGGCACTTTTTTTCCTGCAGCTGTGAACCAGTCTCACCACTACCCAAGCCTGCACTGCACGGTCTCATTAAAGGACAGGCATGCACGGCATGATGACCACACGTTTCTCAAGCTTCTCTGAATTACACCCCGCACAGCGATAACGTGCAAAAAAGTCCAAACACTTTATCTATGATGATTTCTCGTTTTAACAGAATCTATTACAACACACTGCACTCAATATTTACTTCCCAAATGAGTGGAGTTAATGTTGCAGCTGATCAGTGTTAATAAACAAAGAAGAAATTCAGGAACAAAACCCCACTCTTCAGTGCAGGAGTCCACTCAGCAGTCTAGCTCTTCATTAGTGTTTCAGGGGTTTCTGGGGCCTTCAGCCTGGCTCCACTCAGCCTTACACCCACCTCCTCCTTACAGGTAACTGACTGACTGAGCACCAGTGCCTGAAGGATGTCCGACAGGGAAACAATTCCCTCAGTACTGGAGCGCTCGCCCACCATCAGCAACATTTGATTACAAATAGTTTAAAGCTCACAAAAATCATTGCTTCTATCTTTGGAGATTGTGGGGCTTATTTGCTCCAAACTAAACATGTGGCCGTTCAATTCATTTCAATCAGCAGCTGACATTTTCATAATATTTTCAACTTAGCATAAAAGTCATTATGCAATGACACATCTAAAACACGGACTCTGCCCTATTCTCACCCACTAGACCCATGCACACATGTTTTATATCATAGCTTTTGTTTTATGACATTTACAAAACCATTTTCCGCACATGCCTGTGTTTGTGTCATTGACTATAAAGATTTAATCATAAAACTGTTTACATCATTTCATGTCATGTTTATTAGCCAAAGTTGTGATTTAGAGTCATAATTTGAGCATTTAAATGACTAAATCATAAGAGTGTAGAAGACTAAATCTAAAGGTAACTCGTGCTGTGATTTGGCAGCATGTGAATAAAACTGAAACTTGACTAAAACATAAAGTGGCTTGTTGTGATTTTACTGGTGAGTTTTGCTGAAGACCATTTAAAAAGCATCTGGTTTCCCTTCAAATGTGGAATGTGTCCCCATGTCTACGGCGCTCCCCCGGGGAGGGAACAGGGAGAATGGGATGCAGCTTTCTACCACTTTTCTACACAACTTAATTCGTTTTGATTTGGATCTCGTCTCTCCAGAATATTTTCATCTTGTTTTTATTCTTTGATAAACTTGTCAGCAGATGGCCCCGCCCCTCCCTGAGCCTGCTGGAGGTTTCTTCCTGTTAAAAGGGAGTTTTTCCTTCCCACTGTCGCCAAAGTGCTGCTCATAGGGGTCATATGATTGTTGCATTATTGTAAGGTCTACACTACAATATAAAGTGCCTTGAGGCGACTGTTGTTGTGATTTGGTGCTGTATAAATAAAACTGAATTAAATTTTGTCATCATTTTGTGCATTAGTTTCCTCTATGCGGTTACATGCTGGGGCAGCAGGTTGAGGCTCGCAAATGGCAACAGCCAGTAATGTTATGGGGATGGAGGTGGACGTCTTTAGGGTGGTGTCACAGAGGCGCGTGTTGTCCAACATAAGGACGATGCTGGACAATACCTCCCACCCACTCCATGACGTGCTGGCCGGTCACAGGAGCACGCTCAGTGAGAGACCCAGATTACCCAAACGCACCCCTGATCGGCACATTGTCATCTCATCAAAAAGGATTGGTCAAAGAAAGTGACATTGGACATGTTGAAAGTAAAAGGCAACTCTGTATGTTCCTGATGCTCGAGTTTCATTCACATCCAAAGAACAGTTAATACTGGACAATATAACTTGATGAATAACAGTCAGAGCTTTTGTACTTACATCGGCCCCAAGTGATGTCGGCAGGTCACATTCAGCAGTGGGGCTTAAGTCCTGCCGCATTACCCAAATGGGTTCCTTTGGCTCATCAGGTGTGTAAGGAGATCTGACTGTTCTATTCTTCACCTCCTCTATGGCCTCCTTAATGTCTTTGATGGCTAAAGATATAGCATCCCTCTTCTCCACACTGTTCCTCACTGGCTCCTTTACAGGAGTCTCAGCCTGCTGCTTGGCCGACTTCCCTCGACTGGCAGTCTTGTTGCTTTTGTGAGAGAATTTGTCTGGTTGGCGTTTTTCTTCTTTGTCTGTGGAATCTTTTGGATCAAAGCTTTGTGAGCCTCTTTTAGCCCCGTTAACACTGTTATCAGTATCGTCTTCTTGGTCGCAGCTGTCAACACGAGGATACGGAGCAAACTCTGCCTCCTTTTCTGGACTGTCTGACTCACCATCTGAACGTTCATCGTAGTGCCGCAGACGGGAGCCCACGGCCTCCTGCTGATGGTAATCGCCTTTTCCTGCCCCGCTCTGCAACAGCTGCAAGCCGGTCGCCGTCTGCTGTCGAGACTCTCTATCGTTTGCCACACTTGCAGAAGTTGACACTGAGGTTGGAGCGTCACATATTTCCTCATACACATGCTCAGAGAGCGAATACGTGTCATATGGCTCAGAGTACGCTTCAAGTCCAGCATCTAAACTTTCCAAGTCCTGACTGGATGAGACACAGGTTCTCGGCCCCGATTGGCTGTAGGATTGGGTGTAGACACAGTTAGAGTAGCCACCATTTAGTGTCTCCTCTGCTTTATCTTCTCTTTGGGAATTCTGGATATTAAGTAAGGATTCACGCGGCAGCATTAGGAACTGAAGAGCATAGTTAGGATGTGAATGGAGATGCTGCTGTTCAGCCTCTGCACTTTCAGTGTACTCTTCTGCCTCAGGCCGTAGCGGGAGGCTGTAGCTGTTTGCATCATCCTCGGACTCTCGCTGGGCCTCAGGCTCCAGAGACATCATCACTGGGATATCGTCTCCCTCTGCACGGTCAGTATGGGTGTGAAAGCCGCTCTCAGTACTTGCTGAGCGGGCCAGCATAGAATCCTCCCTCTCACGTTCAGCTTCCTTGGTCATCTTAGCGTGCTGCTCCCTTTCCTGCTGTGCTCTCTCTGCCTCCCTCTGCTGCTTCATCCTGTTCCTCTGTTGTTGAGTTCTGAGCCGGGCCTCACTGTCGCCCTGTCTGCGATAACGTGTCACAGCAGGTCGGGGAATGGGCTGGATCTCTTGGGGCTTAGAAGACGGATCTCCATGTTGCAGCTCCGCGTCTTGCTCCTCCTGTGGCTTGTGGTGCTGTAGCATCCCAACTCTGCTTTCAGCATTTGCACCACTGGCCATTTCTGTTGTGACACCAGCTGAAGTCTCACAGCATCTGTAGCGCTTGTCCTGGTTGCTGTGGTTATGGGACAGGCTGGGGTGGTGTTGATGGCGAGAAGGACCATCCATCGCCTCCATAACGTCCTGAACAAACTCTGTCTTTTGGGGGTTCATGGCTGTCTGGTTGGTAAAGTGGTGTCAGAGAACGGCTTAGGAATCCATCATCAACAGAGCGAAGGCTGCTGGAAACGACTGCAATGGGTAAACAGAAAGAAAGAAAATGTGAGTAAACAAAAATGTAACAATATGAGCGAAACATGTGTCTGATCCTACGTTCTTGCTGGAAGTGATACGGCGAGGACTTGCATGGTTAACAGGCAAAAACAGTAACTGACAAGCTAAAGATTCACACTTTTATTAACCCAACACGTGTTAAAACTTCAGTTTTCTCTCTTGAATCTGTACAGATCAATACTCTGTCTGGGTATCTGCTTATCTCTGAAAGAGAAGGATTGAATAGCGCCCCATCTAACAGGTAACGATACCTTACTCTGTTTGGGACTCTTTGCTTTGGCTGTTTCTGCCCAAGTACCTGAAACAGTTTGAAGGAACTAAAAGGAGCTATACTGCAAATATTAGCTGTCAAAATGTTCTCCTGTAACAGTAAGCATGTGTTCTACCAATACCACTTTTCATCCAGGTTAGTGCAGTTCAAAGAGCCTTAAAATCCAATAGAATAAAAACAATCTCTAATTATATAAAATTATAATAATTACATAATATAAATATAATTAAGCCACTTAAACTAAAAAGGTGCGACATGAGTAAAAGCACATTGTATGTCCTACCACAGCTCGGTATCTTTTAAACCTTTATTTCAGGAATATCAGTATGGGCTCAAAATGTGGTCATAAATATTTTGTACTTGTAAAAAAGATTTGTGTGTGTAAAAAAGATTTGTGTGTGTAAAAAGATTTGTGTGTGTAAAAAGATTTGTGTGTGTGTAAAAAAGATTTGTGTGTGTAAAAAGAATTTGTGTGTGTGTAAAAAGAATTTGTGTGTGTGTAAAAAAGATTTGTGTGTGTAAAAAGAATTTGTGTGTGTGTAAAAAGAATTTGTGTGTGTGTAAAAAAGATTTGTGTGTGTAAAAAGAATTTGTGTGTGTGTAAAAAAGATTTGTGTGTGTAAAAAAGATTTGTGTGTGTAAAAAGATTTGTGTGTGTGTAAAAAAGATTTGTGTGTGTAAAAAGAATTTGTGTGTGTGTAAAAAGAATTTGTGTGTGTGTAAAAAAGATTTGTGTGTGGACTTAGCCCAAAAAAACCCTGCAAGTTACAAGAACGAATTTTGACCCTATTTTTCTTCCTTTCATCTGATTGGCCAATGTCATGTCAATCACAAATGTAACAATCCAATCAGAGAACAGATGGGTTTGGCTGTCGGAGGGGCGCTTTTTTGAACTGCAGGTCCTTGAAGGGTGATACAGTTTGAAGCTGGAGGATCTCTATATAAATATCCGATAGCAGCTAGGTCCCCTAACTTTCAGCAGCTGTTGAAAGGATAAAGTTGTGCTATATCAGTGGTTAGAAATACATTATTACTTCAGGATTAGTTTAACACAAAGTCAGGGCTGACCCAGGACCATTGCTGTGAGTCACAGTGCGCAGCATAAAAGTCCTTTCACATCGGACGCAGGATGTGCTGCTAATGCTAACTGCTAACTAAAAGCAAAGGATCCAGAATTTGTTGCGCTGGCTGCTGAGCTCTGTGGGTTTTTGCAGCAGCTCTACCTGCACTAGATGCACCTGCTCCTTGTCGTTTCTATCTCTGACTTTATGTCCTCTACAAGAGTTTCTGTTTTTTTTGCTGGTTCTTCAAATGTTCAATAAAAACATGTATGCTAATTCATAACGAAGAAAGCTTTGTAATGAAGACTGTCATTTCCAAAACACTGCCCGCCCCCACCCCGCGGTCCGCAGCGCTGTTGAAAAGGCTGTGGAAGTCCCTGTATTAAACACGTAGACCTGTGACACAAAAATCACCAAACTCGGACGACCACAGACTGTTTTCCTTCGTGGTGATGAAGGAAAACGCTGGGTTGGCATGTAAAAGGGCATTTATTCCCTTCAAAGACCTGCAGTTCAAAAAAAGCGCCCCTCCGACAGCCAAACCCATCTGTTCTCTGATTGGATTGTTACATTTGTGATTGACATGACATTGACCAATCAGATGAAAGGAAGAAAAATAGGGTCAAAATTCGTACTTGTAACTTGCAGGGTTTTTTTGGGCTAAGTCCACACACAAATCTTTTTTACACATACAAATCTTTTTTACAAGTACAAAATATTTATGACCACATTTTGAGCCCATATATCAGAGCCAAAGTGAGTGAACATCTTTCCTACAAGAATGACGTGGTACGAGGAAGCCCCTCCCCCCTCCCCGCTCCTCGAGCACCACAAGTCTTTTCCTCAGGTAATCTTGTCACGGAGCCCAAAGTATGCTGAAAAGAATCCAACACCAAAAATAGAAAAGTACAAGAAGTTTTGTAGCCACTGGTAGGCCTGTGCGATACGACCACAATCTCATATCCCAATATGACATTTCTAATCCCGATAACGATATAAATCTCAAAATAGTTTATTTTCAGTAAATTCAGTGAATCTCAGGCAACTCGCCTTATGTGAAGTGTTTTCAGCTGGGTGTCGACTGTAAGTGCCATTTACCTCGTGTTTTTATTGGAGGTCATCTGTTTGATGCATATTCAGAAATTTGATGTTAGAGAATAATGTCGATCATTTCTGTTTATTTTGAAAAGTCTCGATGGGATTTTGAGCTTTATTGTGAAAGTTTATGAGGAAAATAAAGAAGCGGACGGTGGAGCCACGCGATGGTTTTACCGTCGTTGTTGGTAACGAAAGTACACGTAAAAACAGACGCTTGTCCCCCCATAGTGTGGTTATTTTAAATATAAGAGAAAGAGAGAACTTTAAGAAATTAATATAGCCACTCTAAATCTTCCCCATGGTAACGAAAACTATTTTAAAGAGTATTTTCCTAAGTTTGAAATTCTAATACTGTGACTACCCTACCTGTCACGTTACCCACTGAGACATAAGCCTGGCCGAACTGAATTTCACATCATTACTTAAAAGTATAAATGAGTAACTTCCACAGTGTACGCACTTACCAGTGTCCATGTAGTCAAAATCCCAATATTTAAAAAAAGGAACGCATGAATAAAACTGTACAGAAACAAAAATACATTTTTAGAGTTTGTAAAGACTTTTCAGTTTCAGAAGCAGCATTCCTGCTCAGGCCATCAAACAGCATCCTTGTTTGAAATCATTAACAATATGATCCACAGCCGGGTGGAAATTTCACCAACACTCCTTCAGTAGCTTTCATATGCACTCCTATCTGGAACAACCCCAGTGCTGCGATCAGCAAGAAACCACTATACTGTTGGAAATGGATTAAAAAAGATCTGGAAATGATTTCTCACGATAATACTGTTGGCATCCCAGCATTGCCCCAGCCCCATACTCGTGGATGGGGGCAGTTCCAGATTCCAGTAATGGGAACCACGCCACTATTTCCATTTTATTTACTATTTATTTCTTCATTTCTTTTCCATCCCCCTCTTGGCTCACCCTTCTGGTAATCCATCTATAAAAACACATATACACAGGACTTAGTGAGATCCGTAGAGGTTTCATTATACATTTGGTCTGCTTGTTATGTTGCTTATGTTAAATATTAGTTTTTAATTTCTTGTCTTCATGAACGCTGAAACGAACACGTATAACTCGGGTGGACAAATACAGACACTGTATGTTTATTTTCTGATTACATTTATGGCAGATCTAATAATCAGCAGTGTGTGTATTTTAAAGATTTACAGTGGCCTCTATGAGCCTTTTCCTCTGTTCTTTAAGGACGATGATCTACATTTTAAAAATGTGTTTTCAAAGATACTTAGATAAAGTATAAAGATAAAGATAAAGAGACCTCTGTTAGCATGTTAAATGCTAAAGTTCACCACAGTACAAAGACTGAACTTGTCTGTCTTATTTGGAACGGTTGCCATGGCAAAGCTTTTCCTCTCTAAGAATGTGGCAGGTTTAGGTGTGCAAAGTTGTATCTGGACAAACCAAAAAACATCTGGAACAATGTTCCTTGGACAGACAAGACTGAGACGTCTGACCACAATGAGACTGCTGCGCTCGGGGAAACCAAACAGCTACAAAAACCTCATAGCAGCTGTCGAGCACGGTGGAGGAGGGGTGATGACTGAATATGATTCACTCAATGAATATCAAAGTATGATCAGATAAGAGCTCGTCTATTCAGCAGCTAAAGCTTGGGCCAAATCGGGTCAAAGACGCTGAACACACCAGCAAAATCTGCAACAGAATATCTGAAAAAGAAAAGAATCAAGTGTTGCAACAGGCCTACGTCCAGATTTCAGATCAATACGATGTGTGCATAAACAAATGACTGCAAAGCTCAACAAACTGAAACAACAGTGTGAAAAAGAGTAAGCTGAAATTCCTCCTCAGCAATGTGAGCGACTGACAAAATGATACAGAAAACACTTCAAACTACAAGCGCCTGTACGCACTGTTAAATGATTAGAAGCATTATTCTCAGCGGTGCACAAAGTCCTGTGGGAACTTTTTTCTTACATAAAGATTTGACACTGTGTCTTATTTGTTATGAGATTTGTGTTTGGGAACATGAGCCACCCGGAGCTGGCCTCAGTTTTCCTCCTCACACGTGGCTCCATGTGTGCGGACTATTGTACTTTAATATTTCCAACATCACTTTATCTTTTTCTAAAACACTACAGTTTCGTGTGTTTGGTAGAAGTCACCTTCAGGAGGAATGAAGAAAAACTACCCAAATTTTCCAATTTCATCCAGGTTTTCTGAATTTTCTACGCAACCAGCAGCTTTCCTGTCAACAACTACATCAGCAAAACATCTGTTTGATTTCAGCTTCTGCTTTTACAAAAGCTCAGCTGAAGTCCTGCTTTGAACGAAGCACGCAATAAGAAACATCGAGAAACCATCTACCCATCGCACCGAGCTGGATGGACTGGTTAGCCCCGCCGTGGCTCTGCACCTGGAGACAACAGGGCCTCTATGTGCCGATTTATTCATGTCCGCTCTGCGTGGGTCCGACACACAGCCTCACAAAGACACTGCCATTTTCCTTCACTCTGAATCCTGGTTTGACGTTTCATCTACGGAGCGCAGTTTTCCGTCGAACCACTCCTCAGTGAACAGACCGCGTAGCGAAGCTCCACAGAACAACAATAACAACAATAATGATGATGATGATGATGATGATGAGAACAACAGCCCAGCCCGGAGACGTTTGCTTTGTCCGCATCTCGCTCGGTGGGTCAGGCCTACAGCGAGCAGCCTGGTACTGAACACGAACCTGCTCACAGGAGTGATGTTGCTAAAGGATGCAGGTCCTCTGCGCTGCGGCCACACCGTCCTCCATCTTCCCTGTAGCGGTGCGCGCGTGTGTGTGCGCGCGCGCGCGTGCTCCGCAGCCGTTCAGCACCTCCTTCCGCTCACCGCCACCGTCACATTACCATAAAGCACAACAAATAACAACGTTTATGCGTTTTTAAAAGAGAACAATGTCCGGGTGAAAAAGATTCATATAGTCACACCGGTCAATATAAAATATATATGAAAAATATATAAATATATACATAATATATTATAATAATACATTTTATATATATATATATATATATATATACACATAATATATATATATATATTATGTATATATATATATAAATAATATTTAATATATTTAATATATATATATAAATATACATAATATATATATAATAATATATATATTATAATAATATTATAATATATAATATTTAACATATATATTTAATCAAAGATGCTGCGCCTCTTTGTCACTCTGCTTTTGTGTGTTCTCTGTGACTCAGCTGTAACACTACAACTGTAAGACCGACAGACTTCGTAACATTGATGTCTGCTTCTTCTTCTTAGGTGCTGATGGGTGTTTATGTTTGCTGATATACTTTGTGACATTTTTGTGAACCTCTACCAACAGACTATAGATGCAAATGAGCTTTGAGCTGTTTGTGAAGCTGTGCATTGTGTGCCCAGGTGAGACAGCAGAGGTGTGGGTGAAGGTAGAGACAGCTTCTGTTTATAAGGAGAGGCGAGCAGGCCTGTCTGTGCCTAATGACGTCCACGATGAGTTCAAAAACAAAAAGACAACAAACTACTTAAATGAAATAAATATTAAATAATGATTTGAACTGACTAACATTTTAGTAACACGTGTGCATGTGCCATATAAACTATATGAATGTATTATTATTGTATCACCTCTCTGCCTTTAGTCCTGTTCATTACTGTTATTAGTTGATATTGTTAGAGAGGTATGATTTGTTTCATGGTGTCTAACAAGCTTCTAACAGCTTGTTGCTGCTCTCAGTGAAAATACTCACACTTTCTTTGTGTATTAAAACATTTTAATGTTAATTTTAATTCATAATAAGTTGTATAAACAAGTATAGCTCATTTCTACATTAGAGCACAAACACGAGTGAAAGATTCATTTCCACACATAAGAAGCTCTTCAGTAACACAATAAAGTGAAATCAAACTATCCAGTTATGAACTGTAGATTAATGTCAGCTAAATCCGTTTGCTCAGGAACAAATGAAACACTAAAATAATTCTCATGTTTAACTTCCACTCATTGATTCTGTGACCATTTTCCAAACAAATTCGCAAATAGGCAATGTCTTAAATTTAAAAAAGGGAATTATCAGAATCAGGATACTTTAATAATCCCTGATGAAATTCTGTGATTATAAAGACAATAGACAACAAAGACAGTAACAGAGAGCAAACAACGCCACCCTCAGGTGTGACGAGCAACGACAACACACAAAATCATGACCTGAGTCAGACCAGCTCTCCACTGTCAATTTCTACCATAATTCTGTTGATTTCTTCTTCTTTCATTTTTCCTGTAAATTGTTGGTTGTTTTAAACATCAGTATCCAGCCTCCATAATCCATTTCTTAGATTGTTATTAATTTGCAACAGTAACAGTAGAGGTGCACGATCACATAAGTCAATACACCCTATTTGGCAGTTGGGTATTCTGGGACAGTCTGTCTTAAATTAGAAACTCAGTCCTGGAATGCAGCACATGTGTGAGTGTAGTCTGGTCCCTAAATCTCTCCTGAGGTTCACTCACTTATTCTGACATGAGTTTCTAATGTAGGAGGGTGAAGGTGCAGTGGTTTGTATCATATCTATCTAATAGACTCCAGTTTGTGCATGTAAATGGAGAGTCCTCTTCACACACTGAGGTTAATTATGGAGTTCCACAGGGTTCAGTGCTAGGACCAATTCTGTTTACATTATACATGCTTCCCTTAGGCAGCATCATTAGAAGACATAGCATACATTTACACTGCTATGCAGATGACACCCAGCTCTATCTGTCCATGAAGCCAGATAACACACACCAATGAGTTAAACTGCAGGAATGTCTTAAAGACATAAAGACCTGGATGGCCGCTAACTTTCTGCTTCTTACTTCAGATCAAACTGAGGTTATTGTACTCGGCCCTTAAAAGCTTAGAAATATGGTATCTAAGCAGATTCTTCCTCTGGATGGCATTACCTTGGCCTCCAGTAACACTGTGAGGAACCTTGGAGTCATTTTGACCAGGACATGTCCTTCAACGCACATATTAAACAAATATGTAAGACTGCT
This sequence comes from Perissodus microlepis, assembly GCF_051167445.1. Classification (NCBI taxonomy): domain Eukaryota; kingdom Metazoa; phylum Chordata; class Actinopteri; order Cichliformes; family Cichlidae; genus Perissodus; species Perissodus microlepis. The sequence goes on along the minus strand of NC_140472.1, from coordinate 978,712 downwards.
TTCTTCCATTTGTGCAACATCTCTAAAGTTAGAAATATCCTGTCTCAGAGTGACGCTGAAAAACTAGTTCATGCATTTATTACTTCCAGGCTGGACGACTGTAATTCATTATTATCAGGAAGTCCTAAAAACTCCCTGAAAAGCCTTCAGCTAATCCAAAATGCTGCAGCAAGAGTCCTGACAGGGACTAGAAAGAGAGAGCAGATTTCTCCTGTTTTGGCTTCCCTTCATTGGCTTCCTGTTAAATCCAGAATTCAAAATCCTGCTCCTCACATACAAGGTCTTAAATAATCAGCCCCATCTTATCTTAATGACCTTGTAGTACCATATCACCCTATCAGAGCACTTCGCTCTCGCTCTGCAGGCCTACTTGTTGTTCCTCGAGTATTTAAAAGTAGAATGGGAGGCAGAGCCTTCAGTTTTCAGGCCCCTCTTCTGTGGAACCAGCTTCCAGTTTGGATTCAGGAGACAGACACTATCTCTACTTTCAAGATTAGGCTTCAAACTTTCCTTTTTGCTAAAGCATATAGTTAGGGCTGGACCAGGTGACCCTGAATCCTCCCTTAGTTATGCTGCAATAGACGTAGGCTGCCGGGGGATTCCCATGATGCATTGAGTTTTTCCTTTCCAGTCACCTTTCTCACTCACTATGTGTTAACAGACCTCTCTGCACTGAATCATACCTGTTATTAACCTCTGTCTCTCTTCCACAGCATGTCTTCATCCTGTCTTCCTTCTCTCACCCCAACCAATCACAGCAGATGGCCCCGCCCCTCCCTGAGCCTGGTTCTGCCGGAGGTTTCTTCCTGTTAAAAGGGAGTTTTTCCTTCCCACTGTTGCCAAAGTGCTTGCTCATAGGGGGTCATATGATTGTTGGGTTTCTCTCTGTATCTATGAAGCGCCTTGAGGCGACTTTTGTTGTGATTTGGTGCTATATAAATAAAATTGAATTGAATTGAACTGAATTGAAGGGACTGCTGTGAAGGAGTCTAATCTGGGATTAAGCCGTATGTTCCAGTCTCCTCCACAAACGACAATACCTCTTGAACCAACCAGCAAATCAAAAATATTTCTGTAAAAATGGAAATCATTACCTGCTGAGGCACATGCAGTCAAGAAGCTCATTTCCACTCCCTCAGTTTTCCCAGAAACTAGAACATACCATCCATCCTCATCTTTAGTTTCTGCAAATGGTTCAAATGGGACTTTATAGAAAATCAGGATGGCTACTCCTCATCTATGACCAGATTTGGAGACTTTAGGCTTACTTCTTACTTCTGCTAATTGAGGTCAGGATCCCATTTACAGTTAGAGATATTACTTTGATATTATTTACACTTTGTACAGTTGTAATGAAATAAATGGAGCTCCAAGAAGCAAAAATATAGTTTTTATTGAAATAACAAGAATTACAAAATACATTCTTGTGTTCAGGGCAAAACACCAAACTGTGGAACATACATTGAGATTTTTAGATTTCACAATTATCTGAGAGATAAAATGCATCTGAAATATTATGTTGTTACAAACTTGGTCACTGCACACGCGATGCGTACGATGTTATCAGGTGTGGTAAACTCCATTGTTTAGTTGTAGGGACTGGCTCCTGTAGCACAGTGATGCCAGTTTTGAGTGTTCTCAGGTTCCACTATCCAAGCTGCTTCCTGAATGTTGAATCTGCTGGTACCACATCACCAGCTAGGAGTTTGTGATGTGACAGTCTGTGGTCCTGTCCTGTCACAATGACTGAAATACATTTGGGAAAGTTCACACAGGCAGTGAAGTCTGTATGTGTTCCCGCTCAGGCTAAATCAATCCAAGTGTGATGAATACGTGTGAGACTTTTAAAGCATGCACCCCAAACACGAAACCAAGGAACTGCACGGTTGCTTTGAACCTGAGTAGTATGCAGGTGAGCTGCTGAAAGGCTGAGATTGAATATCCTCCAGGTGTGTCTTGATAAACATGAATACTGTTAGTAATATGTTGTATTCGGGTAAACCAGTGAAGCATTTATCTGCATCGTGTATGAAGCAGGAACATCTGCTGTTCATATCGAGATGGTAAATCAAACCTCTCCGTCCTGAGATTTTGGCATTCTCTGATTGGTTGATGTCATTTACAGTCATATCGGATTGAGTTGATACACTTTGAGAGTATCTCGAAGGAGAATCAGACACAGAGGGCACAGCGAGGTGGTCTTCTTCCTGTTGAATCTCCTGAACTAATGCTGTGTTGTCTTGCTGTCCAGATAAGCCAACAATTCAATTCAATTCAATTCAATTTTATTTATATAGCGCCAAATCACAACAAAAGTCGCCTCAAGGCGCTTCATAGATACAGAGAAAAACCCAACAATCACATGACCCCCTATGAGCAAGCACTTTGGCGACAGTGGGAAGGAAAAACTCCCTTTTAACAGGAAGAAACCTCCGGCAGAACCAGGCTCAGGGAGGGGCGGGGCCATCTGCGGCGACCGGTTGGGGTGAGAGAAGGAAGACAGGATAAAGACATGCTGTGGAAGAGAGACAGAGGTTAATAACAGATATGATTCAATGCAGAGAGGTCTGTTAACACATAGTGAGTGAGAAAGGTGACTGGAAAGGAAAAACTCAATGCATCATGGGAATCCCCCGGCAGCCTACGTCTATTGCAGCATAACTAAGGGAGGATTCAGGGTCACCTGGTCCAGCCGCGTGAGCTGCTCCTTGCTCATCATTACGTTCTTTTTTCTTCCAGGTCTGTTTTGTGCCCGCCTCTTCTGGGGTGACGTGTTTGAAAACATTAGTCACACAGTCAGGTGAAAGGAGGACACACAGGAAGGCATGATGAAGTAAAACAATGTGTTCAAGGAGAAAAACAGTTTGACCAATGTGATGAACATTTTCAAACTGTAATCCCTTTCAGTAGATGCTGCACGCCATGCGTTAGATCCACCAACAACAAATGATTCAACCTACAGTGTCAAAGTCTCCTCACGTAGCTACAGTTCTGTTCCAAGGACTGAGACGTTGTCAGCTATAAAGAGCGTCCGAGCCGTAGTTCTCTGAAGCTCTTTCAAACTTTCCACTCGTTTTCAGTCCAACACTTGTATCTTTCAGGACTTTATTACTGACAGACTGTAAACTAATTGCTTTAAGAAAATAAGAGGTGGGAGGCTGCAACCAGCAACATTGTTATGACCCCAAGTGGTTATCACGTCCAATATGGCGGACAGCTCTTGAACGACACGTGCATGACGTCATGTGTAAAACCTCTATAGCAACCACGGCAGTTTGCCTTGAAACGAACTGTAATCATCGCATTTCAACTTCCTTCTCAAAAAAGAACGGATCGAAACATTTGGACTTTTTTCTCAGAATGACCTGATCTGTACATTTGTATTTATTACTTATTAGCATCTAAACACACGTACGTCTTCACTTGGTCCAGTTTACTGGTGAATTCCTCACTGTCACTTTGAAACTGTTGTGGCTTTGGAAAGTAAAGCTTGACCTCTCAGCTCCTGCTCTCTGGGGCAAGTTTCTGTGGCTGCAGCGGTCACGAGGACCCGGCGCGCCTGTTTCACAGCAAGTCAGTCAGTAGAATCAAACTTGAAATCAGCCTCATGAGAACTACTAATAATGTCAGAAAGCATTTTTGGGAGAAATCTGAGAGGAGATCTTATTTTAGTTTGACCCCACTCACATCTGTTAACATGGAGCAGGAGGTCATGACCTGCAGACAGCAGGCGACAGAGACGGCGTTGTTTCCTACACTCACTGCTCCAGTCTAAACATCCTTGGGCAGGATACTAATGAAATCAAAATGAAATCAAGGATGTAAATATTTTATTTTATACATAATGAACATAAAATAATGGACCCCCCTCCCCCACACCGTTTCCTCTATATGCTAATTACCCGAGATTATCTGAGATACATGCAGATAAATATGTGCAGTAATTACAACAGATCAGAGCGTTCAGTGGACATGAAGAGATGAGCTTTATTATCTTGTTTAGCAGATGACAGAAGCACTGGAAGATAATATACTTTCACTCCTGAAATAAATAGTAATTAAGATCACAAGGATTATTCATTAGGGAATATCACAACAAAGTAAAAGGAGCAGGTTGAACCTCTAAAACAAACATTTCTGCATAGATAGTCTTGGATCAAAGCTCGTGTCAGCAGTTCAGCGCACAGCCTGATATGATATCACCACCTATCATCCTCCTTAACACACGACAGAGTGCGTGACAGAGGAAAAAGCTTTGAGATAATTAATGATGTGATTATGTACAGTGTTTAGAGGTGATCGCACACGCACACGCACACACACACACACACACACACCTGACCTTTAAAAAAGTAACAATGTGTCCAAGGGCAGAGTTATGAAACATCAGCTGTGTAAATTGAAGCTATTTGGCCTCCGTGTGTTGACACAAAAGTTTATGGTTGCTACGGTGACCATAAGCTATGACAATACTGGATAGACAAGAAAAATAAGATTGTCGATCAAACTGCAACGTTTACAAAAGGAAAACAGAAATCAGGTTTGACAGATACACGTTGAGGATTAGTCCCTTCACAATAAAAGACGAGGCATAGTAGCATAAATAAACTCCCAGGAGCTGCTGAAGTAGTGTTACTGACTCTTCCTTTAAACAGATGTGTTGTGTTACTTCCTTCTATGTAGCAGAGCTCTATCAGTCAGTGCAAGCAGCTGTTTTCTAAAGCGTTGCAAACATGAGCGTGTACGCCAGAAGTTTCCGGCTGTTTGCGAGCTGTGGTTCTGACAATGATTACGTGTTAGAGTAACAGTAACTCTTCTTATACATTAAAAAGACATAAAAACAGACAAAAGAAGAAGAAGAAGAAGAATGTGTTATACTTGGTCAACGTGTCAGTGAAAAGTGACGAGCCTTTAACTCGCTGTCACCAGGTAGATGTTAAAAAAGCAAACGTAGCTGCTGGTCAAGCTCACACTGACACTACAAATCAGGCAGCTTCTGTAAATGCATCAGATGTAAATGTCACTCTCATCATTTCTGCTTCACACAAACCTGTATTTTCATAAATAACATAAAAGAAATAAAGTTCAGCCCGAGGAGAAACGACATCGACGGAGAGGAAGGTACCGATGACAAACCTGAACATCTGTAGCAGTCGTGTGTGTTTATATGGTCATTTAGCTTTTTGATTTCATTCATGTTAAAAGTTTTAATGCTATCAAACAAAAACAATCACATACACTGTGTAATTCTGTGAAACCTGGCCTCCTGCAGGTGTGAGTACGTGTGAGACTGTACCTGTTCACTTCCTTCAGTCAGAAAACTTTCAGGAAATGCCTTTAAAAAGTCTTTAGGACAAGTTAAAGTTCATCGGAACTTTAAAACTGTTTCAAATGAGGCACTGATGCGAAAATAACAACGGGGAAAAAATAGTTAATACCAATATTTTGGTCTAGATCAGGGAGTCAAACTGAAACGAGCTGAGAGCCGCTGCTGGCGCTGTCGTCTCATTGGAGGACACGTTAGTGTTCAGCTAGAACAAAACAAACAAATATTTCCTAAAATGTTTCGCTTGTTATTTTTCAATTTCAAATCTTGTATAAGACAAAACTGCAAACTTAGCTGAAGCCTTTCAAACAAACACACTGGTCCTCTGTGTGCGCACACGTTGTGTTTGTATAGAGCAGAATAAATAAGTGCACACAGTGTGCGACTGTCACTGACAGCCTCAGCAGGTTTGTGCTCTCTGCTCATGTCGTCTTCATATTCAGTCATGTTGTGCTTTTGATTTTAAACTGCGTCATGCTTCTTCTCAGTATACGGGCCGCTGCGACCCCGGACCGCGAGTTTGAGCCCCCTGGTGTAGACCGATTACCCTCGCTAAACAAAACTACACCAATCATTTTAAAAGTGCTGTTTAATTTTCACTTGTTGCAGTTTCTAGCTGTAACAAATCAAACTGTTGTAACAGCAGCAGCAGGGAGCACCGGTGAATGTTCTGCTACAGATCGACAAACGTCCAAAGTCAAACATCAGGACCAATAAATGTTCATTGCTGCTCAGGTTGGAGGAGAGTTTGTGATGACCTCTGAACACAAATCAAACTTCTCTATAACCGACTGGCTTTTTGGTTTCCTGTTACTCTAACTTTGCATCAGCTACAAAGAGAGCTGCTGACTATAACCAGTGAAGTTAAAGGGTAGAAAATCAACCGAGAGCAGTAACATGTTTAACACGTGTTACCACCTTCAGAATGGAAATCCAGAGTCAGGAGCTGTGCTTTAACCTGCTGTTACAGCTGACGCTCAGGTCAGTATTACCCGACGACTGAGGGAAGTCTAATATAAAGTAGAGCTAAGACAGAAAAGTGATGCAGTGATAATCCGATACAAGAAGAGTTTCTACAAGTCGTTAACCTGCAGCAGGCCAAAGCAAACCTGAAGGTTCTGCAGCTTCATACCTGCTCAAGTCACTGCTTACTGTTTGCTTCACATATGTCTCTGTTTATGTGTCTATTAAAGACCATTTCACCAGACTTCATGCTTATACAGGCTGAAAGCCAGAGTCCAGTTCAGCGCCAGGACACTTCAATATGCCGTAAAGTATTTTTGGACTTTAGTTGAGTCCAATGATGCCACAAACTCGTGCCTACACAGAACCTTACACGTGTATAAAGTGGTTACGCTGTGTAAGTGTAAGTGACTGATTCCAATCAGAAAAGATTTATGTTTGTTTGTTTAATATATATAGAAGCAGGAAAAGAAGATATGCACATGAAACCTCACACACATACAAACAACTAGAAATCTGAGGTACCTGAGGTATTGAAACACCTGAAGATAACAGTGAGCCCACAGGTGGTGTGAGGGCTGATTTCCATTCTGAAGGGATACTGGCTCAGAGGATCCAGATCCAGATGTTTCTGAGAAGGAACATCCAGTCCTCTCCTATTAATTGTTAGGAAACAGATTCCAAGTCAGCTGCTCAATGACCGCTTTTCTAAACTCATCACTGGCTTTGAAGTACTGGTTATTTAAGTCTGCACTATGTGTAGGCAAGCTGATCCTAACTCTTTGTCTGTAGGCAGAAGAAGGAGGTCAGCATCTCTCTCAGGACTGCAGCCCAATGACGGTATCCAACCACTTCCTGTAGGCCAGGGCAAAGTGTCTCTGCTCGGTGTTACAGCAGCCGCCCAAAACACTGCTTACAAAGCTGAGTTCAGTAGGCAGGGTGGGGGGGCAAGGCAGCAGGACGCCTCTCTTCAGTCTCTTACTATTGTGAGGGTCTGGCAGCCCATCTACTTCCATAGGTTCACTAGCGTGCTTCTGTCCGTTCACACCGTGGCCCTGACCTGCACAGCTCTGAGAGCTGATCTCTGGCACTCCTGGGTCTGGATCCGTCACATGGTTTAACTTGCAGTCGGATCCTCTGCTGTAGGAATGCTGATGCTCCCTCACCCACTGGTCCCACAAGTAAAAGACATGCCGCCTGAGAGACACGGGGGGGTATATCAATATCATTATTACAAACGCTGAACATGTCTGTGCACAAAGTATTTTTATGGGCTCAGGGATAAACAGCCCCAGAATGTGAAAATGTTTTAATGCAAAAGAAATATTTAAATGATTTATCAGGACAATTCATTGTTTTACTTGTTTCTCACAAATGATGTTTGCAATCAGCGACAGGGCAAAACCTGCCACAGACTGTGCAGCAGGAACAGACAACACATTCGTTTTACCCGACTTCCTTGTTTAAATATGACGTCTGTGTCCATTCTGCAGTCACTGTGAACCAACAGTCTCTCACCTGTGACTCCAGAGTGTTTCATGTCCAGGGAAGGACTGGATCAGATCTGAGCAAAGGTCCATCTCCTGGTGGAAGAGTTGAAGGACTGTAGTGAAGTCAGCGTGGCTGTCTTCCTCGCCGCCCGCCTCTTGTCCTGAAGGCTCTCCGTTACTGTGAGAGCGGCTGTGTGGGCGGCTGCCCTCTGGGACTGTGCTGCACCCACGCTGGGGTGAACAGCTGGTGGAGGTGCGAGCTGGCCTCTTGCAGATTTCAGCTATTAGCTCCTTAAGGAGGAACTGGCGGTAGTGGAAGCCACTGTGGTCAGAGACATGCATGGACACCCAGAGGCGCATAGAGGACAGCTCATCGTGGAACACCTGCCAGAATCACGACGACAAAGGTACGTGTGAAGGAGTAGAAGCAACAAACCAGCTGAGAGATTCTCACTTCATTTATTAGCTAATCAATAAAGTTGAACGTGGGGGGCCTTGAATGGTCGTTCAACAGCTCGCAGAAAGAACAAGACAATAAGAAAATTAATCCATAAATGCAACTTTTCAAGAAATATGTCTCTATAAGCACACCTGCATGTGGTCGGGTCTGTCATTCCCCAATTCTGGGTGTCGGCACCGCTGCCAACGACGCACGACAGACCCGACTAGGGCTGTTCGATATAACGACATCGGATGACGATATAAAAACGTCTCTCGTTTCATTTTACGCTGTCGTTTGTTTCGTGGTGTCGCAAAATAAACTGTTTACAGCAATATTTTTCATGGTTCTGATGGTCACTGTAGTGGCTACATTCATTTATTAAAGTTCTCTCTTTCTCTTATATTTAATATAACCACACTACGGACGGACAAGCACCTGTTTTTATGCGTTGTCGTTAGCAACAACGACGGCAACAGCATTGCGTGTCCGCTTGTTTATGTTCCACATAAACCTTTCACAATAAAGCTCAAGATCCTGTTGAGACTTTTCAAAATAAACTGGATCACGTGAAAGAGCAGATTATTTACGGATGAGAATTAAAAAAGAGCCGCCAGGTGCTAAAAAATAAACCTTAGACTCAAACGTTAGAACAGGCTTTCCCCCGCAGCACGCCGTGTAATAAATACTCACAAAGAAAACGGCGGCTGTTACAACTTATGTCTAAAATGTATCGTTTCATGCATCGGTTAAAACACTCGACTCCAGCTACATGACGCGCAGCTGGAAACACTTCACGCAAGTCGAGCTGCCCGAGATTCACAGAACTTACAGAAAATGTTACATTTTTGTGATTTATATCGTTAACAGGACGATAGATGTCTTATATCGAGAGATGAGATTTTGGTCATATCGCCCTAGACCCGACCACATGTTCACACTTTCCAGTCCACTTCTTTATTGCGGCTGTCGACGTACACACGCCGCTGCAGCTTTTCAGTGGGTGTGCATATTATTAACGTAACTGCTGCAAAAAGACTTATGTTATGTTAAATATTCGTTCCGCATGACTTTTCTCCCAGGTAACGTGCGCCCCACCAGTGGGGTGCACCACACTTTGAGAAGCGCTGGTTTAAAGACAGAAACCTCCCTTACTCATGTAGTTACACAGAGTTCCTCTGTAGTGACTGTGCCAGCTGATTTCAACCATAAGTGCTATATGACATCCAGCTGGGATCATTTTGATTCATTTAAATTTCTTAGCGAGTGTTTATTTAGTTGCATCACATTATTTTTGGTTTGCACAGCTTATGGACAGCAGCTCCACTTTTATACCACCAGGCATCAGTAATATAACTACATTAAATAAAAAGAGAGAACATGTGTGATGAGGGAAGAAAATAATAATCTAATTACTGCTGAAAAGCTAAATGAGTAACTGAAATGCTACCTTGACATTGCCCCTGGCCATGTGCTGCAGCACCCAGATGCGGTGTGACCAGGCATTGTAGTTGCTGGGATAGCGGCCGGCTGCGTCAGAGCACACCTTCATCTCTTGGCGGAGCGTCCTGGCCAAGCGGTCACTGAGCTGCTCGTTTCTCTCAGCGTCAGCCTGCACTGCTTCAGCCTGCTGCTGATTCTTATTGTGGTCCAAAGTAGAGACCTGATTCAGGACCTGCTGCAGCACCCAGCGTCTGCAGGAAGACATCAGCCGCTGGGTTACAAAGCTTCACTCACTCTGTACACAGTTACTGCTTTTACAGGAAGAACAGCATCCCACATGAGCCTCGGTGCTCGTTATAAGCCTTAGAACATCGTTGTTGTTTTTCAGTGGGATTTAAACACCTTTCTCCACCTAGGAATGATCTCAGGAAATCTATCACCAGTCATTTACATCGACAAGGTCTGAATGTAGCTGCCCTCAGCTCCCTGTTCAGCCTACAGTGTTTAGCACAAACAGTGCTACTGTTAGAAAACTGTTCAAAATATGTTAGAAAAAAATCAAAGAAAATAAAGTGCAGTCTAAGAATCCATACATGCTGATCAGAGCAGCCTCAGGAGTTTGAATAGCTCCCCACACAAAGAAAGCAGCTCGGAACATCTGAGTGTTTACAGCAGGAGAAGCGTAAGCGGCTTTACCGATGTATCCAGGTCTCTGGGCTCTTGGGAAATTTGGTCAAAGCCAGCTTGCCCAGGTAGAGGTCCTTCTCTGGGTTAAGGACTCCACACTGCAGTAACTCCTTCCTGCAATAACAAGAAAGCACGATGACAGTAAATACATCACTATAAAGACTCACTATCACCCACAGATTCAGTTAGAGCACCTGCATGCTGTGATCTCTTATCAAAGATGGTTTCTGACACTCTGCAGAGCAACGTCCACATTTTGTCTCCATCATTTCTTTTATCTTTTAGTTCGTTTCGAGGGGACGACTCTGATCGTGCTTTAATTCTGACTCTTCTAAAAAGCAGGATGTGCTTAAGTAAGACCATCCGTGATATCCCATAATGGACATAATCTAATGCCTGTGAATAAATATAAAAATGGTAACTGTTGCAACAGACTTTGATGAGCTGCAAACAGGAAAATGATTTTTGTTCACGTTTGGTCTAAATGAGTTGAACAAACTACAAATGTGTCTCTGTTACAAACAGATGGTCACACGGTCGGTGTTGATCTGAAAGTCTGACACATGAAACTCTGTGGAGTTTGTTTCTATCCTGGAAAACTAAAGAGATGACAGGAAACAGGAGAGCGCAGAGTGAAGACATGCAGCAGTTTCAAACCCAGGCACCAGGTTAGCAGGCCTAACCTGGTGAGTTACACTGCAGCCCGTTTAACCAGTATACTGATAATGGTCACATAGTAACTGGACTGGTAGTCTAGAGCCTTTCTACTCAGATGAGCACTCAGAGCACTTTGTACTGCGAGTCACACTGACCCATTACACAAAGATGCACACACACCACTCATCTATTCTTAACTTCTTTATGAAAGCCACAGTCCACCCATACACATATCCAAATATGCTCCATCCATGTACTCCAATGGATGCGTCGGTGGGTTGGGCATCTGGCCCAGGGTTACCTCAGAATGCTGACTGGACGAGTCAGGAACCAATCTGCTGACCTTCTGATTCGTCGACACACCACAGCCGCCCCAATCAAACACAAATTTATCACAGTTGAACTGTTAAAAGCATTAGCTTTGTTATGTGTGCTGACAGATCCTTACATCCTGACACTATTCATTATTAGTATTAGTGGTATGGACACAGTGGGACAGCACAGCAGTCAGGAGGATGCCAAACTGCCAGGATTGTCTAAACCAGCGGTCCCCAACCCCCGGGCCTCGGACCGGTACCGGTCTGTTAGTCGTTTGGTACCGGGCCGCGAGAGTTGAGGCTCAGGTGTGAAATGTATAGTTTTCAGGGTTTTTATCGGTTTTCAGCGTTATTTTGTTATCGTTTTTATCGTTAACTCGGTTTTCCTGGGTCTTTTCACGTGTGTTATGAATAAATCTTCTTTTTTTCGGTACCGGTACTAGTTTTATTTTGTTGTATTTATCCGCGACACCTTAAAGGCCGGTCCGTGAAAATATTGTCGGGCATAAACCGGTCCGTGGCGCAAAAAAGGTTGGAGACCGCTGGTCTAAGGAAAGAAAGTGACTGGACTCTCTAAACAAAGAAGCTTCTTCAGTTCTAAAGCCAAGCGGTGGAGAGTCCCAGTATTTAATCCCTAGTGGGAATTGTTCCTTTTGAGGGTCGTTGGAACACTATTGATGACGTGCCTCGGTGTGAAAGAAGGTGTGCGTCATTATCACTGCCTCACCCCAATATGTGACCCACTGAGATCACCTGACAGACGACGTGAGTGGGGTCTGGTTTCACCTGAGACCTCTGCTGTTAGCTAATGTTGCCTGACATCAAGAAAACCTTCCTGTGTGACAGGCAGGGAAAAACACGCTGGAAAAGATGAAAGGAAAGCATCGCTCTCACTATAACCACATTTATCAGAACATTTATCCTGTACCTGACATTCCACGCAGTGGTGAAGTCTGGGTTCAGCAGCAGCAGAGTGCAGGTGATATCCACTAAAGCTGGGACAGAAGGAAACACAGGATGTTGCTTCACTTTGATGTTCACTTGTGGAAAAAACAGGAGCATAAAACACGTTTAAAACTAAGCAGGATGAAACAAGGAGGTCATTAACTGACCACGACTGGAAGCTCAAACCTTTATCAACTTTAAAATAAACACATTAAATAAACAAAACAAATGTTACAGACTACTTTTACTCGACCTCTGGGATTGCTTTTGTTATCGAGCTACCTTCTCTGTCCAGCCAGTGCTTGCGTTGGCGGTACAGCAGCAGCTTGTTGTGGACGTACGGCAGCAGGAATTTAACACACCAGCTTTCCACACCAAGCTTGTTCTCCACCAGCACTATGGGACTGCGGTTGTAGCGAGCCTCTGGACACGGGATCACACCGATCTCATCACTGAGGGAGCAGAGAGTGACAATGAGGGTGAACAAGGGAAAAACATTACAGTAACCAACCAGTCGAAAATTAGGAAAGACCACAATTAGATTACCACAATATCAACCAGTGTAAGTGGACCAGGTAGCAGTACCCAAAGTAATGAGTAAACAAAAAAAGCACCTTTAATGAACTTAATCTGCTGAAATTTGACTTTTCAAAAATGTAGAAAAAACAAAGTTGGAGCTGAAGCTCATCAAACTGAAGCAGTGCTGAAATAAACGCAGTACGACAGAAACATGGCAACCTGCCACACAGGGTCACGTTGCAGTACATCAGCTGAAGCTTCGACAGCCCACTCACATCTCCCAGCTTACATGTGACGTATGCATATGATGATACTATGACATGTGGTTAGTGCTGTGAGATCTACAGAGCTGTCACCGTGCAGTGGCTTGTTTGGGATCCATCTCTATTATAACAAACAATAACATACTGCTGGGACAACATAGCAATCAATACATCACAGATACCTGACACAAGGTCAAGTTCAGGTAAGTTATTAGATGATTAATGATGTAATGATTGATCCTGTACACATCTGCAGCCGTTTAGAGTCGTCCATTTAAAACACTGGATAGTTCACTTTGTCATTTCCAAGAAATTATCTCGTGTTTTCTTTCAAGTTGCTTGTTTCTGATCTTGGTCCCAATGTACACTTTGGGGGGTGTTAAACATACTATGTCACCACACTGCCGGTCATGCCTCTCCAGTGTCCTTTGCTCAAAGTTTCCTCATCAAATGAGTTTGTGCATCATTAAACGAACATCGACAACAAGCAAAACAAACACCGACGTTCATGCTGAGCTGAAGTGTCTCCACAGATACAAACTACAGTTCACGTTCACCATCCCAGTCTGAATTTTAACACTGTTATGTAGTATTACTAAGTCCTCGCTCCACCTTCCAGAATTATTTTTATTTCTGGAAGCATGAAACCAGAGTGGCTCGCAGGTTTCAAAGCTGGGCAGAAAATAAAGGGTGTGATTTCAGAAGCACCCATATTTGAATTTCTGTGGTTCATCAATCATATGCAAGACTTTTGGATGGGACATTAACTGTTCAAGATTTTTTTTCTTTTTAGAATCAGTAATGCAAAAATCCATTTAGTTCAACGTGTGTCGTTTCATAGTTTTGATGTTTTCAGCGTTTCACCACAATGCAGAAAAAAATCTAAATAGAAAAACATAGAAATGCTCTGCTTGGGTGGGGGAGGAGTTCAGAGAGGCCACGGAAAAAGACTTTCGGACTGCCTCGAAGAGATTCTGGCAAACCAGCAGGCGACTCAGGAGGGGAGAGTGGTGCTCTACCTGCACTGTGTATAGTGCGGGTGGAGCGCTGCTGACTTTGACTGAGAACACTGTCAGGTGGTGGAAGGAATACTTCGAGGACCTCCTTAATCCCACTGTCTTTCATGACGAAAACAAAGTCTGGGGACAAAAGGGACGACTCGTCTATCCCCGGGGGCGAGGTCACTGAGGCAGTTAAACAACTCCTTGGTGGCAGAGCTCCTCAGGTGGATAAGCGTCGCCCTGAGTTCCTGAAGGTTCTGGATATTGTAGGGCTGTCTTGGTGGACAGGATTTCTAGGCGTGGTGGAAGGCTTTCACTTGGGTGGTCTCAGGATCTCATCTCTGCTTTTTGTGGATGAGGTGGTTCTGTTGGCTTCATCGGGTGGTGGCCTCCAGCTCACACTGCCGAGTGTGAAGTTGCAGGAATGAGAATCAGCACCTCCAATCAGAGGCCATGGTCCTCAGCCAGAAAAGGGTGGAGCGCCCACTCCAGGTCAGGGAGGAGTTCCTCTGAGTTTTGTTCACGAGTGACGGGAGAAGGGAGACCGTCAGACGGATTGGTGCAGCGGCCGCAGTGATGTGGACGCTGCACCGGTCCGTCGTCGTGAAGAGAGAGCTGAGTGTAAAAGAGAAGCTCCCAATTTACCGGTCGATCCACATGCCTACCCTCACCTATGGTCACGAGCTGTGGGTAGTGACGGAAAGAATGAGATCGCGAATACAAGCGGCGGAAATGAGCTTCCTCCAAAGGGTGGCTGGCCTCTCCCTTAGAGATAGGGTGAGAAGTTTGGACATCCGGGAGGGGCTCAGAGTAGAGCCGCTGCTGCTCCTTCACACCAAAAGGAGCCAGTTGAAGTGGTTTGGGCATCTGACAAGGATGCACCCTGAGGGAGGTGTTCTGGGCATGTCCCACCGGGAGGAGGCCCCGGGGCAGACCCAGGACATGCTGGAGAGATTATATCTCTTGGCTGGCCTTGGAACGCCTTGGTGTTCCCCTGAACAAGCTGGAGGAGGTGGCTGGGGAGAGGGAGGTCTGGGCTTCTGTGCTTAGGCTGCTGCGACCCGGCCCCGGATAAAGCGCAAGAAGATGGATGGATGGACAAAACAAAGAGCACGTGAAGAAGATATTCTCCATTTATTTGGATGGAAAATATATATAAGTACAAAAGTTACACAAAAGTAAAAACAGTAATGTCTTGATGCACATGCAATCATCCAGGTAAATCAATCTCCAAAAGTTGATTCTGTTCATCTGGACGTAGCGTTTTGTGGGAGAAACGTTTCATCATCATCCAGGTGACGTCTTCAGTCTCAGCTGACTGCAGGTTTCAATCTTATAAACAGGACATTTGCATAATGACTGAAACCAGCCCACTGAAGGAACAATGGGCTGGGAGGGCAGTTCCTTAATCTTAATTATGCAAATTCTCATGACCATTGATCAACAACCACTGATCAAAGACCACTGAGTCCCATTCACAGAGAGTTGGGGAATGGCTGCAATCACAGCATGTAAGATGGTGACAGATGTACCCTTAGGCCCCCTCCTCGATTCCTCAGCATAACCATGTATAATATCAACAACACTTCGTGGCTCAAGAGTTGGGAGTTCGCCTTGTAATCGGAAGGTTGCTGGTTCGAGCCCCGGCTTGGACAGTCTCGGTCGTTGTGTCCTTGGGCAAGACACTTCACCCGTTGCCTGCTGGTGGTGGTCAGAGGGCCCGGTGGCGCCAGTGTCCGGCAGCCTCGCCTCTGTCAGTGCGCCCCAGGGTGGCTGTGGCTACAATGTAGCCAGTGTCACCCACACACACAGTGTGTGAATGTGTGGATGTGTAAAGCGCTATACAAATACAGGCCATTTACCAAGAAGAGGTTATACACACACAATATGGTATACTATATATATTATACTATTATACTATAATAATATTATGTTGAAGCACAGAACGTTTTACTCCTGCCTACGATAGCTCCGACAATCCATCAAGCAGTGCGGCTTCGTAGCTTAGCAAACTCGTACAAACAGATTTTCGAGCGCCGTGTACAAAAAATCGTTTCGAGGTCAGTAAACACAACCAGAGTTCATACATAAGGCTCACGGGATTATAAGGGGCTCTGTCGACTTTCAGAAAAATCAAAGGATTGATTCAAGTGTGCCGTATTTTCCAAACAACACGGTAATAACGATGGCCCGCTAGCATGCGCTACCAAAAATAGTGCTTTGTTGTGTATCTGACGGACGAAAGCTAAACCAGTTCCACCACTGAAGCTGCAGCATTTTTACAAACCAGTTCTGGTTCATTCAACGATCCGCTTCCGCTCTTCTCATTCTGCGTCGCCGCCATATGTGTATGGAAACAAAGGCACTGCGCATGCGCGTTTTACCCATGTTCTATCACGATATTTTCTTATCGTTGCCCAACATTATACCGGTATCACTGTGAACAGTATGATATGGCCCAGCCCAACTGCTCACTACGTACGACTCTGGATACTGTAGCTCCTGTGAAAACTAAGGTCTCTAATCAGAAGTACCTGACTCCGTGGTATAATTCTCAAACACGTACCCTAAAGCAGATGACTCGTAATCTGGAGAGGAAATGGCGTGTCACAAATTTAGAGGATCATCATTTAGCCTGGAGAAATAGTTTGCTGCTTTATAAGAAAGCCCTCCGCAAAGCCAGAACATCTTACTATTCATCACTGATTGAAGAAAATAAGAACAACCCCAGGTTTCTCTTCAGCTCTGTAGCCAGGCTGACAAACAGTCAGAGCTCTGTTGAGCCAACCATCCCTTTAACGTTAACTAGTAATGACTATTTAAATATGTTTTCTCTAATGGGCAAAAAGTCCTTCTCTCATCCCGACTGTTTGCGGCAGATGGCCCCGCCCCTCCCTGAGCCTGGTTCTGTCAGAGGTTTCTTCCTATTAAAAGGATGTTTTTCCTTACAACTGTTACATTTTTATTTTGAATGAATTACAAATAAAAGTTAAGAAAACATGTGTTACTGCTGTCATCCATTCTGCCACTAACACCCAGAAAACTTAAAAGTAGGGACGGGTATCGAAACCCGATTCTTGTTGAGAACCGGTTCCCACTGTCTCAGTTCCTTGGAATTGTTTTCCATTTTTGCAAACGATTCCCTTATCGATTCCAGTCGCCCCGAATGACGTCACCACGTTGCGGAGCGTCATTTACCTGGCAGGAAACACGGCACGTAAGCGGCTCAAACGCTCAAAAGTTTGGTCATACTTTATGAGAACGGATGACAACAGGGCAACTTGCAATACTTGCAAAGCAGATATTTCATTTAAGGGAGGAAACACTACGAATATGCAAAAGCATTTGCTCACAAAACACGCGATGACCTTAAATGAATGTCGTGTTTTTAATTCGCTCCGGACTCGTGAATCTCAGCCCAGCAGCAGCGGTAACGTTTGCACGTCCTCTCCCGTTAACGCGGCAGGTAAATAATCAACAACAGTGCATATTATGTTAGCGCGATCTGCCTTATTACAAAACCTGCCATTACTGTGCATTTAGTGACCATGATGAGACAGACAGAGTCTGGCTCAGATGCTGGCAGTTCTCGCTGCAGTCTACCGGTAGCGTCTCCTTTCAGGCCAGGATAGACGAACGTCACCGAGCAGTGACTCAGTTTGTGGTCAAAGGCTTGCACCTATTTGCCACAGCAGATGATTTTCAGTAAGTGAATGTGTTTAATTGTAGGCAGGGACATTACTGGATATTCTTGTGTAATTGCTACAGAATAATTTATCTTATACTTTGTTATTGCTACAGAAGAATATTTATTTTACATTTACAATTGTTTTTCCCGGGGACCCTGTGACACCCCATTGAAGAGCCGTAGGCTGGATCTCTTAAGATCTCACTGTTGGGTTTGTAAGGCCATGTTACTGCTAAATTTCTATCTTGTTCAAAGAGAAGATATAAAACAAAGTTCTAAGCTAATCGACCTTAGTGTTCTCCTTTTTTAAAAGAATCGATAAAGAATCGAATCATGAAACAGAATCGAAAATGGAATCGGAATCGTGAAAATCTTATCAATACCCATCCCTACTTAAAAGTGAACCAAACACATCCAAACTGGGGGGTTCTTCTTCCCCCAAAGCAGCTGAAAATCTGTGGTTATCACACTAAACTAGAAGCTACAATGCTTCATCGAGTACATTTTAAAAATCCTTGTCTCAAATTCTGTACTTTGATATCTTATTTAAGCCACATGTCATTTTACACACATTTTCGCAGCATCTCAAAAAGCGACACTTGTTCCTGTTGTCACCATTAAAACCTTTACTGGGAAGAATCAGTGCGAGTCCTTTTAAAACACAGCAAATTCTAAACCAGTGAGTAGTTTTGAAAACCCTAATTTTTTCCTGTTTGGAATATTGATTAGTGCTCATTAATAAGAGAAAAGTATCAGATTACTCGATTAATCGACAGAATAGTCATCAGAATATTTGATTGCCAAAGTAACTGATAGCTGCAGCCTTAAAATTCTTAACATACTATCACACAGGATTGACCTAACGTCACGTGCTTCTCATAGCATGCAAATATTCGGTACCATCATAAACACAACTGTTAAGCATCCCAGTTCAGTCACCGGCGAAATAAATAATAACACCATTAATGAAACAACATGATCGGGATGTCGCATTTTCAAAGCTGCATAGCTCAGCTCGCTAAAGTCGTGAAATATCCCGCTGATGCATGTTTTAAGTTATTTAACTGTAAGTAAACAGTAATCCCCACGACATCGTGTCTCACATACTGAACAGAACAAACAAAACTAAGTGTCTAAAATGTGAACTTCATCTAGACAGTTCCGATTCCAGGTAATAGTCCACGCCCATAATTTAAACCCTGAATCAGCCGTGGCCTAGCCTTGGACCCGCTGGGTGTGAAACAGGCCTCCGGGCCCAGCGCAGTTTGTTCGCAGCCGGCTGTACTCACATGCTGGGGTTCTTCTTGAATGCATTCGCGATGTCTTTGACAACTCTCTGGACCAAGACGTCTACCTCCTCCTCCGACTCCGCCATTTTTAGAGCACCGTCTTCTTCTGCTGCTTCTTCTTCTTCCTCGTTGTTTTTATTGGCGGTTAGCAAACAACGAATTGGTGCATTACCGCCACCAACTGGTGTGGAGTGTTGACCGTCATATATTTTAGTGAATCTGCAAGTATTGTGAAATCAGTCGCTGATTCCAAACCTGTTCTCGTATTAACTCTTGTGCCCCTCCGATCATTTCAACACGATTTTTTATTGTCCATTAATGCTGTAATTACTGTTCTATTGTGATCATTATTCGTACACCACGATGAGATGTTTCCATTTCCATTCAAATAGAAATGAAGTTCATTGGTTCAGATGAAAGCCTTTTGCATGGGTTGATGCTGTCCTTTCTATTCCAAACTTGGACTAATCTATATTCTAACTGTTACACATCCTCCTCCCTGAACCTCACCTCTGTCTCTGCATACACTGCTATATCCTCTGACTACAAAAAGTTGGTTTGAGACAAGTTTCCTGAATACAGATCATTTCTGGTTTCATGAATCCTTTAAATTCTTGTTCATTTGCTATTAAACGTCGAGTTTTCTTATGATCCTCGCTCCTGATGTCCTGGCTCCCTCCAGTCCTTTGTTAATATGTTTACACCAAAGATCTTCTCTGTTCCTTTGATTATCATTTTGATTTGATCTGTTTTGTACTTTACTCGAGCTGCACAGTTAATGACAACTAACAACAACATCTTCTCAACTGTAACTGTAGATTCCGTTTTCCCACTCTGTGCCCAGGGTCAGGTTGAATTTGGTTGAACACTCGTCTCTCTCCCTCTCTGCGCTTGCACTCCCCTCACAGCATCAGCAGAATGAGGCCATTCTAGTCCAGCCACGAACCAGTTTATGCCAAACTGCCCTCCCAGAGCACCGACTCCTTTTTCTTGGTCATTTTTCTTGGCGGTTGGTAAATATCAAAAAAGGTGCATTACTGCCACCCACTGGTTCGACTATTGAATAAACTCTCGTTCACAAAGACAAACAAATAAACAAAAAACAAAACAAATATATCAAACTACAGATTTTACTCAAAACATTTATCTGTCTTTAAAAAACAAATATGTAAATATGGCCTGATAGTTTTATTTCTCGTGTTCTTTTAAAATACATATGACCGAGTTTCACTTTGACATTATTAAGGTTTTTATCAGCTGTCTCATATTTGTGACGGTGCAGTAGAGTACACTATGGTGCCGTCTTCTGCAGTCACATTTCCCCGTACATGTTTCCTTCGATTTGAAACAGCTGTGATATCATCGTCTCCTCTCTCTGTTCCTTCCTGCACCTTTTCTTTCTTCCTCCCACTGCTTTTGGCACCTTTCCTTCATCTTCTGCCTTTTTTAATTCAATTCAATTTTGTTGTTATAGCGCCAACAACAGTTGTCTCAAAGTGTCGTAAGGTGAAGACTCTACACTAGCACCCTTACTACACCTTTAATCTCTGTCCAACTGAAAAACGTTTTTGTGGCTTCATCTGTGAGCTTCTCTTCTGTTATGTGATCATCATAATGTGATGTTATTAAACTGCAGGCCCTGTTATACTGTCTCTGTCTGGCCTGCTGAATGAATGCACAGTAAAGCTTTTGAAAGTACTGCTGCACCAGTGTTAGAAAAATGATCTGCTTATTATTTAAGCTGATTTTAGTTCATACTTTTAACTGTTGTAATTTATTCTGATCTTTAATCATCACAAACATGACGCATCTATAATGAAGCTACTGTGAGTAAAGCCCAGTCCTTTATAGAGCCTGGTTAGGTTTACTGTGTCATCAGGACCTGCTCTTGAATCAAACAGTGTTCACTGAAGCCCATTTTAAAGGAGTGAGAGAATCACTGTTTTGATCAGTGTAACTATTTTTAATGACTGTTGTTGCAAATGATCCACATTTTTGTGTTCACCTGTCTGTACTGAATATTATTATGTGATGTATATGTTGTGATGATTTTAATCTCAGTGAGGATTTTACCTGGATAAAGGACAATGACAGGCAAAAACAAATGCTCCACACTGTTGGTTGACCCTGCCATCCAAAAGAAAAACAATGATAAGATAAGAAGTGCGACGTGAGCTGTGAAGTTCTTATTTTATAAATACAGAAAAGGTTTACAGTAGACATTAACATGCTGACTTGTAGAGCTGTAACAGACCATTCTTAATGTTGTCTTTGATTAAACACTACAACACTTCTTTGTCCCAGCTGCTGAATGGATTGTGTGTAATGAACTTCAGACTTTCACAGGCTTGGATCTTATAGTAGAAACAATGAGCTTTGTCAATTATGTTAACACTAAAGGACTAATTAGAACAGAGAGAGGTTTCATTTTGAATTTGTTAAAATAAAGTAGGTACTATATTCCCTTTATTGCGTTTATGCTCATTGTCTTTCATTTTCAGAATTACCGCAGGCTTAACATGGTTAAAGGAAACACAGTTTTGTTTGCATTACCCTGCAGAGTTTTGTGTGATAATTAAAATGTTCAGATCAGTCAGAGTGGACACTAAACTGTATTTAATTTGCAAGCTTGCTGATAGAAATGAGGGTCATGAGTCCCACCTCCTGCATGCTTTCCCTGGGTGCCAACATTAACAGTCTCCTCATATATGTTCACACTGGACACTGTGAAGACTCCACTTCCTCCACAATGAATACAGTTCATTCGTAAAAACTACACAACTACAACTACACAACTCATTCAGATAAGAATATTGATCTTTCTTTTCATGAAACCCCCCCAAAATCTAATGTAATAGGGCCATGGTCATCAGTAGACCTGTAATAGAATAAAACATGTTTCTATTGGTGAAACACAAGCGCTCGCTTTGCAAGGCTGGAATAAACCAGACATATTGCAGCTTTATGTGCAGTTCAGCATTATGAACGGATTGAAGATCTCACAGACCACCACAGACCAGACTGTGACAGCTGCTGCACACCACATCTGTTCATCATTCCCGCCTCACCACTAGGTGGTGATGTGGTGACAGCTTATCTCATTTCTTTGCCCAAGTGCCCCAGACCTATGGCTTCAGGTCTAACAGTATCACAACATCAGCCTTTAAAATAACTATGTAACAGTCGTCTGTAGTATTCATTTTACATTTGTGCTTTTGCATTATTGGTTGGTTGCTCCCTCTGATCTCGGGGCACAGTCAAGTTCAAAAGTGTTTCAAACATTAAACATTATTTTGCCATTTGCCTCAGTGTATCACCACACTGGACTTTCAATCAAACAAACAACATCTGACTAAAAACTTTAGACTATCAGCTTTAATTCAACATTTTGTGAACGTGTAACTTGAAAACAGGGTTTGTAAAGGAGTGCTTCTTGGATTCATCACTGCTTGTCAGAGGTGCTCTTTGGAATTGTTTTAAAAAGACACGTTTCAGACGCGTGTTACATGTGTGTTACTATTTAATGTCAAAGGTTTAGTTTGAATGTTTAGAAGTCATGTTCTGTGAACAAATACACACACAAGCCACATTTGACTGGTCTTCAGCTACCAGTGACACTGTTCTGTAGTTCTGCCTGGTTACTGGTTTGGGGTTGGATGAATAATGGGACTTGGAAGGTCAGGATGCTTCTTGAAATGCACGTGTGGATGTGTCGAATGTTCAGGATATTACAGACATGTTGTAAATGTTGTTCATTTTTATGGAGTCAAAACAGGGTTTGTGCCAAACTGCAAGACTGCACAATGTTATGTTTCACTATTTTGTAAAATGAATGCGTCTTTTTTGAACATTAATGTTTTATTACTTTTCTTCCAGCTTTGTTTTAAGGTTTTGTTTTGGGGTTTTTTTTTTTTAGAAAAATTACATTTGGAGAAACGTAATTATTTATATTAACAAATGAATACAAGTAGTAATAAATACAGTGTATATGTAAGTTAAACTTAAGATATATGTATATATTTAAAAAAATAAAAAATTCCCTGCTCGCCCCTGCGGGCGGTCTATCCTTCAAGCTCGGGTCCTCTACCAGAGGCCTGGGAGCTTGAGGGTCCTGCAGTATCTTAGCTGTTCCTAGGACTGCGCTCTTCTGGACAGAGATCTCCGATGTTGTTCCCGGGATCTGCTGGAGCCACTCGCCTAGCTTGGGAGTCACCGCACCGAGTGCTCCGATTACCACGGGGACCACTGTTACCTTCACCCTCCACATCTTTTCCTTGGTATTTCTCCAGCTTCTCATGTTCTTTCTTCCTGATGTTGCTGTCATTGGGAACCGCTACATCAGTACAGCCATCTTCTTCTGTTTGTCTCTCTCTCTCTCTCTCTCTATATATATATATATATATGTATTTATATTATAATTATTATATATATTATAATTAATTTTAGATCACTTTAATAGTTAATTGCACTACTGAGCTCTCAGAATAAAATACATTCCCATGATCGACGGTTGTTTGTGTTTGTGCAGGAATGTGGTAGTGAACCAGAGCAAGGTCACGAAACAATAGCTCTCACAGAGATGCTGCCTCAGACTCATGAA
Organism: Perissodus microlepis; assembly: GCF_051167445.1. Taxonomy (NCBI): domain Eukaryota; kingdom Metazoa; phylum Chordata; class Actinopteri; order Cichliformes; family Cichlidae; genus Perissodus; species Perissodus microlepis. Next base: position 955,085 of record NC_140472.1, on the reverse strand, counting down.
AGTGGGTAACAGGTCAAGGTGTGTGTGTGTGGCTAAGTCTAAACCACGCCCCCTTCTCAACAGTTTTTGACCAACCAGATAGATGCCCGTTCTCTTTTCTAAGTATGGGTACTACTAAGGTAGAGGGATCTCTGTGCCGGTAGCTGGCTACAGAAAACTGTGGTTTTCTAACCAAAGGGAGATCCATGTATATGGTCTTGATGCACGTTCAATCATCCAGGTAAGTAAAGCTCCAAAAGTTGATTCTGTTCATCTGGACGTTTTCAGTGGAAGAAACGTTTCGTCACTCATTCAAGTGACGAAATGTTCACCATCTTACAAGTGTCTGACTTTGATTTATATCTGCTGCCTGAATTTAAATTTCTCTTTTGAACTGGAAGTGATGCATTTGTAGCTGTATATTTGCACTCTTTCCTACTTTGTACTGTTGGACAATAACTGACTGTTTTTAGTGCAGACAGGAGAAAAGAAACGAAAAACATGAACAGAACTGCACAGCAGTATATTGGCAAACTTGGAGTTTTTTAGTGTTACACTCCTATAAACATAAAGACTGTAAAGATATATTTTTCATGTTCAGATATTATTTTAAATTTGATATTTTTTTTTTATTTGTGGGGGGAATTTATTTAATCCTAGAATGCAATTAATGTAGATCTCCCTCCATTCCTTCTCTTCCACTTATTAACTTAGAAAGTGAGCCGAGAGCACGAACTCAGGGTGTTTAACATCCCAGCGATGAGCTGCTCAGAGCCACAACCTTAACCTCCTCAGACCCGAACTCTTGCACGGCATGCATTTTTAATTTCCCTTTGATATTTGGGCTGATTGGGACCTGATGAATGTAGAAACAAAGAATTACCAGATGTTTTTTCTTTTTCACCTTAGTTTTGTTTCTAAGAAAAATGAGAGCCACATGTGAGGATATTCGTTTAAAATGTCGATAGAACAGTAGCAGCATAATGTCCTCGTGAGTGGATATCAGGCTCCTGTAGAGCAAAATTGAGTATTTTGGTCTAAATAACCCAAAATGTGATGTCCACATATGTGGACGCCAGGTCCTAGGAGGTTAAATAGTTCTCATTCATTCATCCAGTTCAGGATGGGGGTCTGGAGCCTATCCCAGCTGTCATTGGGAGAGTGTGTGTCAGCAGGACAGGTCGTCAGTCTGTTGCAGGCCTAACACACAGAGAGACACACACAACCATTTACACTCACATTCACAACTATGGCTCATTTAGAATCACCAGTTAACCCAACCCCACTAACTGCCTTTTCACTGTGGGAGGAAACCCGAGTACCCGGAGAACCCACGCAGACACGGGGAGAACATGCACGTGTAGCCACTAAGACTGGTGGGCCTAAATCTTCACCACCACGTCTGTATACATACAAGCGAAAAGGGGAGTGAGTGGGTCAGCGCTCAGAGCATAGAAACTTAGCTGGCTTCAAACACACCATTTATTTTCATAAAAAAAACAAACCACAGCCAGAATCACAGATACAAACTAAAATCCCCGCTATACAATAAAAACAGTGTTTGCAACCCGCTAAAAACCCTGCCGGCAGAAATAACTATACAATAAAAAAACAAAGCTAAATGAATGTTTTTCATATGCTAAAAACTTCCCCCCAGAGTCCTATATTCCCACCGTCCAGCCGCACACACGCGGGCAAATGTTCCTGAGCCGAACGAGACAGGAGAGGAACTCCTCTTCCGGTATGGTAAAACTCGCCAGCAGCAGACCAGGGAGGAGGCCCCTATCTCCGCCTGACGGTGCGCGGCCGTGCAGCCACTCTCCACACCTGCACACGTTTCCCTCGTAGCCCCGCCAGATGCAGGCAGAGGCGTCCCCCTGCCCCGCTGTGGATTTCACGCATCGCCTCCCACGGTCGCTATTCTGTCCGTCGGGACTGGATCGCCGGGTTATGCTGGCCGATCGCCGAATGTCTCGTGGCGCCCCACAGTCAGGCCGGAGGTCCTTCTTTTCATATGCGGGGTTTTGGTTCCAGCTCTTCACTTTTCGTGTGTCTCTCCTCCAGTCTTTGCGCTCACTATCTCCCTTAAGTCAGTTTGGCGGCTGATAGGCCACCTCGGGGAACGCCCCCACCTCACAGGTGCCTACAATTGTCCGCTTAATCCACAGTGAAATAAAAAGAATATTGTACAACAACACCAAACACACACTAAAAATATGGGGGATAAAATCATGCAATAGGAATATCAGTAAACAAACATGCAATATCACTATTACAATAAAATCATGCAAATAAAATCGACACTATGTACCAACACAGTCTGATCCAAAACAAAATATAAAAACAATTTTCCACTGTGTGACACACGCTCCACGCAGAAAGACCCCGGCCTGAAGGTGGATTCAAACCCAGAACCCTGGTGCTGTGAGGCAACAGTGCTAACCACTGCACCATGAACTCATATTTTATTTACTGTATAACATAGTAAACATATTGTTGTTTCAACAAAAACAAATGTATGATTTGAAGAAAAACATTAGTTTTTGTGAATTTGATGGCAGCAACACAGCTCAACAACCTGCAACAGGACCAGTGTGATTTCTATGTTCATTTAAAAAACAAATACGGGTTTCTGGGATTCTTTAAATGACATTTCAAACAAAGCCCAAACTAGGTCGTAAACTGTAAAGTACAGCATGATTAAATTAAAACACAAAGTTTAAAACAAATGTGTGAAATGTTTATCGCAAAAAATTAAATATGTTCAAATTACTTAAAATATTTCTAAGCCACTCTTCTGGTTTACATTACAAAAGCTAACTTACACTGTGGGGTCCTGTTCTCAAACACAGTCATGGAACTCCACCTCTCTCAGAACATTCAGCCAGTAACAGTATAATCGTACAAATATAACATCTAAACACATTCCTACTCTGAATGATGTCACCTTGACCTCCAGTTACACTTTAAAGACTCTTAGAGCCATTTCTGACCAGGATATTCAATTCAATTCAATTTACAGCAGCAAATCACAACAACAGTTGCCTCAGAGCACTCAAGATTGTAAAGTAAAGATCCTCCAATGTGGACATTAAACAAATGTGTAGGACTGCTTTCTTGCATTTGCACAATATCTCTAAAATTGTAAACATCCTGTCTCAGAGTGATAAGAAGTAGTTCACGCATTTATTACTTCCAGGCCAGGTTTATTTACGATGAAGTTTACAGAGTCTGTGGTTACACAAGTTCCAAGATTGTACAGAGGAGTGGAGATTCTATCGATTTTCATGCTACACGCTAACTTCAACTGAACCAAGACAAGAGTGGTCAGAGCTTTGATTTCAAATGGGTCGATTTAACTAGAAGTGAGTTTTTTGGATTGGGTCATAAAAGGATGTGTTTAGTAGAGAGCCAAACAGGTAGTTTGGAGCAGGACTACAGTCCACCAGCTGTTTGTTTTGCTGCTTGGTCCATAACACAGCAGCCTGAATTACTCTCCAGATCCTATGGCAATGATGTTGGACAGGAACTGGTGGCCGATAATCAAGGGATGCTTTGAATGGAGAGAAACCAGTAGCAGAGGAGTTAAAGGCATATTCTGTCCAGTTAAGTTCCATGCTCCAGGTGCACTGGTACGAAGAAGCATCACACTGCTTCAAACTCTAAATTTGACCTTTAAGCTTGTCCATTAGTCTGGATGTGCAAACCAAAGCAAAGGCTCACCTGGGCATTGAGAACAGAGCAGAACTTCCAGACTACAGTGGGCCACCCAAACACATGCTCAAGAAAAAGAAATTGCATGGTTCTCACCACAGTGGCTGTTTGTCCAGCGGATTACTTGTTGGATCTTGGTGGAGCTTTTCTTCATTCAGTTCAGTTCATTTTTATTTATATAGTGCAAAACAACAACAACAGCTGCCTCAAAGCGCTTTATATTGTAAAGTATAAATGCTACAATAATGCAGAGAAAGCTTCAACAATTACATGTTATTCTGCTAAGAGCAAGCACTTTGGTGACAGTGGGAAGGAAAAACTCCCCTTTATCAAAATCAAATCACTTTTATTGTCACATCACATGTGCAGCTACACTGGTACAACACATGCGAGTGAAATTCTTGTGTTCAAGCTTCACAAGCAACAGAGGAGTGCAAAATACAAGAACAGAAGAACAAGCAAAATATAAGAATGGGAATCTGAGAATTATAAGAATAAATATATGTACAAATATGAGAGTGTATGCTCATTACTGAATATGTATACTGAATGTGTGTGTGTGTGTGTGTGTGTGTGTGTGTGTGTGTGTGTGTGTGTGTGTGTGTATTCAGAGGTCAGGAGTTGGATATTGTGCAAAACATGGCATCACAAAGAAACCTCCGGAAAAACCAGGCTCAGGGATCTGCAGCAATCAGCTGCTGTGGAAGTGTGCCAGAGATCAATAATAAGTAATGATTAAATGCAGAGTGGCATATAAACACATAGTGTTTAAGCCTAATCTTAAAAATAGAAAGGGTGTCCGTCTCCCAAACCCAAGCTGGGAGTTGGTTCCACAGAAGAGGGGCCTGGTAAGCTGAAGGCGCTGCCTCCCATTCTACTTTGAAATGCTCTAGGAACAACGAGTAAGCCTGCAGTGCGAGTGAGATTGTACGATATCACTCTATTGGGGTGGTACGGTGTTATGAGCTCTTTAAGATAAAATGGGGTCCTGTTGGGCGAGGCCCAAACAGCGACAATGAGCCTGCCACTGCCTCTTGAGGGGCAGTTTTGCGGACGTCGGGAGGGCCATCTAGGACCGACTGAGGCTCTGCCCAGAGGACCACCATCGCTGCCTGGATGGCAGAGAAGGTTTGGCCCTCCACTTTTGCTTGGCGCCTCCTGGACACAAAGGGGAGGTGTCTGGCACGGCTGCTGGAGGCGGTCCTACTGGAGCAGTTTGTAGAGGGGCTCTCAGGGGGAATGGTAGACTGGGTCAGGTGTTACTGGCCGCTGAATCTGGATGCAGCCATGGCACTGGCGGAAGACCACCTCGCGGCGCAGCTGAAGAACCGTGTGAGATCGATGGGTGGGGCGAGGTCAGCTGGTCCCGGCCCAGAGGAGGAAACTCCCTGGGCCCGAACCAGTGACACAGACCAGAAAGAGATACTGATTGACCAGGGCACGTTGTTCATGTCTTGCACACTAAACGAGCTGTATGAGTTATTGGGCATTAAATTTGTTCGGACCAGCGTCTACCACCCTCAGACTGATGGGATGGTGGATCAGTAGAATCAGAATTTAATTCCATGATTTATGAGTTCATTCACGAAGATGAATGCAATTGGTTAGACCCTCTGTTATTTGCAGTGCAGGAGGTGCCCCAGGCCCAATGTTCCCTCTAAGCTGCGCACGTGCGCAATTGCGCTGCTGGCACGGTCTCTGCGCACAGAAAATCTGCGTTGTGCACAAAAAAAATCTAACCTGAATTGAAATTAACATTAAAACTTTAACAATTCTGTTTTGCAGTGTTAGTCAGTGAGTGACTGGCTGCTCCAGTATGGGATTAGAACGATGCCACCTTATCCCACAGTCCAGCCAATGATGCGATTCACATTCGTATATACGCAGCTAATCCACGTGGTTGACAGGCTATGACAGCGTCCTTATGTGCCGACACCGGTGTTTTAGCAAAGCGGCTGATGTGGAGTGAAGCCACGTTAATGACAACGTGTACAACCATTGGAGATGTGAGCAGGACAGACGGAACAACTGACGGGAAAAGTGTTGACTTTATACCAATTTTTAAATTGTGTTGATCGGCCACGTAAAACCAGAGTTATGATAAAATATCTGCAATGTTTGGTTTTCTTCCTGAATACTGTCGTTGTTTATATTTACTGCAGGAAGAAACGGTAAAAACGGCGTTTTATAAGGAAAACGCTCGAAAGCCTGTGAGCAAAACCAAACGCCCCAGCCTTTCCTATTGGTGGAAAAATGTACCATGTGGACCAATCAAAAAATGATATGGCAACATGGCATTTAGTTTAGGGAGGGGGAAGTTTTAGGAGTGACGGCGGTGTTTTGAGATGTGAGAGATTTGCGACATTTAGCGCAAATCTTGGTCGTGTCCAAATTCATGGGCTGCATCCTCCTGAGGACCCGGCCTTTCGCGGTCTACGTGGGCCGGGTCCTCAGAAGGTCGGGTAGGCCGGAAGTAAACGGTTGTGAAATTGGACGGTCCAGCCTTCAGATCTGCGTCACCGCTGTCTCGGTGGAGTTTAATAAACTCAGCCGTCTGCTCCTTGCTTTTTTTTTAATCTAATCTAATCTAATAACTTTAATCTCAGCCAAACCGATTTATTCACAAACAAATAAAACACTGAAAAATAGAATAGAATTAGAATAGAATTCAACTGAATTCTGAATTCAATTCAATTTGAATTCAAGAATTCAAAAAAGCCCAACAATAACATTTTAGGTTGTCTAAGTGACTTATATATTACGTTTAACCTGAGTAGCGAAAGTCCGACCTGAACATGATGTGCCGGGAGTTGTGCCGTTCTCGGCGGCTCCAGTGACCCTCGAGCTCCCGGCTAGCTATCGAGCTGGTGGGTAGCAGACGTCTCCGAAAACGTCGAAGCACTTTTGCAAATATGCGATATCTTGATAAACCGAGCAGATATTTGATGTTTACACAGCTACTTTCTCCTCTGAAAATATGTTAAAAGTTTATTTTGTGACCCAGAAAGATTAGTAAGAGTAATTTTAAAACTTAGTAGCGGCTGCCATTGCCGGAAACTGGAGTTTGGCTGGGCCGCGCTATGAATTCTGGGATATGGTAGGCCACGAAGGACATACCCGACCCATCCTTCAAATTCGGGGAAAAGGAGGACGCATTTGTCGGCGCGTCGCTGTGACGTAATTGGTCTACAAATGCGGCCTCAGGAGGATGCAGCCCATGAATTTGGACACAACCCTTGTGTAGTTAGTGTGCAGTGTAGTCAATAGTTTTGTTGTGTGTGTCAGAACAATGAGGCGACTGCTGAGTGTTACAGGTGTTACAGCAGTGATACATCTGCTGCTGTCAGGCCTGCAGGTATCAGGCTGTTGTTCTCCTTCATCTCATAGTGGACAGAAATTATTTTTGGAGTGGCACAAATAATTTGTGTGGCATCAGATTTGATGCAGAACAGCTGATTGTTCTGTAAATAGTTTGAAATGTTTATTTAAAAAAATGCCTTGGCTGCATTTTTAGGTAAACAGCTGCAAAAAACTTTGTTACTTTTTTGAAGAAGTAACTATATAATTAATTGCCCAGCATTGGTCATTATATCCTGTATTTTGCAGACAGAGAGTTACAGACTCTCTCCCAGTGTCACGGCGAGTGAGATGAGCCGTGTGGAGATGATAAAGGAGGATCCAATTGCAGGCACTTGTAAAGGTGTGAAGGTGGTTTATTGAATAAACGGCAAAGGGAAAATGGCAAACGAAGACAAACTAAACTATAGTGGAAAACAACTGAACTACAGCGCAGAAACCAGAACGCGAACATGAAAGAGGGCGAGCAGAGGCAGACGATGGTAGACAGCAGGGAAACGCACAGATGAAGCAGGGTGGATACACAGAGGGACCAGCAACTACAATGACAGAAGACGCGACTTAAATACACACAGAGAAACAGAAGGAGATTATACACAGGTGGGGAACACAGCTGGGAGTAATCAACAAGACGAGACAGAGGTAAAACTGAACACACACTCACATGAGATGCAGACCTTCACAATAAAACAGGAAACAAGAACACTACACAAAGACGCAGACTCGACACTGAGAGACAGACAGAAAATGACACATTGAACTAAACCCACACAAAACATGAGAACACAAATCTTAAACACAAATAAACAGAAACATGGAACTCTAATAATCATCATCATCATCATCATCATCGCACCCAAAACCACAACAATCATTCAAAAATAAACTAACAATCAAAACTCAAAATACTGGTTCGAAACTGACCCAGAACGAACCGTGACACCCAGACCACAGACTCATAATACAGTCAGAGCTTTATTTAAAAAAACAGAAAGTTGTGTTTTCAAAATTGGAGTTCAAGTTATTTTTACTTCCAATAGTGTTAACATGCTACAGGTCATGACCAAGATTTTTTACATTTTCATTGTAAGTGGGCTAAAGCAGTTAATTAAAAGTCGTCTAACATAAATGTAAATGCTGTAATTAGATTATTTTAATAAACATGTAACATGGATGGATTGGATGCTGCCGTGACCACAGTGCACACGTCTGCTGTCGCTCACAGTGGTCCAAGTGTCCGCTCAGGGAGTTTGTGTTCGCTCAGACACATGAAACATTAGAGGGAACATTGCTCAGGCCTCCACAGGATTTTCTCCCTTTGATTTACTGTTCAGCAGGAAGCAAAGTGAGTGCTTGACCTTAATAAAGAAAACTGGGAGGAAGGTCCAACACCGGCTAAAAATGAGATTTTGTATGTCCTGGACCTGAGAGCAAAGCTGCAAACTTTGGGGGAGGCTATCACGAGAAAATTTGCTCCAGGCTTAGGAATGTCAGCAGTGCCTGTACAACAGAGGGGCTCAACTCGGGCAATTTGCACCGGAGGATAAAGTGTTTGTATTGCTTCCATCTTCTAGCTCGAAATTACAAACCAAGTGGCAAGGACCCTTTGTGGTAACACGGCAAGTGGGGGACGTTGAGTATGAAGTGGTACGGCCGGAGAGGTGAGGCACCACTTTATCAGCTCAACCTTCTTAAAGCATGGACAGAGGCTGAAACCAGTTTTGCGTCACAGCTGATACTTATCCCATGCCCCGGGTCGACGAGCTCCTGCTGGTTAGGCACGGCTCTTTCACGACACTGGATTTAACCAAGGGCTACTGGCAGATTCCCTTGTCTGCAAATTCCAAGGAAATTGTACCAATTGTGTCACACTTCTGTTCGGTTGGTTAGGAGTTCCATCCCCTTTCCACTGCCTTATGGACAGGGTGCTGCATCCACACTCTGCATATGCTGCCACGTACCTGGATGATGTTATCATCCATAGTGACACCTGGGTGGTGCAGGTGTGGTGAGTGGATGTGGTCCTGGAGTCCCTGAGGGAGGCGGGGCTTGCGACCAACCTGAAGAAGTGTGCAGCTGGATGGAGGGAGGTACAGTATCTGGGATACCACTTGGGAGGCGGGCAGGTGTGGCCACATATGGATAAAACAACCGCCATCACACCCTGCCCACGTCCCAAGACCACAAAAGAAGTGATCTTGGGACATTCTAGTGGACGGAGCAGTGCCAGGCGGCGTTTGTGCAGGTAAAGAAGGCTCTCTGTGGGGAACCCCTGCCCTACACTCCTTCTACTTCTCCCTCCCTTTTATTCTGTAGATTGATGCCTCGAACAGAGGGCTGGGGGTGTTTTTGTCAGAGCAGGTAGGAGGGGGTCGACCACCCCGTGGTCTATATCAGCCGTAAGCTCTCAGAACCTGAAGCTCGATATAGCACGGTGGAGCAGGAGTGCTTGGGGATCCAGCGCTTGACTCTCTTTGCTATTACCTCCTGTGCTGCCCTTTTACCCTCTGTTTGGATCATGACCAAATCACCAATTGGTACCTGGGTGATGGAGATATGTGGCAGGGTTCAAGGGACAGCGTCAGGGTTGAGACAGCTGATGCTGTTCGGACTGATTGTTTCTTCCTCTTCTTATTTTAGTAGCTCCTGGGGCCTGGAGGGGACGGATCAGTCCAAGGCTGAGGAAGTGCCAGGCAGGCCGGAGTTCAGCAGAGCGGACACATCTAATTAAATGTATAGTCACCTAAAGAAAAAGAAAAAATATATATAATATATATTATCTAATATATTTGATATATATTTCTTGTGTGAATGAGAAAATGCGTTCATCTGGCGTGTGTGTGTGGAGGTGTCGTGCCACAAAGAGTGGTCAAAAGCGTACCCACTTCATGTGTCGTTGGCTGCCTTTCCTCGGAGACTGAGTCAATCCTCCACCCAGCACAATAAAACGAACTAGATCGTTGAGAGGTGGTTAGCTTCCAGCCCATTGTTTGATGGCATTAGTGCCCGGTGTGGCCAGATAAACCTCGGCTTTAGAATAGAATAGAATAGAATAGAATAGGATAGATTAGCCCCTTTTTGTCCCTCAGTGGGGAAATTCAGGTGTTCCAGCAGCAAAGTGACAGGCAGATCAAGCATGTAGATTCACACTAAAGTAAAGAATAAATAAAAACTAGAAAGTGCATTTTCTGAAGAAACTGCAGTGTGAATGCTTGAATCTGAATGTATGCACTGAAATGAATTAATTGCTTAATTCTAAGTTAAAAATGTTGAATGAGATGAAAAAAACAGAAATTTTAACCTGAAAACAAAAGTGCTGAAGTGCTAAAAGCTGACGTTTACACAGAAGAAGAAGTTGGAAAATAGCTGAAAATGTTTTAAATGTAAATTAGAAAAACCTAAGAAATGAGAAAAGAAAATTTAGAGTCAGAAAACATCTGAATGAATATTAAAAGTTCATATTCTTTGAATCACTGAATGACTCAAACGTGATCCCTCCACTTGGATCCACACAGTTTAAAAAGTTGACATTTCTGAGCTTTGAAAGACACTGTGTTGGAAAGAGAACAACGATGGCGACGTTTTGAGGGTAAAATGATGGTTGTAGAGCAAACACTGTGGACACAGCAGCAGTTGAAAGAGAAGTGTTTAAGATGAATCTTGGCACAGTGGCAGGCAGAGCTCGTTAAGCAGGCAGGTGTGAGCCTGTTAGCTCCATACACACGGACACAGACATGCACCTCACTTTTGCTGCTTAAAATGAACAGAAAAGTCAGGCCGAAACAAATCGTTCCCAAATGAAAAGTACAAGTCGTATTGACGAAATTCTTTCACCGTGCGCGACAGCAATGTCTAGTCTACTGAATTCTCAGTTTTCATGCCTGTGGAGTTTATTATATGGACGTGGTGACAGTGGAAAGACACCATGCTCTTCTGATTTTCAAACGAACCTTCTGAGCCATTTTAACATTAGAGTCTATGGAAGAGTTGGAGGGAGGAGGCTGTGCATTGGTGACATTTACGAAAGAACCATAACACCTAGTACAATAATAAACACATTGGATGAAAGAGGACAGCGATGGCTACGTTTTGAGGGTAAAAGCATACCTGTAGAGCAAACACTGTGGACACAGCAGCAGTTTTAAAAAAGATTTTAAGATTAATTTTTTTGCTCCTCTCACTCTAGCAGTTGGGCTGTCTCACTCTAGCGGCAACATTCCGTCCCATACACACCCATTATAAACTCTGAAACGGGTGAAAAAACATCATGAAACTTAAACTGGAACTGAAGAAAAAGTATAATAGATATTGAAAAGATAAATACAAGTTGAATAGTTGAATGTCTTGTCTTTGTTTTAAAGTTTGAATGGAGGCTCTACGTCAATGTATGTGGAAGTAGATACAGTTTAAAGAGGAGTAAGTTGAATGAGAATTTGAAGGGTCTCTCCATTGAAATACATGGGAAATTTTTGTTGAATAAAGTTGAATAATTTGAAAATTATAAATGTTAAAAATGAGAAAAATAGAAGCAGTCATGTCCAAAAGAAGAGGAATCTAACGGTGTTTGAATGGTTTTTCTAAGTTGAACGGTTTTGAAGGAGTAGGAGTACAAAAAACGTATGGAATATATAATAATAAAATAGAAAAACTAGAATGTGCATTTTCTGAAGAAACTGCAGTGTGAATGCTTGAATCTGAATGTATGCACTGAAATGAATTAATTGCTGAATTAAGTTAAAAATTTTGAATGAAATGAAAAATACAGAAATTTTCGCCTGAAAACAAAAGTGCTGAACTGCTAAAAGCTGATATCCACACAGAAGAAGTTGGAAAATAGCTGAAAATGTTTTAAATGTAAATTAGAAAAATCTAAGAAATGAGAAAAGAAATTTAGAGTCAGAAAACATCTGAATGAATATTAAAAGTTCATATACTTTGAATCACTGAATGACTCAAATGTGATCCCTCCACTTGGATCCACACAGTTTAAAAATTTTACATTTCTGAGCTTTCAAAGACATTGTGTTGGAAAGAGAACAACGATGGCGACGTTTTGAGGGTAAAATGATGGTTGTAGAGCAAACACTGTGGACACAGCAGCAGTTGAAAGAGAAGTGTTTAAGATGAATCTTGGCACAGTGGCAGGCAGAGCTCGTTAAGCAGGCAGGTGTGAGCCTGGTTGCTATAGTGACTGCACCCAATGGCTCCATACACAGGGACACAGACATGCACCTCACTTTTGCTGCTTAAAATGAACAGAAAAGTCAGGCCGAAACAAATCGTTCCCAAATGAAAAGTACAAGTCGTATTGACGAAATTCTTTCACCGTGAGCGGCAGCAATGTCTAGTCTACTGAATTCTCAGTTTTCATGCCTGTGGAGTTTATTATATGGACGTGGTGACAGTGGAAAGACACCATGCTCTTCTGATTTTCAAACGAACCTTCTGAGCCATTTTAACATTAGAGTCTATGGAAGAGTTGGAGGGAGGAGGCTGTGCATTGGTGACATTTACGAAAGAACCATAACACCTAGTACAATAATAAACACATTGGATGAAAGAGGACAGCGATGGCTACGTTTTGAGGGTAAAATCATACCTGTAGAGCAAACGCTGCGGACACAGCAGCAGTTTTAAAAAAGATTTTAAGATTAATTTTTTTGCTCCTCTCACTCTAGCAGTTGAGCTGTCTCACTCTAGCCCCAATATTCCGTCCCATACACCCCCATTATAAACTCTGAAACGGGTGAAAAAACATCATGAAACTTAAACTGGAACTGAAGAAAAAGTATAATAGATATTGAAAAGATAAATACAAGTTGAATAGTTGAATGTCTTGTCTTCGTTTTAAAGTTTGAATGGTGGCTCTATGTCAACGTATATTGAAGTAGTAAGAGTTTAAAAATGAGTAAGTTGAATGAGGATTTGAAGGGTCTCCCCATTGAAATACATGGGAAATTTTTGTTGAATAAAGTTGAATAAAATTAAAAATATAAATGTTAAAAATGAGAAAAATAGAAGCAGTCATGTCCAAAAGAAGAGGAATCTAACGGTGTTTGAATGGTTTTTCTAAGTTGAACGGTTTTGAAGGAGATGGATGCCAAAAAACGTACGGAATATGATATAATAACTAGAAAAATATGCATTTCCTGCGAAAATGCAGTGTGGATGCTTTAAAGCTGAAGCTGTATGCAAAAACTAGCTGAAAAAGCTCAAAAGTTGCAGAAATTGTAAAAACTTTGCAGAAGCAAAGGAACTTTGCTAAAATGGAATAACTTAGCAGAACTGCAATATCTTAGAGGAAACATAATACTTGGCAGAAATGCAATAGCATAGCAGAACTTAGCAGAAATATTGTAACTTACCAGAAACATGATAACTTCTCAAAAATAGAAGAATTTAGGAGAAATAGTATAAGATAACAGAACGAATATATTTAGCCAAAAATACTTAAGCATTACAGAAACACTATGATTTAGAAAAATAGTACAACATAGCAGAAATACTGTGATTTACCAGAGACACTGTGATGAACTATGAATATTGTAATTTTAAATTAATACTATGTTTTAGCACAAATACTATAATTTGACAGAAATACTATCATTTGGCAGAAATACTATGTTTCAGCACAAATACTCTGGTTTAGCACAAATATTATAACATAGCAGAAATACAATTATATAGCAGAAATGCTATATTTAGAGAGAAAAATATAATACAGTAGAAATAGTATGATTTAGCAGAAATACTACAATATAGCATAATAACAATGATTTAGAACAAATACTATGATTGAGCAGAATAGTAATAACTTAAGTGAAAATACTGGAAAAGTAAGATGACAAGCTGAAAAAAAAACGGAACATGGTTAAATTCCCTCAAAACTAATTGTTGTTCACCTGTGAAAAAAAAATAAAGAAATAAAAATAAATTTAAAAAACAAGAAGGAACAGCCAACAGATACACACAAAATCAAAAATGTATAGACAAATGCACAGAGAGAGAGAGACACGGAGGGTCTATGCCAGTCAACCAGTCTGAATATATTATACTTTTTTCCAACAATGAAATGCTGCCCTAAAGAGGGTCTCTCTCTCTCTCTCTCTCTCATGCACACACACACACACACACACACACACACACACACACACACACACACACACACACACACAAGATCCAATTCAGTCAACCAGTCTAAATATATTGAATTTAAATCTTACAATGAGATCATCCCATAAAAAGGCTTTCTCTGTCTCTCTCTCTCTGTCACACACACACACACACAAACACACACACACACACACACACACAAGATCCAATTCAGTCAACCAGTCTAAATATATTGAATTTAAATCTTACAATGAGATCATCCCATAAAAAGGCTTTTTCTCTCTCTCTCTCTCTCTCTCTCTCTCTCTCTCTCTCTCTGTCACACACACACACACACACAGACACACACACACACACACAGAGGGAGAGAGAAGTAAGTTTCTAGCTCAGTCAAGCAGCCTGGGAGCTGCTGAATTTGAATCCACCAATCAGAGAGCCTGTGCACTTTTTCCCGCCAAAACAGGTGCACGCAGCACAGAGAGACACAGGATTTTTGCAGTCTATTTCTCATAATGACGACTCCCCTCAAACAAATGACCATAATTTCCTAACCGTAGGGGCCAGAACGGTCATTCTTACACCGTTTTGTTCAGAAGAGATGGGGGAATCTTAAAGTGTTGACAATTTATCATTAAAATATGAATTATTAAAGATATTTGACTTCTAATGCACCATAACTGAGTAGAGCAAAGCAAAAACTGCCTTGACTTGCCCTCAAACAACGCTTTCTAACTCTAAATCTATTTGGAGTATCAATATCATTCTTTCACCATAAGAGACAGCAGGCTTTGGTGAACAATCATGGAAATTTTCAGGTCTCTGTGGAAATCCATTAAAAAGATATGACGAGAGAAAAAAGTGGTTCATTTCCAGAGTTTGAAATCTGAAGAAATCTGAGCGAAGGACGAATTTCCTACCCTCAAACAAGTCTAACTCATTTCAGAACGGTAATAGGTGAGAAAATAATTCTTGAATTGTGAGCGTCAGGAGTGTCTGAAGATATACTGGGACAAGCCTTATGTCTTAACTTTGCTTCGTTAAGGAGATATGACGATTCGAATATGCCTCTCATTACAGAAATCAAGCGGTGATTTTGAACAAGCTCTCCATTGACTTTCTATGGAGAGTTTTGCGACTTTGTGTTGGTCTGAGGAGATTTGCCAAAATTCTATAAATCCCACAACAATGATAGTGACATTTTAGGAAAGCCAGCAAAAATACCTACGTTTTGATGTATAATTTGTGGAAGTTGAGTGAAAATTGAGCAAGTAGCAAGAAGTTGTTCGGACATGAAGAGAAGACTGCAAAACCTTCAGTGGCACACTGGAAGCCAAGTGCATAGCAATCATAACAACGCATGTATTTTGTGAAAAATCACAATTTTGCAACTGAAAACTTTAAGAGGCATAAAAGTAAAACGGTAAAAGATTTGAAAAAGCTGATTTATACCTGAATAGCCCAATAATTTGAGAACATTTTAAAGTTTGAATGGTTGTTCTACGTGAAAATATGAGGAAGTAGTTAAGTTTCAAAAACAAGCAAATTTTAGCAGAATTACAGAAGTTTCCCATTCATTTCAATGGGACAAATTAAGCTTAATATTTTAAAAAGTATAATAGTGAAAAATACCAAAAGACATAGCACACATTAGCAGAAATAGCAGAATAGTTTAAAATTTGAACGGTGAAAATCGGCTGAAAATTGTGGAAGTAGTTAAGTGCCAAAAAGTGTACGGAAGTCCTAAGAGGAACTCAATAGTGTGGATGCTTAAAGCATCCACACAATAAATAAAAATTGTTGATGATAAAAAAAAAAAGTTTAAACTTCAAAGCTCATGCATACATGCACATCCAGTGCTCAGTGTCTAATTGTGTGTTTGTGTTTTTACCTTTTCGCAGTAGCGTAGTGAAACATTTGGGCGGTGGATAAATAATGGAAAATAAAATTCAGACTACAGACGGCTTCAGGTGAGTACACGTGGTGCACAAGGACCAAAGCTCACCTTCTCAACCTGGACAAAATGAATTATTTTACACTGATACTGTAAACTTTGTGTTTGTGTGTCAGGTTTCCATACATCGGAAACAGCTGCTGCATCTGTAGTTCTGTCCATCCTGAGGAGAGTCCACACTCTACATCAGATCCTTGGCTCACCTATAATGACGCACAGGTGCTGCACACAACTGGATCTGCAGCTTGTGAGGAACAGCAGCACTCAGCCTACATCCTGTTTTACAAGAGAAACGTAAGAAGACACAGCATCTCATCCTGAAGTGAGAGAATGGCACGCCAGCTGCAGCCTAATCCAATCTCTCTTCTTTTTTCAGTGCCCAGACACCCTTCAGTTTCATCATGTCATCCCTAACAATAGCTGTAGAGTTGGATGGAGGATGAAGACAGCAGAGAGCAAAAGAAACAGGTAAGAGCAGACAGGTAGTCAGAGTTAACAAAAACTTTTAAAGCCAGTGTAGCTTCTGTTTTGAACACATTTATTGATGACAATTTTACATAAATAAGCAGTGTGTTATACTGTTATCAGATGTGGAGTCTCACTAACCACTTTAATAGTGACTTGTGTCCCAAATACTGTTTATTTGTCTTAGTTACAGATAGTGAAATAAAAATGGAAAATGATTGTTTCATAATTGCATACTCAGCTTGGTCAAGACAATAATTCGAGAACGAGGGGCAGGATTTTGAATTGATGCCATTGGTGCATCTACTAAAGTTCTGGGGTCAGTTTGAATATCAGTGACCTTGACCTCAAGTTCAAAGGTCAAGTTTTCTGAAAATGTTGTGAATGCTACAACTCTGTGACGACACGTAAGTCTCCTAGGTCTTTAAATTTGTATATAGGTGCATCTACTAGGAAGCTGAAGGGTTGCACTGCGGGCCATCTGTAGAGGTGTAGAGTCAACAACCTGTCTCAGAACGTGGACAAAACAAAAGAGATTGTTGACTTCAGGAGAGCACAGTGGGATCACTGCCCACTTAAGATCAATGGATCCTCTGTGGAGGTCGTCAAGAAGAGGACCAGATTTCTTGGTGTCCACCTGGCGGAGAACCTCTCCTGCTCCCTCAACACCAGCTCCATAACCAAGAAGGCCCAGCAGCGTCTCTACTTCATGCAGAAGCTGAGGAAAGCCCATCTCCCACCATCCATTCTCACCACCTTTTACAGTGGGACTAACGAGAGCATCCTAAGTAGCTGCATCACTGTCTGGTATGGTAACTGCAGCGCATTGGATCGCAGTACCCTACAACGGATTGTGAGAGCAGCTGAGAAGATCATTGGAGCCCCTCTCCCCTCCTTATAACACCCGCTTGCTGGAGGACCCCACACAGCCTTCAAACACACTCTTCACCCTGCTGCCTTCTGGAAAGAGGTCCCAGAACATCCGGGCCCTCGCTACCAAACTACGGAAAAGTTTCTTCCCACAAGCCGTCAGACCCCTGAACACTCAGTGACTGCACTGGCACACGCACACCTTCACACACGTCACTACCAAGCACTTATCTGCAGTATCTCACACACACACACATACATACAGACACCAAGTTACTTTTGCACAATACTCAGCATTTTGCACATTTCCATTGTCTTGTGTCTGTATCGTCCTGTTCTGTCTAGTTTTGCACTGTTTTGTCTTGTTTATTTTTGCAGTTTATGCACACTGCACTTTATGTAGTCCTGGGTTTGTCCGTATATGTCATATATAGCACCAGGGTCTCGGAGGAACGCTGTCTCATTTCACTCTGTACAGTACCTCTGCACGTGGTTAAAATGACAATAAAAGCCACTTGACTTGACCTGTTTTTGTAGCAGTTGCTTGGAGACGAGTACCACACAGTTCAAATGAGCATACATTCCAAAATATGCAAATTAGCCCCATACATCATAATGATGATGTTTGCTGTTCAGGGTATGAACATTCTATGCTGAAAGTTTATAAATATACAACCTTGGACTGCTTGTTTTCAGTTGAACTTTTGCAAAGCTGAGGAGATTTTCGCTGCGATCGCATTAAGTCCAAAGATGTTTAAACTTCTTTTTCACAGAAAGGTAAGTTTGAAGAGACTCGCAGCACATTTCTCTGAATATTTTCTTATGGTAAACAAGCATTTTTGAAACTTTTAAGGAAGCTTCTTGGATGATTTCTGTAAAAACTGAATTTTGAATCCAAATGAAGGATTTTGTATTTTCATACCATATACTTTGTTTTATGCCATTACTGATGTTGGTTTTCTTGTTTCTAAACAGAAATCACACAAACAAAACGTGGCAGAGAAGGAAATTCCTTCTACGTCTCATCAGAGGTAAAGAAATGCGCCACTCTTTAATGCTGCTGGAGATATTTATAGCAGTGGTTTAGTTGGAGCTCTTTTATTTCCCTTTTATTGGTGTTTTGTATTTACATCTTTTTTACTACTTCTAGTCTTGTCTATAATTTATATTGATTCAGAGATTAGCGTTTGAAAATGTAGAGTGTAAATGTACAAAATACATGATTTTGTTCCATTACAGTTATTCATTTTTATTTGCAATCTCCAGCATGTACTTCTTGTTAAAAATTTCCACTTTGAAAAATAACATTTACACTTTTGTCCTCATCAGCATCCCGGATGCTTCTGTTGCTGAAAATGTTCAAAAGAAGAAGAGAAAATGGAGACACCTCTGCTGTTCCTCGGTTTGCTTTTACACAAAACATATGAAATGCACATTCTCTTTAAATTGCACTTGTTAATTTAAAGTGACTTTACTTTTTTAATAAACGTATGTTTGTTCGTCCTCTGCAGCAAACTGACAGCGATGCAGAGGCAGAGAGCAACACTGTGAAGACACAAAAAAAGTGTCGCTGGTTTCTTTTTAAATTCTGGAAGGTATGTTTTATGGAAAGAGTCACTGTCATCAAGCATTTACTCATCACAGTTAAATGAGAAGAATTAAGAGCAATTTAGCACACAGCTATGTCCTCAAATTAAGTTCAAAGATGTTTAAACGTTTTTTTTCACAGAAAGGTAAGTTCGAAGAGACTTGCAGGATGTTTCTCTAAATATTTTTTATGGTGAATAAGCATTTTTGAAGCTTCATGGATGATTTCTGTAAAAACTGAATTTTGATCAGAACCAAGTGAAGGATTTTGTATCTCATAGGACAAACTTTAAAACTCAATTTAAAGCATGAATAAATTGTTTTTATTTTATTTAAAGATATTCCTATATATCTGCTTCATGAGCTGACAGCTCACTAAAGTGATAAATAATATGAAATAATACCAAATTTTCTAACTGGACACTTTTCATGGAGAGACCCACTTGGTATGTTTGTTTTATGCCATTACTGATGTTGGTTTTCTTGTTTCTAAACAGAAATTACACAAACAAAACGTGGCAGAGAAGGAAATTCCTTCTACGTCTCATCAGAGGTAAAGAAATGCGCCACTCTTTAATGCTGCTGGAGATATTTATAGCAGTGGTTTAGTTGGAGCTCTTTTATTTCCCTTTTATTGGCATTTTTCTTCCACCTTGTGTATTTGCATCTTTTTTACTACTTCTAGTCTTGTCTATTATTTATATGGATGCAGAGATTAGCGTTTGAAAATGTAGAGTGTAAATGTATAAAATACATGATTTTGTTCATGTTGGTATTCCATTACAGTTATTCATTTTTATTAGCAATCTGTATTAGCAAAATGTACTCCTTCTTATAAATTTCCACAACATTTACACTTTTGTCCTCATCAGCATCCCGGATGCTTCTGTTGCTGCCACACCAGCTAACCCTGAAAATGGTCAAAAGAAGAGAAAATGGAGACACTTCTTCTGCTGTTCCTCGGTTTGCTTTTACACAAAACATATGAAATGCACATTCTCTTTAAATTGTACTTGTTAATTTTAAGTGACTTTACTTTTTTAATAACATTATGTTTGTTCGTCCTCTGCAGCAAACTGACAGCGATGCAGAGGCAGAGAGCAACACTGTGAAGACACAAAAAAGGTCTCGCTGGTCTCTTTTTAAATCCGGGAAGGTATGTTTTATGGAAAGAGTCACTGTCATCAAGCATTTAAATGAGAGCAATTAAGAGCAATGAGGCACACAGCTATGTCCTATATATATATCAGGTAAGAAGCACCACAGAAAAGATCCCAGCAGACCTGAGTTGGGACACTTGGATTATGGAGCTTCTGGACCAAGAGAGTGGATGGGAGCATGTGTTTAACAGGTAAGAGAAAGACGTCCTCCAAAATGTTTCAACTTCAAAGCTCATGCATACATGCACATACACTGCTCAGCATCCTGACATCTTTCCTAATTTTGTGTTCGTGTTTTTACCTTTTTGGAGCAGTGTAGCATGCGGTGGAAAAATAATAGAAAGTCAAACTGAGACTACAGACTGCTTCGGGTGAGTACACGTGGTGCACAAAGACCAAAGCTCACTTTGTCAAAGTGGAGAAAATGAATTCTTTTACACTGATACTGTAAACGTTGTGCGTGTGTGTCAGGTTTCCAAACATCGGAAACACCTGCTACATGAACTCCTGCCTGCAGAGCCTCCTCAACATTGAGGAGTTCATAAGAGACATCGGGCGTCAGGAGGTTTTGTGGAGCACAGATCCAGAAGCTCAGCTCTTAAGGTGCGCTACGTCAACCTTCTACTTTCTTCAAAAACCTGAAGAACAAAGAGATCTAACAGCAGAAATGTCTGTTTACCCTTTCCTTTCTACAGAAGGCTCATTGATGTCAGGGACTGTCATGAGTCAACAGATTATGGCCTTAAAGATCACCACCTAAGAGCTTTTAAGAAGGCATTCAGCAATCAAGCTCCTGAATACACCGGCAGTGCACAGAAAGTGCGTCAGCTATTTGGACATTTCGTTTTTTGCTTTACCTTCTGATTTTGATGTACTGTTTTAAATCTCTCTGCTTTTCTTTCAGGACGCTCATGAATTCCTAACATTGTTCCTCAATGAGGTCAAAAGGCTCGCACCTCACCTGGAGAGGAACGCAGCTCTCCTGGGCCAAAGTTATACCTGCCCAGTAGAAGACCATCACATTTTTAAAATGGAAAACATGAGGACATGCAAGAGGTAAGCCTGTCTTTCAGAAACGCAGAGCTGGTTGCAATATTTTCATATACCTCTTTTCCACCTACCTGATCTTTACTTTAACTACGTTACTCCTGAAATGTGTAGCTGCGGTCACCAATCGTCACAGCAAGAGGAATTCACCAGCTTGTCTCTTGACCTGGTTCCAGAGGGGTCTGTTATAAACATGTTAGAGACATACTTGAAGGTAAGATCACAAATTCCAATAGAGTTGTAGTGTCAGCGATCTTAACACACCTTTTTTGTTAGTGTTTGTGTGTATGTGTGTGTGCATATGTTGAGATTTCTTTCTACCATAAAGCCTGTTTTCTCTGTGCTGTTGTTCAGGAACAAGAAATAGAATTTCGCTGTGATTGTGGAGGGACGGCCTCAGAACTGAAGTCGTCTTTTGATACACTGCCAAGGTGAGTAAGGTCACATCAGAATTGATCGACTGACCAGGTTTCCAAACTGTGGCGCATCAAATATCAGAGTTTTTCGAGACAATACTTGAGCAGTCGTTTTCTCCCATCTTCTGTTTGTGTTTGACACTCATTCTTCTTATTGTCTACCTTGTTTGTGTTTTTTTTCTTTTCTGCCAGAGTTCTGATCTTGCATCTGAAGAGGTTTGGCTTTACACAAACCTACAAGATTCAGAAGGTGGATGACCCCGTCAGGCTGCAGAGGGACTTGGTGGTGCCATCCAATCAGGTAAAAACAGACTGCAGAACGTCTCAGGCTACGTCCACACTAGCCCGGATAGATTTGAAAACTCCGTGTCCACACTAGCGTTTTCAGTCATTTTCAAATAGTTGTGCGTCTGCATTGAAATGGCCGAAAACGCTTACGTTCCAGTCCTGCGCATGCGCAAAAGTGAGTGAGAATTACAGAATTTGAAGAAAAGCTATCCGGAGCATGTACAAACTGATATTAATCTTTTTTAGGGCTGTCAAAGTTGAGAGCAATCAAAACAACTGCTGTATAATGCACTCGGCTATCTTTGTTTAATTGCTCACATGACTGCATCACATGACTAAAATGCGTCATCGTTTTAGAAAGTCTGCGTTTTCGAGTGTCCACACTGCGACGGGACAGCTCCGTTTTCAAATGTATGCGTTTTCGAGAGCGTTTTCAAGATGCTGTGTTTTTACTCGAGGAAAACGCCGTCTCAGTGTGGACGGGAGGTCAAAGCGGAGAGAAAACGATGTGTTTTCAAACGAAAACGCATTTGTGTGGACGTAGCCTCAGCAAATCAGCTTAATTATGGCACTGTTGTGAGACTTTATGAAACTAACACTCTTTGGATTTGTTCCTTCTCAGGGTGGTGGCTGTTACAGTCTTGTCAGCATCATCAGTCATTATGGAGGCACAGAGTCAGGTAAAACAACAGACTTGTTACAAACAGAAAATGAAAACTTGCTACTTTTCAGTGAAGGACTCACACACAAAAGCTTTTGATGTTCTAAGAAGCACTAAGTCAAAATCACTGTTTGCTTGAATCAGTTGACTTCCAGAAGTTGGATTCATTTGTCTTAATGTGATTTCAGGACACTACATCTGTAGTTCTGTCCATCCTGAGGAGAGTCAGCACTCGACATCAGATCGCTGGCTCACCTATAATGACGCACAGGTGCTCCACACAACTGGATCTGCAGCTTGTGAGGAACAGCAGCACTCGGCCTACATCCTGTTTTACAAGAGAAACGTAAGAAGACACAGCATCTCATCCTGAAGTGAGAGAATTTTTAAATGTCCTGTTACCTTGTTAACCAGTTTTGTCTTCATTCTCAGTTCTGAAACAGGAAATGGAAGGAAGGAAGGAAGTTAAGGTCATCATCATGCTGAGAAGGAAAAGCAGTCGTCCCAGCCCACCATCGCACACTGGAGGACAAGTACTGGTAAGTATTGCCCTCAGGAGGAAGGGTCCTCCCAGAGAGCCTGGTTCCTCCCAAGATTTCTTCCTCCAGGAGGGAGTTTTTTCTTGCCACCGTCGCCCCACATTCACTGGTCTCATCAGCAGGGACATTTTTAACATCCTAAGACCTGAACTCTTTCATGGCATGCATTTTTAATTTCTCTGTGCCATTTGGGTTGATTGGGACCTGATCGATGTAAAAACAAAGACATCAGATTCGGACTATCTTTTTTTTGTTTCTCAAAACAATGAGATCCACATATGAGGACGTTCATTTTAAATTTCGATTGAACAGTGGCAGTGTAATGTCCTCCCTCATAAGTGGATATCAGGTTTTTGAAGAGCAAAATTTTGTATTTTGGTCTAGACAACCCAAAATGTTATGTTCACATATGTGGACACCAGGTCCTAGGAGGTTAAAACAAAATCTACTAGTAGTGCACCACTACTAGAGATCGTCCTTTTCTGGACCAGTGTTTGGCTTGCTCTCTGGGAACAACAAATTAGTGCTGTCAGCGTTAACGTCATTTTAACTAATGACGTTAACGCTGACATCACTAATTTGTTGTTATTATTATTAATATTATTATTAATTTATTTGTAAAATAAATTAAATTAAAAAATAAAGAAATTATTTAATTCTTTATTTTTTTTTGTTTTATTAAAATCAAAATAACAACAAAAACAAAAATAACTAATAAAAAAATATTAAAAGTATTCAGCAGTGTTTTGTGAAATTTGTAATGAGCCTTAGTTAAGTTGATGTCACAGAAGTTTCTGAATCATTTAGATTGTTCAACAAACTGATTCACTCAGGTAAAGATGGTAAGCTGGAGCAATGGTACCCTTGGAGTTCAGTTTAAGTTTTCAGACAAATATTCCCTCGATCAGTTGCAGCTTCTGCTTTTAAATAAATGATTTAGCTGCAAATGTTTAGCTGCAGGTAGCAAAGTCCAAAAGTGACAACATTTCCACTGCAGTCTCTCCAGAAATGGCTTATAAAATTTTGACCAAATTAGACATTTATCCTTGGATCAATTAAAGGGTGAAAATCTTTAATTGTACCTTTTATAACATTTTAACAAGTTACTGTCTCCTGCTGCATGTTTCCTGTTTTGGCTGAACTTCATCAGCTCAAAAAACTCACCGTGCTGTGGTGTACTAAATGACCTCATGTACAGGACACACTGAAGGCAGGTTTGCAACGTTTAATCAACAAAGTCAAGATCAGTTAACAACAGCTGAACTAAAGACTTTCTTTTTCTCATCGATAAAATGAGGTCCATGCCAATGCGCTCAAATGGGACCTCCATTAATGGTGAGGGGCATAAAGGCGCTTTTTGAATGACCAGCTGGTTCACCAGCTGACACCACTGGACGCACACCATCGGCGCACATCCAAACATGCCAAAAATGCAAGATGGTGGTGCGCACAGATACAGCGGCTCTATGCTCTCGACACACTGAACATGGTCTGTCCCTACTCGTTACAACGTGGAAATGTCAGTGCTATGTCAGGGCGCACTATTTGACTCTCAGCTCTCATCATTTGATCAAAGGGCCAGTTGCATAATGCCATTATCTTCTGTGTAGCGAATTGCTGGAACGGGCAACCCAAACGCCACGTGTCCCTGTTGGTGGTGTGTGCAGGCCTACATACTGTCCTATTGAGCTACTAAACCCCGACCAATCAGTTTTCAGATTTAAGGGGTATGATGGCCGTCAGCTAACCGCAGCTGTTACTCTTTGCATTTTCCCCCGATATTTCTTTTCCACCAGTACTATGGGGTATTTGTGAATATCCATGACTGACCCGGCCAGTTGGTCTTTGGACAGGGTCACGGCAGTTTCAAGGTTAAAAAAAAAATCCCTTTCACTGACAGACTGAAGGAAAGCTCCACAAAAATGGAGGGTCTTCAAGCTCCTCAGTGGCAGGAAAAGGTTTCCCGGACCCAGTGTTGTATATTTGTTTCCCAAAAGATTGAAATAGTGGAGAGAAATCAGGTTCTGAAACCATCCAGAAGACAAAGTCTCCAACTGGTTTGTGGAAGTCCAGTTTCTCCAAATTAATCAGCGGGTGAAATGTCTCTTCATGGATGGTTTTGATTCTGTTGTTGTTCACGAATAAAGCCCTCAAAGCAGCATATGAAAGAAAGTCATCTTTCATTGTTGTCTCCAGCGTGTTAAAAGAGAGATCGAGCTCAGTGATGAGTTTTGAAGCGGCTGCAGGGACTTCTCGAAGGTTTTGGCTCAAACGGTCGCAGGATGTTGTTCACAGTGGTGACACTGTTGACTGGTGATTGACAAGCACTGAGATACTAACATGACAAACACAAGAAACATCATGACTTATTCTCCTGAGTGCCTGCAAAACACAAAATCAAACTCAAAGCTTTTCTCTCAGGTGCTGGTGTGGCACAATCTAATGATAAGAAAGGTCATGCTAACAGCTTTTGGAGCACAGCTGCACAAAATAACAGCTTTTGGAGCACAAAATGCATTACAGGCAAACCCAGTACCCAAACATGTTAACAAGGATAAAGAAAAAATCTGAAACAAAAGCAGGTAGTGTGGTGATTTATGTTGTGAGGATGCTTTCACTCCCATCAAAGTCACCCAGTGTTGAGAACCCAAATGAGCCCAAAAACCTCAAGTGGCTGCAACCAACAGCGAACGTCAAGAAGTGGATACTTGCATGTTGAGCCAGAAACATGCAGAAAACCCAAAAGAGGCAAGACGGCACATCTTGGTCCCACTCAGGCAGTACGAACACCTGGAAAGAGGAGCCCACAGTTCAGACCCAAGGTCACTGGTAAGGACACCAGCCAGCCAGTTATAAGTCTAGTTTTAATTTTCATTTTAGTTAGTGTTATGGCCATTCTAGGGGTGGCCAGACCATAATATAAGGGTGATCCACCCCTGTCTGACCCCAAGCAGCACATCACACAACCAGTACAATTTTGATGGTGATTTATTTACAGTGATTGAATTCTAACAAAGGAAAGGAGCGAACTATAGCTTCGGGGTGGACCCCAAAACAACAAACAAAAGGGACCGTATCTAAAGGATGTACAAAACTTATTTATGAAAAGAATAAAACCAAATGACAATGTCTTATCTCCCTAACTAACAAAAACATGAGAAAAGGGTAATCAAATAAAAAGGCAGTCCACCCCTACATGCTCCTGTATAAAGAAACAGGTAACACAAAGCCTGCCGGTTGAGGTCCATGGCGGTGTCATCTTATATGTTGTCTCCAGGTCATGAGCCAATCTGTATGGGCCGTCCCATGGATGCACCAATCACGGAAAGGCACCTGCACACTCAGATTTACATATGAGACAACATTACAACAACAGTCGTAACATTAACTAAAAATGTTTTTCACCATCTCGTTTTAACTTCTGGTTTAGCTTCAGCTAACTAAAACTAAATGGGCCTTGGAAATAATCACATCTTAATAGAGTGAACCATAGACTGTATAAAAGATAGGACCATTGCAACTTTACTGCAGCACTTCACCCTTTCACATAGTCCCAGCTCTTCTCTGTCATGTTTTATGGTTCTGCAAATGTCTTCAGTTGGTGAAAGGTCTGGACTGCTGGTGTCTTGTTGTGCTTGCTATGCATCCCTGACTCGTTTCTTCTTTCTGCATCAAGTAAGGAATGTAGTGAAAGTTCCCAAGAGGTTAAAAACACCACTGAAAACATGCCATCAGACCTGAGTTGGGACACTTGGATTATGGAGCTTCTGGACCAAGAGAGTGGATGGGAGCATGTGTTTAACAAGTAAGAGTATAACGTCCCCCAAAATGTCCCTAACTAACAAAAACATGAGAAAAGGGTAATCAAATAAAAAGGCAGTCCACCCCTACATGCTCCTGTATAAAGAAACAGGTAACACAAAGCCTGCTGGTTGAGGTCCATGGCGGTGTCATCTTATGTTGTCTCCAGGTCAAGGAGACAACATATAACATGGATAGACAGACAGATTTCAAAATAGCCAGCTGGAATGTTAAGGGGTTGAATAACGGGATTAAGAGGAAGAAAATGTTAACATATCTAAAGTTATCAAGAGTTGATATAGCCTTTATTCAAGAAATGCACATGTGCAAGTCAGAAGCCTTAAAACTTAAATGTTCCTTGGTAGGTAAAGTCTTTTCCAGTCCTGGAACTGGTAAAAGTAGGGGAGTGTCGGTTCTGATTCATAAAGCAGTTAGCTTTACTGAAACAAAATTAATAACAGATAAGGAAGGTAGATTTATATTGGTTTATGGACAGCTACTGGACACACCAATAATTTTATGCAATATCTATGCACCTAATGCGGACATACTCGCCTTTTTTCATAACCTGTCACAGTATCTTTTGGAATTAGAAGGTGCACAAATAGTGGTAGGAGGAGATTTTAATCAAATACTGGATCAAGACCTAGATAGATCACTTCCTAGGAGAGGCACAGAGAGTAGATCTGTAGTTGCCATAAGGCAGATGACCTCAGATTTAGGTCTGAATGATATTTGGCGGACAATGCATCCAGAAGGCAGGGAATATTCCTTTTACTCTCCGCCTCATAATGTTTATACTAGAATCGACTACTTTCTTATTTCTGAAGCCTTAGTGAATAACTCTATAGATTCAAGTGTTGGTAATATAGTAATCTCGGACCATGTGCCAATTTTTCTATGTCTTGGAAATATTTTACAGATTCCTCAAAGCCGCAGATGGCGTTTAAATGTGTCCTTAATTAAAGACTCTGGGTTTATTAAATTGATAAGAGATGAAATACAATTTTACAAACAGACAAATAAGCGAGAGGACACTACATTGGCTACTTGGTGGGATGCTATGAAGGCATACTTAAGGGGGAGGATAATTTCTTACGCTTCCTTTAAAAAGAAGGCAGCTAACAAGAATATCATTACGTTAGAAGCCAAATTAAAGGCACTTGAGGCAGTACATTCCCATACAAAAGACAGAGTTACGTTGAATAAAATCGTTAAAGTTAAATATAAGTTGAATGTACTGTACAACAGAAAGGCAGAATACGCTTTATTTCGCATTAATCAAGCATATTGGGAAATGGGAGAAAAGCCGAGTTGTTTATTAGCATACCGTCTTAAACAGAAAGACGGTATGAACCATATCCCAGGCATACGACAATCAGATGGGGTTATTTCAACTTCTATTAGACATATAAATGATGGATTCAGGGCCTTTTACAATAATCTTTATTCTACACAAGGGAGTTTAGATGAACAGAAATTCGAAGCATTCTTTACTGATTTAAACCTGCCACAGCTTTCTACTACTGACCAGCAGATTATAAATGCTCCAATTACAGTGGAGGAGATTACCCGTGCAATTAACAGTATGCCACTTAATAAAGCTCCAGGATTAGATGGGTTACCATTGGATTTCTATAGAGCATTTGAGGATATGTTAAGTCCCCTGTTGCTCGATGTTTATAATGAGGCGTTCAAAGTAGGCTCATTACCTCAGTCAATGCACTCTGGACTTATAACATTTATTCCTAAAACTGGGAAAGACCCTTTAGACCCAAGTGGTTACCGCCCCATATCTTTGCTGAATTCTGACCAAAAAATCTTGGCAAAGGTCTTAGCGGGTCGATTAAAAGTAGTAATGGTGAAAATAATTCATGCAGACCAATCTGGTTTTGTTCCAAACCGCTATGGTTCAGATAATATTAGGCGGTTGGTTAATTTGCAAAATTATGTATATGATTCAGTATATCCAACAGTGGCCCTATCGCTGGATGCTGCAAAAGCTTTTGATTGTGTTGAGTGGGATTATCTGTTTAAGACATTATAAAAGTTTGGTTTTGGTGACAATTTTATTAGGTGGATAAAGATATTATATGATTCGCCTTCAGCGCGAGTATTGACGAATGGGCTCATATCAGACCTATTCCTTTTACAGAGATCCACAAGACAGGGTTGTCCCCTTAGCCCCGGTCTTTTTGTAATTGCTATAGAGCCTTTGGCACAAAAACTGAGAAATAATGTAAATATATTTGAAATTTCGATGGGTAATAGTCAACATAAGCTTCTATTATATGCAGATGATATGTTGTTACTCATGACCCAGCCTGGGAAGTCAATTCCAGCCCTATTAGAATGTATAGAAAGCTTTACGCTGCTTTCAGGGTATCGCGTCAACTGGGATAAATCAGAGGCAATGCCTAAGTCAGGACACTGCCCCCATACTTTATTTAAACAGTGGGAGTTTCGGTGGTCCGTGAATGGTTTGAGGTATTTGGGGATACAAATTACCTCGGATTACACTAAGATGGTTCGAGCAAATATGGAGCCAATGTTTGAAAGAATAAAAATGGAATTTGGTAGATGGTCCAGAGTACGTCTCACAATATGGGGTAAAATTAGTTGTATTAAGATGATGACTGCACCCATGATCTTTTATATTTTATCTAATATTCCATTACACATTCCAGATAAGTATTTCAAAGATCTAGACTTTTTAATCCGGCAGTTTCTTTGGGGTAGCTCACCGCATCGTTTAAGTATTAAGAAACTTCAAGCGAGTGCAAAACAAGGAGGTTTTTCATTGCCTAATTTCCAATGGTATTATTGGGTGATGAACGTGAAACAACTTAGAGCTTGGTTACCTACTGCACCAGTTAAACCCATCTGGTCCCATATAGAGACGGAAGTTAATGGCGGTATTTCTCCTTGGAGGGAGCTGTTTGATACCAGTCATAAAACTACCCATCCTATAATTGCAAAGACATTGTGGTTTAAATTACATAGGGCAGGTCGCTGGGACTTTATTAAATCACCTTCGGCAACCTTATGGAGTAATAAAAGAATTTTGATTGGAGGGACATCGGTTGACTGGTTACAGTGGCGTAAAGCAGGCATCCTTAATGTATCAGATTTATTTGACTGTGGGACTAAATGTTTTTTAAGCTTTGATAAAATTGTAGAGTTATATAAGTTGCAGCGTAATCAATTCTGGAGATATGTCCAAATACATAGTTCATTATCGAAGTGGCTGGGAACCCCCTTGAGTTGTCCTGTGGGCAGCCCTGTGGAAGTCCTGCTCTCAAGATCACCCTTGGGTAAAGGTACCAACGCTAAGATTTATCACTTATTGCAAGAACGGTCAGCTGACCCTCTCCTTAAAGTTAAGGGCTACTGGGCCCAGGACATGGCATTGGACATATCTTCAGTTGAATGGGATTCATTTTTTCAAAATGTTAATACTATGTGTAAAGAAACAGGCAGTAGATTTATTCAACTTAAGATAATCCATAGGTGGCATCGAACACCGCAACAATTGTATAAATGGAACCTGGCCTCTACGGACGAATGTTGGAGATGTGATGGTCAAAATGCTTCGATTTTACATATCTTATGGAGCTGTTCGGCACTTCGGGATTGGTGGGAAAATATAATGGAGGTAATTTTCAGTGTTTTAAAAAGGAGATTTGGTATCTCACCAAAACTGTCCATACTTGGTATAACCACAGAACTTTCTGATGGAGATTTTTCCAGTTATACAAAAAGATGGATTATTTTGGCTCTTACTACGGCCAAACGGGTCCTGCTAAGACATTGGCGGAAAAAGAACCCCCCTCCCTATGAAGAGTGGCTAAAGACAATGGCTAAGTTGGCGTCTTACGAAAAAGTGACTTATGGTTTATTAGACAAATTGCCTCAATATGATTGTATTTGGTCCCCTTTACAAGCTGGCTTTCTGTAACTTGAAGAACAGAGGAGTAATGACAGAGTGGTGGTGTGGGGATTGGTGTGCGAAGAAAGAATAGGATAACTTCCCTTTGTTTTGTTTGTTTGTTTTTTAAACTATTTATTTATGTAGTTATCCTTAAGCTCTGTTATTGAAGTTTAAAATGAAATAAATAAAAATTGTTGATGATAAAAAAAAAAGTTTAAACTTCAAAGCTCATGCATACATGCACATCCAGTGCTCAGTGTCTAATTGTGTGTTTGTGTTTTTACCTTTTTGCAGTAGCGTAGTGAAACATTTGGGCGGTGGATAAATAATGGAAACAAATCAAACAAATGACCATAATTTCCTAACCGTAGGGGCTAGAACGGTCATTCTTACACCGTTTTGTTCAGAAGAGATGGGGGAATCTTAAAGTGTTGACAATTTATCATTAAAATATGAATTATTAAAGATATTTGACTTCTAATGCACCATAACTGAGTAGAGCAAAGCAAAAACTGCCTTGACTTGCCCTCAAACAACGCTTTCTAACTCTAAATCTATTTGGAGTATCAATATCATTCTTTCACCGTAAGAGACAGCAGGCTTTGGTGAACAATCATGGAAATTTTCAGGTCTCTGTGGAAATCCATTAAAAAGATATGACGAGAGAAAAAAGTGGTTCATTTCCAGAGTTTGAAATCTGAAGAAATCTGAGCGAAGGACGAATTTCCTACCCTCAAACAAGTCTAACTCATTTCAGAACGGTAATAGGTGAGAAAGAAATTCTTGAATTGTGAGTGTCAGGAGTGTCTGAAGATATACTGGGACAAGCCTTATGTCTTAACTTTGCTTCGTTAAGGAGATATGACGATTCGAATATGCCTCTCATTACAGAAATCAAGCGGTGATTTTGAACAAGCTCTCCATTGACTTTCTATGGAGAGTTTTGCGACTTTGTGTTGGTCTGAGGAGATTTGCCAAAATTCTATAAATCCCACAACAATGATAGTGACATTTTAGGAAAGCCAGCAAAAATACCTACGTTTTGATGTATAATTTGTGGAAGTTGAGTGAAAATTGAGCAAGTAGCAAGAAGTTGTTCGGACATGAAGAGAAGACTGCAAAACCTTCAGTGGCACACTGGAATCCAAGTGCATAGCAACCATAACAACGCATGTATTTTGTGAAAAAATCACAATTTTGCAACTGAAAACTTTAAGAGGCATAAAAGTAAAACGGTAAAAGATTTGAAAAAGCTGATTTATACCTGAATAGCCCAATAATTTCAGAACATTTTAAAGTTTGAATGGTTGTTCTACGTGAAAATATGAGGAAGTAGTTAAGTTTCAAAAACAAGCAAATTTTAGCAGAATTGCAGAAGTTTCCCATTCATTTCAATGGGACAAATTAAGCTTAATATTTTAAAAAGTATAATAGTGAAAAATACCAAAAGACATAGCACACATTAGCAGAAATAGCAGAATAGTTTAAAATTTGAACGGTGAAAATCGGCTGAAAATTGTGGAAGTAGTTAAGTGCCAAAAAGTGTACGGAAGTCCTAAGAGGAACTCAATAGTGTGGATGCTTAAAGCATCCACACAACTAGAAAGTGCATTTTCTGAAGAAACTGCAGTGTGAATGCTTGAATCTGAATGTATGCACTGAAATGAATGAATTGCTGAATTTTAAGTAAAAAATTTTGAATGAGATGAAAAATACAGAAATGTCCGCCTGAAAACAAAAGTGCTGAACTGCTAAAAGCTGACAACCACAGAGAAGAAGTTGGAAAATAGCTGAAAATGTTTTAAATGTAAATTAGAAAAACCTAAGAAATGAGAAAAGAAAATTCAGAAAACATCTGGATGAATATTAAAAGTTCATATTCTTTAAATCACTGAATGACTAAAATGTGATCCCTCCACTTGGATCCACACAGTTTAAAAAGTTTACATCTCTGAGCTTTGAAAGACACAGTGTTGGAAAGAGAACAATGATGGCGACATTTTGAGGGTAAAATGATGGCTGTAGAGCAAACACTGTGGACACAGCAGCAGTTGAAAGAGAAGTTTAAGATGAATCTTGGCACAGTGGGAGAGAGCTCGTTAGGCAGGCAGGTGTGAGCCTGTTAGCTCCATACACACGGACACAGACATGCACCTCACTTTTGCTGCTTAAAATGAACAGAAAAGTCAGGCCGAAACAAATCGTTCCCAAATGAAAAGTACAAGTCGTATTGACGAAATTCTTTCACCGTGAGCGACAGCAATGTCTAGTTTACTGAATTCTCAGTTTTCATGCCTGTGGAGTTTATTATATGAACGTGGTGACAGTGGAAAGACACCATGCTCTTCTGATTTTTAAACGAACCTTCTGAGCCATTTTAACATTAGAGTCTATGGAAGAGTTGGAGGGAGCAGGCTGTGCATTGGTGACATTTACGAAAGAACCATAACACCTAGTACAATAATAAACACATTGGATGAAAGAGGACAGCGATGGCTACGTTTTCAGGGTAAAATCATACCTGTAGAGCAAACGCTGCGGACACAGCAGCAGTTTTCAAAAAAGATTTTAAGATTAATTTTTTTGCTCCTCTCACTCTAGCAGTTGAGCTGTCTCACTCTAGCCCCAACATTCCGTCCCATACACACCCATTATAAACTCTGAAACGGGTGAAAAAACATCATGAAACTTAAACTGGAACTGAAGAAAAAGTATAATAGATATTGAAAAGATAAATACAAGTTGAATAGTTGAATGTCTTGTCTTCGTTTTAAAGTTTGAATGGTGGCTCTATGTCAATGTATGTGGAAGTAGATACAGTTTAAAGAGGAGTAAGTTGAATGAGAATTTGAAGTGTCTCCCCATTGAAATACATGGGAAATTTTTGTTGAAAAAACTTGAATAATTTTAAAAATATAAATGTTAAAAATGAGAAAAGTAGAAGCATTCATGTCCAAAAGAAGAGGAATCTAACGGTGTTTGAATGGTTTTTCTAAGTTGAACGGTTTTGAAGGAATTAGATGCCAAAAAACGTACGGAATATATAATAATAATAACTAGAAAGTGCATTTTCTGAAGAAACTGCAGTGTGAATGCTTGAATCTGAATGTATGCACTGAAATGAAGTAATTGCTGAATTTTAAGTTAAAAATTTCGAATGAGATAAAAAAAAAATCTGAATTTTTAAACTGAAAACAAAAGTGCTGAACTGCTAAAAGCTGACAATCACACAGAAGAAGTTGGAAAATAGCTGAAAATGTTTTAAATGTAAATTAGAAAAACCTAAGAAATGAGAAAAGAAAATTTAGAGTCAGAAAACATCTGAATGAATATTAAAAGCTCATATTCTTTGAATCACTGAATGACTCAAATGTGATCCCTCCACTTGGATCCACACAGTTTAAAAAGTTGACATTTCTGAGCTTTCAAAGACACAGTGTTGGAAAGAGAACAACGATGGCGACGTTTTGAGGGTAAAATGATGGCTGTAGAGCAAACACTGTGGACACAGCAGCAGTTGAAAGAGAAGTTTAAGATGAATCTTGGCACAGTGGCAGGCAGAGCTCGTTAAGCAGGCAGGTGTGAGCCTGGTTGCTATAGTGACTGCACCCAATGGCTCCATACACACGGACACAGACATGCACCTCACTTTTGCTGCTTAAAATGAACAGAAAAGTCAGGCCGAAACAAATCCTTCCCAAATGAAAAGTACAAGTCGTATTGACGAAATTCTTTCACCGTGAGCGCCAGCAATGTCTAGTCTACTGAATTCTCAGTTTTCATGCCTGTGGAGTTTATAATATTGACGTGGTGACAGTGGAAAGACACCATGCTCTTCTGATTTTTAAACGAACCTTCTGAGCCATTTTAACATTAGAGTCTATGGAAGAGTTGGAGGGAGGAGGCTGTGCATTGGTGACATTTATGAAAGAACCATAACACATATTACAATAGTAAACACATTGGATGAAAGAGGACAACGATGGCTACGTTTTGAGGGTAAAATGATGGCTGTAGAGCAAACGCTGTGGACACAGCAGCAGTTTTAAAAAAGATTTTAAGATTAATTTTTTTGCTCCTCTCACTCTAGCAGTTGAGCTGTCTCACTCTAGCGGCAACATTCCGTCCCATACACACCCATTATAAACTCTGAAACGGGTGAAAAAACATCATGAAGCTTAAACTGGAACTGAAGAAAAAGTATAATAGATATTGAAAAGATAAATACAAGTTGAATAGTTGAATGTCTTGTCTTCGTTTTAAAGTTTGAATGGTGGCTCTATGTCAACGTATGTGGAAGTAGTAAGAGTTTAAAAATGAGTAAGTTGAATGAGGATTTGAAGGGTCTCCCCATTGAAATACATGGGAAATTTTTGTTGAAAAAAGTTAAATAAAACTAGAAAAATTTGCATTTCCTGCGAAAATGCAGTGTGGATGCTTTAAAGCTGAAGCTGTCTGCAAAAACTAGCTGAAAAAGCTGAAAAGTTGCAGAAATTGTAAAAACTTTGCAGAAGCAAAGGAACTTTGCTAAAATGGAATAACTTAGCAGAACTGCAATATCTTAGAGGAAATATAATACTTGGCAGAAATACAATAGCATAGCAGAACTTTGCAGAAATATTGTAACTTACCAGAAACATGATAACTTCTCAAAAATACAAGAATTTAGGAGAAATAGTATAAGATAACAGAAAGAATATATTTAGCCAAAAATACTTAAACATTACGGAAACACTATGATTTAGAAAAATAGTACAACATAGCAGAAATACTGTGTTTTACCAGAGACACTGTGATGAACTATGAATATTGTCATTTTAAATTAATACTATGTTTTAGCACAAATACTATAATTTGACAGAAATACTATCATTTGGCAGAAATACTATGTTTCAGCACAAATACTCTGTTTTAGCACAAATATTATAACATAGCAGAAATACAATTATATAGCAGAAATGCTTTATTTAGAAAGAAAAATATAATATAGTAGAAATACTATGATTTAGCAGAAATACTACAATATAGAATAATAACAATGATTTAGAACAAATACTATGATTGAGCAGAATAGTAATAACTTAAGTGAAAATACTGGAAAAGTAAGATGACAAGCTGAAAAAAAAAACAGAACATGGTTAAGTTCCCTCAAAACTAATTGTTGTTCACCTGTGAAAAAAAAATAAAGAAATAAAAATAAATTTAAAAAACAAGAAGGAAAAGCCAACAGATACACACAAAATCAAATATGTATACACAAATGCACAGAGAGAGAGACACACGGAGGGTCTATGCCAGTCAACCAGTCTGAATATATTATATGTTTTTCCAACAATGAGATGCTGCCCTAGAGAGGGTCTCTCTCGCTCTCTCTCTGTCACACAAACACACACACACACACGATCCAATTCAGTCAACCAGTCTAAATATATTGAATTTAAATGTTACAATGAGATCATCCCATAAAAAGGCTTTCTCTCTCTCTCTCTCTCTGTCACACACACACACACACACACACACACAAGATCCAATTCAGTCAACCAGTCTAAATATATTGAATTTGAATCTTACAATGAGATCATCCAATAAAAAGGCTTTCTCTCTCTCTCTCTCTCTCTCTCTGTCACACACACACACACACACACACAAGATCCAATTCAGTCAACCAGTCTAAATATATTGAATTTGAATCTTACAATGAGATCATCCCATAAAAAGGCTTTCTCTCTCTCTCTCTCTCTCTCTCTCTCTGTCACACACACACACACACACACACACACACACACACACTCACTCACTCACACACACAGAGGGAGAGAGAAGCAAGTTTCTAACTCAGTCAGGTAGCCTGGGAGCTGCTAAATTTGAATCCACCAATCAGAGAGGCTGTGCACTTTTTCCCGCCAAAACAGGTGCACGCAGCACAGAGAGACACAGGATTTTTGAAGTCTATTTCTCATAGTGAAGACTCCCCTCAAACAAATGACCATAATTTCCTAACCGTAGGGGCTAGAACGGTCATTCTTACACCGTTTTGTTCAGAAGAGATTGGGGAATCTTCAAGTGTTGACAATTTATCATTAAAATATGAATTTTTAGAGATATATGACATGGTTGACTTCTTGACTTAGAAGCCACGAATTCCCCAATATGTAAATTTGAATGCCTCAGCCCACATATATGATTGGCTGGCTGGGAAGCCATGAAGGCCCCAATATGCAAATTTGAATGCCTCAGCCCACATATATGATTGGCTGGGAAGCCTGATTTGAAAATTTGAATGTCTCAGTCCTCACAGAGGATTGGCTGCCTGGGGACCTGGCAGAAATATATAGAAATAGTATGATTAAGCATAAATACTACATTTAGTAGAAATACTATGTTTTAGCACAAATACTATAAAAAGAAGAAATACTATAATTTAGCAGAAATACTATATTAAGCACAAATCCTATAAAAAGCAGAAATACTATATTAAGCAATATAAATATCTTATAAAAATCCTATAAAAAGCAAAAATACTGTACTATGATTTGGTAGAAAAATTATAATTAATCAGAAATACTATATTTGGCACAAATCTTATAAAATAGCAGAAATAGTATGATTTGGCACAATAGTAATAACTTAAACAGAAAAATTGGAAAAGCAAAATGGACAGCTGAAAAAATGCTGAACATGCTGAGGGTCCCTCAAATATACTTGCTAAATGAAAAAAATCAGCAAAAAAATATATAACAGCCACACAATCACAAAAAATTGTCACATAAGGAAACACACATGCACAGAGAGACACACACACAAGATCCAATTCAGTCAACCAGTCTAAATATATTGAATTTGAATCTTACAATGAGATCATCCCATAAAAAGGCTTTCTCTCTCTCTCTCTCTCTCTCTCTGTAGCACACACACACACACACACACACACACACACACACACACGATCCAATTCAG
This sequence comes from Perissodus microlepis, assembly GCF_051167445.1. NCBI lineage: Eukaryota > Metazoa > Chordata > Actinopteri > Cichliformes > Cichlidae > Perissodus > Perissodus microlepis. Next base: position 917,249 of record NC_140472.1, on the reverse strand, counting down.
TCAACCAGTCTAAATATATTGAATTTAAATCTTACAATGAGATCATCCCATAAAAAGGCTTTCTCTCTCTCTCTCTCTCTCTCTCGGTAGCACACACACACACACACACACACACACACACAACACCCAATTCAGTCAACCAGTCTAAATATATTGAATTTGAATCTTACAATGAGATCATCCAATAAAAAGGCTCTCTCTCTCTCTCTCTCTCTCTGTCACACACACACACACACACACACACACACACACACACAAGATCCAATTCAGTCAACCAGTCTAAATATATTGAATTTGAATCTTACAATGAGATCATCCAATAAAAAGGCTTTCTCTCTCTCTCTCTCTCTCTCTCTCTCTCTCTGTCACACACACACACACACAAGATCCAACTCAGTCAACCAGTCTAAATATATTGAATTTGAATCTTACAATGAGATCATCCCATAAAAAGGCTTTCTCTCTCTCTCTCTCTCTGTCACACACACACACACACACACACACACACACACACACACACACACAGACACACACACACACTCACTCACTCACACACACACAGAGGGAGAGAGAAGCAAGTTTCTAACTCAGTCAGGCAGCCTAGGAGCTGCTAAATTTGAATCCACCAATCAGAGAGGCTGTGCACTTTTTCCCGCCAAAACAGGTGCACGCAGCACAGAGAGACACACAGGATTTTTGCAGTCTATTTCTCATAGTGAAGACTCCCCTCAAACAAATGACCATAATTTCCTAACCGTAGGGGCTAGAACGGTCATTCTTACACCGTTTTGTTCAGAAGAGATTGGGGAATCTTCAAGTGTTGACAATTTATCATTAAAATATGAATTTTTAGAGATATATGACATGGTTGACTTCTTTACTTAGAAGCCACGAATTCCCCAATATGCAAATTTGAATGCCTCAGCCCACATATATGATTGGCTGGCTGGGAAGCCGTGCAGGCCCTGATTTGTGGATTTGAATTCCTCAGCCCTCAGATATGATTGGCTGGCTTAGAAGCCATGAAGGCCCCAATATGCAAATTTGAATGCCTCAGCCCACATATATGATTGGCTGGGAAGCCTGATTTGAAAATTTGAATGTCTCAGTCGTCACAGAGGATTGGCTGCCTGGGGACCTGGCAGAAATATATAGAAATAGTATGATTAAGCATAAATACTACATTTAGTAGAAATACTATGTTTTAGCACAAATACTATAAAAAGAAGAAATACTATAATTTAGCAGAAATACTATATTAAGCACAAATCCTATAAAAAGCAGAAATACTATATTAAGCAATATAAATATCCTATAAAAATCCTATAAAAAGCAAAAATACTGTACTATGATTTGGTAGAAAAATTATATTTAATCAGAAATACTATATTTGGCACAAATCTTATAAAATAGCAGAAATAGTATGATTTAGCACAATAGTAATAACTTAAACAGAAAAATTGGAAAAGAAAAATGGACAGCTGAAAAAATGCTGAACATGCTGAGGGTCCCTCAAATATACTTGCTAAATGAAAAACATCAGCAAAAAAATATATAACAGCCACACAATCACAAAAAATTGTCACATAAGGAAACACACATGCACAGAGAGACACACACACAAGATCCAATTCAGTCAACCAGTCTAAATATATTGAATTTGAATCTTACAATGAGATCATCCCATAAAAAGGCTCTCTCTCTCTCTCTCTCTCTGTAGCACACACACACACACACACACACACACACACACACACACACACACACACACATGGAGAGAGAAGCAAGTTTTCAGTCAAGCAGCCTGGGAGCTGCTGAATTTGAATCCACCAATCAGAGAGCCTGTGCACTTTTTCCCGCCAAAACAGGTGCACGCAGCACAGAGAGACACAGGATTTTTGCAGTCTATTTCTCATAATGACGACTCCCCTCAAACAAATGACCATAATTTCCTAACCGTAGGGGCTAGAACGGTCATTCTTACACCGTTTTGTTCAGAAGAGATGGGGCAATCTTCAAGTGTTGACAATTTATCATTAAAATATGAATTATTAAAGATATTTGACTTGTAATGCACCATAACTGAGTAGAGCCGAAGCAAAAACTGCCTTGACCTGCCCTCAAACAACGCTTTGTAACTCTAAATCTATTTGGAGTATCGATATCATTCTTTCACCGTAAGAGACAGCAGGCTTTGGTGAACAGTCATGGAAATTTTCAGGTCTTTGTGGAAATCCAAAAACAAGATATGACGAGAGAAAAAAGTGGTTCATTTCCAGAGTTTGAAATCTGAAGAAATCTGAGCGAAGGACGAATTTCCTACCCTCAAACAAGTCCAACTCATCTCAGAACGGTAATAGGTGAGAAAAAAATTCTTGAATTGTGAGCGTCAGGAGTGTCTGAAGATATACGGGGACAAGCCTCATGTTTGAACTTCGATTCGTTAAGGAGATATGACGATTCGAATATGCCTCTCATTACAGAAATCAAGCGGTGATTTTGAACAAACTCTCCATTGACTTTCTATGGAGAGTTTTGAGACCTTGTGTTGGTCTGAGGAGATTTGCCAAAATTTTATAAATCCCACAACAATGATAGTGACATTTTCTGAAAGCCAGCAAAAATACCTACGTTTTGATGTATAATTTGTGGAAGTTGAGTGAAAATTGAGCAAGTAGCAAGAAGTTGTTCGGACATGAAGAGAAGACTGCGAAACCCTCAGTGGCACACTGGAAGCCAAGAGCATAGCAACCATAACAACGCATGTATTTTGTGAAAAATCAAAAAGATGAAACTCAAAACTTGAAGAGGGATAAGATGAAAACGGTAACAGATATGAAAAAGCTGAATCATACATGAATAGCCCAATAATTTGTGAACATTTTAAAATTTGAATGGTTGTTCTAGGCGAAAGTATGAGGAAGTAGTTAAGTTTCAAAAACGAGCAAGTTTTAGCAGAATTGCGGAAGTTTCCCATTCATTTCAATGGGACAAATTAAAGGAAAAAAGCTTAATATTTTAAAAAGTATAATAGTAATAAATAGCAAAAATCATAGCAGAAATTAGCAGAAATAGCAGAATAGTTTAAAATTTGAACGGTGAAAATAGCACAAAAATTGAGGAAGTAGTTAATCGGCGAAATACGGAGCAACTAGAAGAATAACTAGAAAAATTTGCATTTCCTGCGAAAATGCAGTGTGGATGCCTTAAAGCTGAAGCTTTATGCAAAAACTAGCTGAAAAAGCTGAAAAGTTGCAGAAATTGTAAAAACTTTGCAGAAGCAAAGGAACTTTGCTAAAATGGAATAACTTAGCAGAACTGCAATATCT